>NC_059354.1:2360000-2710000 GCF_019703515.2 Myxocyprinus asiaticus | reverse complement strand
TTTAATATAAATTAGGAAGAGTCATTATTGTTTTAGCAGACATTCAGGGGCAAAGGTTGATTTTGGCTAATATTTACGCACCTAACACTGATGATCAGGGCTTTTTTATAGATCTTGAAGGGATGTTGCAATCCGCTGGCACCTCTCATGATATAATATTGGGAGGAGACTTTAATCTGTTGATGGACTCAGTCCTTGATCATAGTGAAGCAAAAGTGTGTAAGCCCCCTAGAGCAACAGTGACGCTTCACAGGATATGTAAAAATCTTGGTCTTACAGATATCTGGAGACTTTTGAACCCATCTGGTATACATTTTTTTCATCAGTCCATAAGATTTATTCTAGAATAGATTTTTTTTATATATATCTAAGTCCCTCATTTCATCTGTTGTTGATTGCTCAGTTGGAAAAATTTTAGTCTCAGATCACACCCTGGTGAGTTTAAAGGTGTTGCCACATACGGAGAAAAAGAAATCATATAGTTGGCACTTTATGTGACTCAATTTTTGCTAGAAGTTTATACGTAATCATTAAAGAATGGAAAGCTTCCACCAACCATGACACAGTCTGATTCTTAAAAAGGACAAAGATCCAAGCAAGTGTTCCCTGATCCAGCTAGATGTTAAAATATTGTCCAAAATTTTGGCTAAAAGATTAGGTAAAGTTATGACGTGTCTTATACATATAGATCAGGTGGGGTTTATTCGGGGCTGCAGCTCTTCTGATAACATTAGGCGTTTCATCAATATCATGTGGTCAGTGGCGAATGATCAGACTCCAGTCGCTGCCATCTCACTTGACGCCGAAAAGGCATTTGATATGGTAGAATGGGATTATCTTTTTAAGATTTTGGAAATATACGAGTTTGGGAATACTTTTATTGGATGGATTAAGTTACTTTATAGACACCCAGTAGCGGCAGTACAAACAAATGGATTAATTTCAGATTATTTTACTCTAGATAGGGGCACCCGGCAGGGTTGCCCTCTTTCCGCATTATTGTTCTGTCTGGCCCTGGAACCATTAGCAGCCGCGATAGGAAAGAAGGAGGATTTTCCAGGGGTGGTGACGGGAGGTATGGAGCATAAGCTTTTGCTTTATGCAGATGATATTTTATTATTAGTTTCCGACCCTACTAGATCTATGCCTTGCCTCTACAGAATTATTATAAATTATAAATATTAATTCTAGGGATACAGAGTTAATTGGTCTAAATCCGAAGCTTTGGCTCTGACAGCATACTTCCCAGTAATGGTCTTTCAGTGGCCCAAATAAGGCATTAAGTATTTGGGTATTTTATTCCCAGCAAATTTATGTGATTTAGTCAGAGTTAATTTTGACCCTTTAATAAAAAGGCTTTCGAGCGATGTGGACAGGTGGGCATCACTACATTTATCTATGACTGGAAAGGTTAATGTTATAAAAATGAATTGTATTCCAAAATTCAACTACCTACTACAGTCTCTCCCCACTGAAGTTCCACTCTTTTATTTTAAACAATTTGATAGTATAGCTAAATCTTTTATCTGGAATGATAAACATCCTCGGATGCATTTTAACAAGTTTCACAGGCCAATTGACAAAGGTGGGTTAGGTCTCCCCAAGATTTTGTTTTACTATTATGCTTTTGGTCTCAGACATTTAGCGCATTGGTCGCTTCTGCCTGAGAGAGCCCCTCCCTGGCTCTTTATTGAACAGGAGGTCCTTGCCCCTATCTTGCCATTGCAAAGTCTTTCTACCAAGCTGCCTGGAGAAGTAAAGACACATCCTGTTTTCTCACACATACATTTAGTGTGGACAAAAGTTTCCCACGTGTTCAATTCTGACATTTACCTGAATATTGCCGCAAGTATTTGGTTAAACCCTAAATTGTGTATTAACATGTCCCCTCTCTGCTGGACAGAATGGATTGAGAAGGGAGTTGCTACGCTGGGTGACCTGTATGAAAATGGAGCGTTGGGATCTTTTGAAAATATTATACAGCGGTTTGGGATTCCCAGATCTCAATTCTTCAGGTACTTACAGCTGCGCCATCTACTTTGCACCACCTTTGGGTGTAGTATGCAGCCCCCTAAAGCAGCAGACACTCTTGAGATGGTGCTTGCTGCTTTTGGAAAGGGTCACGATGCTTCAATGTACTATTCCTGGCTAATTCAGAGTTTAGGGGATGGGGTTTTAACATCTCTTAAGAAGTTATGGTAGAGAGACTTGAATTAGTACTGGAAGGTGGAGAATGGGGTAAGATTTTAAGAAATCTATTGTGGCTTTTCCACTGCATGGTACAGCTCAACTCGACTCGACTCTGCTCGCTTTTTGGGGGTTTTCTACTGTGGATAGTACCTGGTACCTGATACTTTTTTTAGTACCACCTCGGTTGAGGTTCCAAGCGAGCCGAGCCAATACTAAATGTGACGTCAAAACCCTGCAGATCACTGATTGGTCAGAGAGAATCATCACTACCAGCGTCACTGGATTTGCGTCATGGGACATCAACCTGCTAGTTTTAAAGTTAGCAATAGCAACAGCAATATCATTTGTTCACGCGACTTTCGAATTGTAAAAAGAAATGGCTGTGCGCAAAACCACACCGTGGTCAATAAACGAGGTGCAGACGTTCCTCTCGTTAGCGACGAACTAATGACGCAAAACGAAAAAGTCTTTCAGGAAGTGTCTCAGATGTTGGCCACACACGGCTACCACCGGACCTACCGACAGTGTAGGGAAAAGTTAAAAAAACTTAAAAGTGACTACAGAACCATCAAGGACCACAACTGCCAGAGTGGTTCAAACAGAAGAAAGTGGAAGTGGTTCGACCAAATGGATGCTATCTATGGCAATAGACCAGCGAGCAATGGGAGGGAGAGTGCCCTGGACTCGCCGTTGTTGGAGTCCACAATGGAGGATGGTACATTTTGTTACGTTAACTCTATATTCTGCTTGAAAGCTTCACTTTATTTAGTTGACCAGCTACTGGAAAGCTTGCTTCTAAAACAACCAGGCCAATTTAACTGTTACACTTGTGTAAAATCACCATGCAACAACTGCTTTATGCAGCACAATGAGCTAGTAGCTAACAGCTAGCGGTCGTGTTATTGTTTATGGTCAGTAATGTTTGTGTCACATTTAAGATGATGTCACGGCAGTAGAGGTGGCGCAACTATGACGATCAGCCTATAATCCCACCCATGTTGAGGCGGCACTAAACTGCAGTGGAAAAGCAAGCTCAGAAAAGTAAAGTGAGCAGAGTCGAGTCGACTCGAACCATAATGTGCAGTGAAAAAATGCCATATGTCTAGGGATGCAAGGGTGCGCTTCATTCAATTTAAGATTGTGCATCATTTTTATTGTACTCCCTCTAGATTGTATAGGCTTGGCCTTAAAGACACACCTACTTGCTGGCAATGCCAGTTGGAGGATGGGGACATAGCCCATGTGTTTTGGTTCCGTACTAAGATTCAAGAGTTTTCGTCGAAGGTTCAGAATTTTATCTGTGGGGTCTTGAGCACTCAGATTTTATTTTGCCCCAGACTTTGTATTTTGAGTGATGGGGCAGGTATTAATTTAATGAATAAACATATAAAAACTGGGTCCTTTCCAGCATGATGATCGGTAGGCAGGTAATGCTAAGGGGATGGAAGTCGGCAGATGTGCCCTCATTTCATGAGTGGTGCACCAAGTTGGGCAGAGTGGCGGCTTTTGAAGAGATGTCACATAGACGGCTGGGCAGTTTGGGTGCTTATGGGAAGAAGTGGGGCACTTATTTGGCCTTCCTAGAAGGTTGCCAGTGAGGAGCAGTGGAGAGGGACGATTTTAATTAAAATTATATGTGGAACCTTTTTTCTTTTATGTTGGTTAATTGTATATGTTTTTGTTATGTCATCGAGTATTTTCTTTGGACTGTTTGTTTATATGTGTGTCTGTTGTTATTCAATGTTTGACCACTGGGATGTATGTTGGGTGGGGCACATAATTGTTAAAAATTTATTCTGTGTATTCTTGTGTTGTTTGTTTAAATTTGTATATGGAATCAATAAAAAAAATTTAATAACAAAAAAATCAAGGACTTTAAAGCCTGGACCTCTTTGAATTATGGGCCAAGCTATCAGTTCTTATTTTTTTATTAGTACCTGTGTAAAATCTGTTCTATTCTAATAGGGAAAATATTGACCTGTTTCAGTCACATAACTTTTTCCCCGCAGCCGCCATATTTGTGACCATCAGCAGGAGGAAACAATGGCAGTGAATGGAAAAACAACAGTGAAACAATATCAAGAAAAATATACAAAACTGCTTTTGATCCATGCGAAGTCCCAGGAAAAGTTCATACAGATCTGAAGACAGCACAGATATTGCCAAACTGAACTTTTGCAGACATTTAAAGATATTTTATCCACAATTAATCTATGGACACCAGCAAGACTGATGTGTGAGTACATACCCACGGTACATCACCATAAACTTCTCTCATTCAGAAGTTACAACATTTTGTGTTGTTTTCAAGTCTGATTTGGCCACAATATTACAAAAAGTATGTGATGATCCTGTCTGTATGAATGTAAGAGCTGCTTTTAACTCCTGAAGAAGGTTTTTGTCACATCCCACAACGCAGCACATTGAAGGTACATGGAACACAAACATGGTGATTTTTGACCACGTCAATTGGTTTTGTTTGCCTTTATATATTCCAAGAGATGACTTAACCCTAGAATGCATAACTTCAGCCCTCTTTAATACATATGTGAAGCGGTGAAATCTAGAGGCTTGTTCTTTATAAAACTACTTATTTTTTCAAGGAAAATGAACTCTTATGATAATTTTATGAGTAATTTACATTTTTAAATAGATTATATATATTTTATTCAATTCTGAAGACTTTCAGGCATATTGAAAATGAAGTACTGTATAAACATTTGTGAAATATGAGCAATTTCCATGTTTGATGCTGCATTGAATACCATAGGTTATATAGGACCGACATATGCATTCTAGGGGTTGTCATATTCACCTAAATTTCACATAAGTTCACATGATAGAAGACACCTTAATTGAGAAATACCTGGAGTGACAGATCAAAAGACCACTTCATGTAAAATTATGTCTTAAAATACAAGCTGAGTTTTGACCAACAAATGCATTCTAGGGTTAAACCAACATTTAAATCATAAAAAAATCCAATATTTCCATTAGAAACACAGTCCCTTACTAAAACTCACTAAAATGACAGTCATTTAATATGTAGTTTTTTCTCTTAAATGTATTAAGATTTTAATGAGCTTTTCAAACTTAAATTTGTTTTGTGTGTCTTTTATTGAATGTGCAATCATGATTCTGTTCACATTTATTATTAATGATAACTTTTAATGATTGATTTACTGACAAGTTAAGCTCAATCGACAGCATTTGTGGCATAATGTAGATAACCACAAACATTTATTTTGGTTTAAAATCTATTCCAGTGAGGCACTTACGATGGAAGTGAATGGAGCCAATCTGTACGTTAAATACGTTAAAATACTCACAAACATTGTTAAACATCTCAACATCTCAACACAAGTTTCAAAGATGTAAACAATATATGTGTTAACATGATTTTAGTGTAATAAAATCACTTACTAACCTTATTTGGGTAAAGATATATCCAATTTTACAACTTTGTTACAAATGCTGTAGATTGAGCTTAACTTGTATTGACCCTTTTCACACTTCCGAGTTTTGGAATGTGAAAGTAACCAATTGCAGGGTAAACTTTGACAGCAGCGAATGAGTGACCATGCCAATATATTTTTTGCTTACCCATTTGCTCCAACATCAAAAGAAAAATGGCACTATTATGTTTCCACAATTATCAAAATGAAGAAAAACATAGAGAGTGTTGGATTATGACTGTCAGAAGAGAAAAGACGGTACATTTACTGTCACTCAGCAGCTGTGTTAGATACCTCATCGCATCTGTAGTAACTCTTTTTTTAAAATTAATTCCAGTGTAATATAATACAAAGTATAATGTTATAAATTTACACTAAATAAAAACTGCAAATTTAAAAAAGTTTAATCACATTATCACAGTCAGTGAAAAGGGTCCACTGAACCTGGAATATTCCTTTAAACAAAAACAAAGTCACCATACCCAATCTTCCTAACACTTTCCATTTATTTAGACAGTAGATGATGTAACTATACAGCATATATTCTAGAATAGTCAGTAAGAAACATAATAAAGTGCCAGAATATACTGCCTTTATGTCTACAAAACATATGATAGGGGATCTGCAGAAATAGTGATATTAATGGCTTGACGCTAACTATGTTTCATATTACTTCACTCATGTTAGCTGCTACTGCAAGTCCCTGAAGTGAGTGAACACCCTAACGTCTACTTTTGGTTCTTATTTTCTCTCATTATGTTCTAGTATGATCGATATATAAAATGTGTTGATGACACTGTAAAGACACCACAGCCCAGATTTATGCTTCCCCAGCCACACACACACATCTCTTCCTGATCCAGAAACTCTCTGTGTAGGAAGCAGAAGATCAATAGATAGATGCACACATAGTACGTAATAAACACCCACATCACATCCATAACACACACACACACACACACATGGTGCTCTGTCCTGTCAGCAGTGGGAGGGACACTCCTGAGACAGACTGAGGTTTTAATGAAGTAAGCGCAGTATTCTGTGTGCTCTTACCCTGCTCCTGTCGTACTCTTTCCGGGAGGCGGCAAACAGTTGGGCGTTCGAGATGGCGATACCACAGAAGGGCAAGTACATCTGCAACACCTGTACAGAAACAAGAGTGTTTAGGAGAGCCACACAATCTTGTCAATACAATAGGAGCTCCCGTGTCCAGGACATAATATTTGCTTAGCCTACTGTAGGGTTAGCATAATAAACACAGGAACAAAGATCCCCGGAAGACCCCAAATGTTCAGCATGGGGAGATAAAGGATAAGTTCACTCCAAAAATGTATATTTTGTCATCATGTAATCACTGTCGTGTTATTCTAAACCTGTATGCCTTTAAGGGTTTAGGGTTTATAAAGGGATTCATTAATGACTAATAAGTAATTTACAAATGCATTATAAATCATTGATATGCAGTTATAACAATGTGAATAATAAGGGTGATTTTTATACAATGCTTACCAAATGGTGAGCATTTTAACATGCATGTTATAAATGTGTAATAAATACACTTATTCATACTAGTATTAATCTTATATTAAACATACTTATATTAATAAATGTCCTAATTCATAATTTATGTCACATTGCAGCAAAAAATAAACAAAAAAACAAAAACAAAATGTGACTATTATAGTGAGATTCAAAGAAGGGATTACGTCATATTGTGTTTACATTCAGATTTCTAATGTTGGAAAAAACCTTTTTCATATGTGTCCACTTTATATTTAGGGACATTTTCATAGGTAATGAATGTTGAATAAGCATTTATAACATGTCAGTTAAAATGCTCACTATTTGGCAGGTATTGCATGAAAGCCATCCTTTTTATGCATGTTGTTATAACTAACTGCATATCAATGATTTGAGCAATAATGAATGTGCAATACACAGCTTAGTCTTTTTATATTATCCAACACATTCAAACCTCTTCTGCCATTACATTCCCTTGCACTGTATAAAACTGATTTGTATTTAGATTTGCCCTACGTATGTGTGTATGTATGTGTGTGTGTGTGTGTGTGTGTGTGTGTGTGTGTGTGTGTATATATATATATATATATATATATATATATATATATATATATATATATATATATATATATATATATAGTCTATTGTGTATTCTTTTTATACTTTTTTCTTTTCAATATTTATTTATTTTTTATTCAATTTGTAATTCTTTTTTAAAAGTCTTGTTGCTGTTTTGTATTGTTGTGTACTGGAAGCTCCTGTCACCAAGACAAATTCCTTGTATGTGTAAGCATACTTGGCAATAAAGCTGATTCTGATTCTGATTCTGATTTATAATACATTTGTAAATTAATTATTAGTCATTAATGAACCCCTTTATAAACTCTCAACAAAGGGAACATGAATGTAGTGTTACCAGTATTTTTAAGAATGTGCACGCTGTTCAGTTACATACATTTAAAGCATGCCAGGGCTGTCAAGCACAACAAGGACCAAAAAGCAGCATAAAGGACCATCCATGTATTCCAACTTATAAAACACATATAAAACACATTTGGTTACAAAACACTTAAGAGCAAATGGCATTAAGTGCATGCTTCTTGACATGCCAATTTTGAATTCATGCGCAAATGACACTATAGATGAAAAAAAAATTTTTAATGAAAAAAAAAAAAACCTTTGGTCTTAAATTTTGTTTACATTTCTGGGGAGAATGGCCCTAGCCCTCACCCTTCGATCCAACAGGTCCTAGACGTGCTCAATGGGATTGATATCCGGGCTCTTCGCTGGCCATGGTAGAACACTGTCATTCCTGTCTTGCAGGAAATCACACACAGAACGAGCAGTATGGCTGGTGGCATTGTCATGCTGGAGGGTCATTTCAGGATGAGCCTGCAGGAAGGGTACCACATGAGGGAGGAGGATGTCTTCCATGTAACGCACAGTGTTGAGATTGCCTGCAATGACAACAAGCTCAGTCCGATGATGCTGTGACACACCGCCCCAGACCATGATGGACCCTCCACCTCCAAATCGATCCCGCTCCAGAGTACAGGCCTCAGTGTAACGCTCATTCCTTCGAAAATAAACACAAGTCTGACCATCACCCCTGGTGAGACAAAACTGCGACTCGTCAGTGAAGAGCACTTTTTGCCAGTCCTGTCTGGTCCAGCAAAGGTGGGTTTGTGCCCATAGGTGACGTTGTTGCCGGTGATGTCTGGTAAGGACCTGCCTTACAACAGGCCTACAAGGCCTTAGTCCAGCCTCTCTCAGCCTGTTGCGGACAGTCTGAGCACTGATGGAGGGATTGTGTGTTCCTGCTGTAACTCGGGCTGTTGTTGTTGCCATCCTGTACCTGTCCCGCAGGTGTGATATTCGTTTGTACCGATCCTGTGCATGTGTTGTTACACATGGTCTGCCACTGCGAGGATGATCAGCTGTCCTTCCTGTCTCCCTGTAGCGCTGTCTTAGGCATCTCACAGTACGGACATTGCAATTTATTGCCCTGGCCACATCTGCAGTCATCATGCCTCCATGAGGCATGCCTAAGGCAAGTTCACGCAGATGAGCAGGGACCCTGGGCATCTTTCTTTTGGTGTTTATCAGAGTCAGTAGAAAGGTCTCTTTAGTGTCCTAAGTTTTTATAACTGTGACCTTAATTGCCTACCGTCTGTAAGCTGTTAGTGTCTTAACGACCGTTCCACAGGTGCATGTTCATTAATTGTTAATGGTTCATTGAACAAGCATGGAAAACAATGTTTAAACACTTTACAATAAAGATCTGTAAAGTTATTTGGATTTTTACAAAATTATCTTTAAAATACAGTGTCCTGAAAAAGGGACGTTTCTTTTTTTTTTTTTTTTTTGCTGAGTTTATATTGTTTCAGAAAACTTGAAATAGAGCAAAATGTGTCCCCTCCAATAGTCAGATTAGTGGTTGATCAATATGTCAATAATCGGTTCTTAAAATTGACCTTCAGTACCCCCAGTCTTGAATACTGCGTTACATCCTTGTTTAAAAAAAATCTCCTTTTCTGTTCCAAGGAAGACACCACATGTGGGTGAGCAAATGATGAACAAATTTTTATTTTGGGCAAACTTTAAAAACCACTAATGAAAAGCAAAAATGAAAGAGAGATGGGTCCCTCTCCAGTTAACATGATAAACATTTTTTAATAAAATAATGAGAACTTGCTTGTTAAACCTGAACTCGGTACCACTGAGATTTACATCTGAGAAAGGCATAAAGCATTGCTTTCGTTACTAGTTTGAAAACGTCACTTTAGAACTAGCAATGGAGGATGCGCTGCTTTTCGGCATAGGAGTAACAAGGTAGTGTGTGTGTGTGTGGGTGGGTAGGTGGGTGAGACGAGAGAGAGAGAGAGAGAGAGAGAGAGAGAGAGGGAGCCCAAGGACACTTTTCAATCAAAATTGAAATAAATTTAGAATATTGTCCAATGTCTTTGTTTTAATTGGTTATTTTGTTGTGGTAGTCTGTACGGCTCTATGAAATAACTGAAATCATTTGGCAAAGTGAAATGGAACCTTTATGCGGTCAAGACTTGGAACTACTTCATAGCTGTGAGTTTACTGGAAAATAATTGCACAACTTAGAACGTCTGTCAACCAATCAGAATCAAGCATTCAACAGACCCATGATATACTATTAAACTTATTATTATTATTATTATTATTATTCTGAGACTAAATATATCTGTATAAATATATGCTATATCTTTTCTAACTGATCGGGATTACGGTATTCCCATATCGGACTTCCGAACAGGCCTTATTTCACTTTGACTTCCATTCAAAGTATGAAAACTTTTTATCACTCCACCACTCATACTTTCTATCTATCACTCCATCACTTTCTTTTTCTATCTTTACATCACTCCACTCTTTTTATTCTTTCTTTCAATCCATCATTTTAACACCCTAGCAACCAAAACCCATTGGCTGCCTTTCAAAATGGCTTAGATGGATATCTCCTGATCAGAATGTCATAGAGTCTTCAGGATTGGATCATTACACTCAGTCCAGTAAGCAGCCTTTTTAGTATGACCTTGACAACTACCTAGCAACCAGATGGATTAACCTTGGAAACAGTATTGCTAAACACATTTCTCTGCACCACAACATCATAGAGACTTCAACTTTGGCTTATTTGACTCAGACCAGCAAAGAGCCTTTAATTATCATGCTGGACAATACTTAGCCACACCCTAGCAACCATATAGTACACCTTAGCAACCAAAACACACTGACTTCCATTAAAATGAGCTTAGATGGATATCTCCAGATCAGAATATCATAGAGCCTTCATTGTCAGCTCATATGACTTAGGGCAGCAAGGAGCCTTTTGTGTATCACCCTGATAACTGCTTAGCAACCAGATGGGGCTACCCTAGCAACCAAGTAACAAAACATATATCTCTGCACCAGAACATCATAGAGACTTCAGGTTTTATTCATTTGACTCAGGGTAGCAAGGAGCCTTTTGCGTATCACCTTGGTAACTGCATAGCAACCAGATGGGGTTACCCTAGCAACCAAGTATCAAATCACATATCTCTGCACCACATAATTGTAGAGACATTGAGTTTCATTCATTTGACTCAGTGTAGCAAGAAGCCTTTTGAGTATCACCTTGGTAACTGCCTAGTAACCAGATGGGGCTACCCTAGCAACCAAGTAACAAATTACATATCTCTGCACCAGATTATCGTAGCGACTTCTGGTTTCGTTGATTTGACTAAGGGTAGCAAGAAGCCTTTTGAGTATCACCTTGGAAACTGCCTAGCAACCAGATGGAGTTACCATAGCAACCAGTTAACAAATCACTATCTCTGCACCAGAATATCACAGACTCACGGTTTCATTCATTTGACTCAGGGTAGCAAGGAGCCTTTTGAGTATCACCTTGGTAACTGCCTAGCAACCAGATGGGGTCTCCCTAGTAACCAAATAACAAATCACATATCTCTGCACCAGATTATGGTAGAGACTTCTGGTTTTGTTCATTTGACTCAGGGTAGCAAGGAGCCTTTAGAGTATCACCTTGGTAACTGCCTAGCAAACAGATGGGGTTACACTAGCAACCAGGTAGCAAATCACATATCTCTGTACCAGAATATCGCAGGGACTTCCGGTTTCATTTATTTGACTCAGGGTAGCAAGGAGCCTTTTGAGTATCACCCTGGTAACTGCCTAGCAACCAAATGAGCTCACCATAGCAACCAAGTAGAAAAACCCATCAATCTATCTATCTGTCTGTCTGTCTGTCTGTCTATCTATAAACTTTCAGACTAGGCTTTTTCAAGCCAACCTAAAGTTTGTCCACAAACATTCCAATCTAGTTAAATACTAACATACAGTATAGGGGCATCACTGCCCACACACACAGTTACTACAGTAATTGTTACGATAAAATCATAGTAAATTCATATGGGATCTCCTTCAAACAGTGTAAGAAACTTTCAGAATCATTCATTTTGTTTCATTCTTTTTTTTTATTCTAGTGGAAATACCAAGTTATCTAAGTTTGTAGTCACAATAACAACTGTAGTACTTTAGTATTTTGGTGGAAACTGTGTTTACCATGGACATTATTGTAAACATCTACATAACATAGGATCCTCTCTCTCTCTCTCTCTCTCTCTCTCTCTCTCTCTCTTTCTCTCTTCCACTGCCAACAAATTCTGCCAGTTTTAATCACTGTTATATATTATTGTGACTACTGTTCTATCCTGAAAGAAACAGATCAACATTTAAGTCATTTTATACTAAACATCTTCACTTTCACCTTCATATTGTAAGTACCTACAGAGCTGAGATATTCTTCTAAATATCTTCATTTGTGTTCTACAGAAGAAAGAAAGTCATACACATCTGGGATGGCATGAGGGTGAGTAAATGATGAGAGAATTTTCCTTTTTGGGGAACTATCCCTTTAACTGCATTACTGAAATAAAGTGACTGGACAAGACAGTTGTTGTGTTCACTCCCTCTTCTCTTCTCCCCTCCACTCTGCTGCTGACCATGCCTACTTTGGCTGGCATTTATTTTAAATGTGGTAAGAACACAACTGAAATGGGTGGTTTCATGACCCTTTAAAAAAAACGGAAGAGACACCAGTGTTCATAAGCCCTGGCACCACTTAATCACATATCGTTGACTGAAGCACTGAATGCAGACTGTTTTATGCAGTTTAGTAATCACACAAGGCATACTGCGATTTCATTCTTAATTCAATCAATCAAGCAGCCTTAATGGATATAACACCATCTCAGAGATCAAATTCTGCAGGTTTCAAAGCATTTTGGATGTTTACATAATGTACAGTAAGTGGCACTTTTACAACTGTCATGTCTGCAAAGGTGTTTTTTTTTTTTTCATTTTTATTTGTGTAGCACTTTTCATTTCAAAACAGCTTTACAGAAAATGATGCTGTAATAGAAAACTATGCAGTTAAAGTCCTCATTGTGTGGTTCAAATGAATAACGATTTCAAAATTCATGCCTTAATAATTATTGTCTTTTGGCCCCCAGTGAGCAAACTTCTTTTTTATTTTTATTTATTATTTATTTATTTTTAGTTTTTTTTATGTGAAAAAAGACAAAGAATAGAAATTAAATTTTAGCCTGCATGTTCTTAGGAGTGCCAACCCTTCTACATTCTGGCTATTATTATTTCTGGATTGTGCATATAAATTCTGAGTTTTTATAGAGTGTGTTGTTATGAAGAGGTGTGGCAGAGCAGAACTTTATTTTACAATTTAATAGTTTGCTGTTTCTCACAACTTTTAAAGGTCTGTGATGTCCTGCAGCAATCCACACACACACACACACACACACACACTGCTGTCAGAATAATCAAAACACACTAACATTACTCTGCTAGTAAGCCAGAGGCCCGGCTTCTAGCCACTGAGTTCGTATTAAACACCTGTTTATATTAAAAACCTGTCAGAAACCACATAAGATCTCACCTCAGGACAAGTCTGTGTGACACCAGAGAGAGGCCTGTATGAATCTGTCAGTCCTATGGTCATAGACACTGCAGGTAAATAGGGTCGTGGAGTAATAGGATTCTGTCTGTCTGCCCGTTAGTGCTTTAGGGGAGACTGATGCATTGAGATGTAAAGAGTGTTTAATAAAGACACGATGTGACCTGAACCTACAGGAGTTATCTACTAATCTCACAACACACTTTCTGCTCATTTAAACTGTTAAGCTCATGAAACAAGAGCGTTGAAGTACTTCATGTTAAAACAACTTTATGGATGATTCTTCAACTATGGGATTTATGTGCCATACTAAGATTCTAAAGCTGATGTAATTTTTTGATGTTTAAATACTTTCTTCTATCCCATCTTAATATGCAGAAATAATATGTGAAGTATTAATAGGTTGATTTCCCCCAAAGTGTAAACACTGCACCTCTATGGCACCTTCAACATTACTCTGTTTGTTTTGAGCGACCCGGCCAGTCCTATACAACAATATTGACTCAATCACTTTTGTGAGTTTGGGTTGAGACTATCTGTTTGTCTGACCATTGAAGACAAATGGGGTATTCAGAAAGTTGTTTGAAAACAATGCTTTTACAATTCCATTTGTTGGTGCTAGTGGCACAAAAATTGCACACTTCAGCTTTAAAGATAAAAAGGTGAACAAATAGATTGCTTACAATTAGGGATGTCCCAATACCGATATTGGTCTGATACCATGCTCACATACTTGTACTCGTGCTCGTAAAAATGCTTCAATACTAAAAAAACGACCTGAAGAACTAATATCATTCCGTAAACATTCAGCGCACAAATTAAAATCACATTTGTCCTAGTGAGATTATTTAACCACAAAAGCGCCGATTTATTGAGACAAATATATAGTTTGCATGTGCTGCAAGCTTCAAATGTGAGAGCTTGTGAATGAGTGGATCCGGTGTTGTGCTGGCGCCGGCTAATCAAAACTTTTAGAGCTTTTGACTCATATACGGAAAACACCATCAAGAGCATTGCACGCTGTGTTTGTATCAGATGACAGCGAGCAGAGCGCTCATTCACTTTGTAACGAGAGGCACATACAGACTACGTTTATTAATTAAATAGCAGCCTTTTACATAAAAAATGTAGTTCAGATTACTTGAGCCAAATAAGCATGTTAACTTAGAAATGCATGCAAAGTGACTGCCTTAAAAAAAAGGCTTTGCCATGCTTTTGCACAGTGCCAGCATCCATACCTACGACCTGAGGGTAATAGCTTGAAAAGTGGGTGCCTATGTTCCAGGAGAATTTTCCCAGAGATCTGGTAAAGATGTGTAAATAGTAAAAGCCTGCTTACATGCGTTTACAAACAAACAGTAAATGTGTGGCTTTGTCAGATGTTGGTTACAAAACATTAATAAATAATTTGTAAAAATCAATAGTGTGTGAAGTGATGTAAAATATGAATAATTTCTGAAAACACTTGTAAATGTAAAAAATGTTTATTGACATTTGTAAGCATTCAAATGTACATTAACGAATTATCTGTTTGTCATTATGTAACTTTTTTTTAAAATATTTTACAGATGTTAAAAATTGCAAAGCCATATAGGAATGAAAGCATAATAACATATATGTATTTTAATTTACATTAACTAATGATCTGTGAAGCACTAAATAATGTTTGTTAATGATTTATTAATGAAAATTATTTTAAAGCGTTACCATAAAAAAAAAATGTTTTTCATGGTGTAAATTCCCCTGCAATTAATGCATCTGAACTGCATTTGCTGAACTGTCTACAAACATCATTGGTGTTTGTGTTAGGCCTGTCTCAGCCTTTTCAGTGTTTGAGCAGAGGAATAAGAATGCAGGATTACAGGTAAGCACTGACTGATCAGCCAGTCACCACCTCAGGGATTCTGACACACACTCACTACAACACAGGCACAAACAAATACACAAATCAACACAAAACTCTGTTTTGCCAGTAATAAACATCTGTCTACATGTGATAACATAGGATATGTCACAAGTTTTACGTCTCGCTCTTTCTTGCTTTGAAATCTAAAATGAAAGGACTTTGTGAGCTCTCTCACTCTCTCTCCACCAGCAGGGAAACTCAGTTTCAGAAAGCATTTAAAACTAAATGAGCATTCCAACACCTGAGAGAGAGAGAGAGAGAGAGAGAGAGAGAGAGAGAGAGAGAGAGAGAGAGTGTCAGGGTCTTTGAGTTCTGTAGCTACTGATCTAGTTCACCCACTCACTCCACACAAATGACTTTAACCCTCTGCACCATTCCTGTCACACACACACTGGACATAACAGATAAAGATCGAGACTTCAGTTATGTAAGTCATACATACTTTTGAAGTACTAAAGAGGTCATACCATATAACATATAAAAACACAATTGCTGAAGCAACCACATAATTTTGTGTCAACACATATGCAGTTCAGGACTCATACCCCTGTCCTTTACATCACAAGTGCAATGCTCTGCAGTTGAGTTACTGCACAATTTGATCACACTTGAACAAACTTGTAAATGTAGTTGATTATGTAGCGCAAACTTGACAATATATCTCCTTACAAGTCATGCACTATAGTAAAAATGTTTAGAAGTCATAAGATAACATTGTGTGAGGAACAGAGCAAAAAGTGTTTATGAACTGATAGTCTGACTTTTTACTCGTGATTTGAGTGAAAGCGAAGAAATTCTTTGTTGTTGTACAGGGGCAGTGGGGGCTCAGCGGTTAAGGCTCTGGGTTACTGATCAGAAGGTCGGGGGTTCAAGCCCCAGCACCACCAAGATGCCACTATTGGGCCCTTGAGCAAGGCCCTTGACCCTATCTGCTTCAGGGGTGCCATATTATGGCTGACCCTGCACTCTGACCCCAACTTAACTGGGATATGTGAAAAAAAGAATTTCACTGTATATGTGCAAATGTGTGATATATAATTATAAAAAATTACAATTATATAATTATTATACAATGAGGTAAAGTTGGTAGGTAAAGTAACTATGAAAGATTCTATGAGACCAGGTAGTAAATGTGGATGATCATGTGTTAATGTTTAGGTTTCTGATGTCAGAAAGAGCTCAGAACAAGCTGATTTTACAGCTTAGTTTCAATTGATGATCATTTTCACTGGGGAGGATGTTTTAAGATCTAAAAGTTACACTATGTTCTCACAGTACTGTACATTGAACTCTTTTATGTCAAAAGAGCATGGAAACTTTGATTCCTCATAATATGATCCCCATTTAAAGTAATAGTTCACCCAGATATTTTAATTCTGTCATTATTTCCTCATCCTCAACAATTCTACCTCTTCTGCACTATTCTACCTCAATTTGTAGTGTAAGTAGTGTGAGTAGTATGTTAACACTGAAAATGCAACAAAAAGAAGTGTGCTATGAGTACCCGGATGATGAACATCTTAAACCGTTAAAAAAAAGTGTGTAATGTTGGACACTTCATGCAATCAGTGGCTTGCTGTATGTAGTGGAAGGGGCGGAGTTACCTGGCTGTAAACAATTGTAAATAATGGAGAATGTAGCAACTAGCGAATCTTCAGTGAAGACAGCACCTCACAAATATGAGTTAAATTGTATGATATGTAAGTGTTGAACAGAGGTTAGCTAACGCGCTAAAGCTAGCGGTAACACATCGTATGTGTTTGGAACATCACTTCGATCAGCTGTTAAATGCAAATGGTACCATGGCATTCTTTGAATAACCCTGGAATATCACGTACTGTAAATACCATGATAAATTAATATAATTAATATAATAATCATACTGTTTTTGGACATAGTACCATTGGAATTTCAATTGGGTTCTTTGAAGTACCTTTGAGTATCATTTAAATACCACAGTATATCAATAAAGTAACCATATTTGTAAACATACTTTTTTTTTTTTGGACATCTGCCATGGTAATACCATTGTACTAGGGCTGCACAATTAATCAAAAAACTAACCGCAATTACGATTACTTGCTACCACGATTATGTAATCGTGAAACTGGATGATTACAGTGTTCAATTTATGTCTGCTCCTGTTGCGTCAATGGTTTCTATTTACAACATGTTTTTGCAGCAGTTGAGTATTCTAACCAATCACAGACATGTCCGATGAGCAATGAAATGGCAATGGACAATCAGAGACGCTTTAATTAGTTCTCCGTCCTATCCAACCCGATCTCATGAAAAGTCGTACATAATTTACGAGTTGGCTATTTCTTATGGTCTCGCACGATGTTGTCGACGAGGCGTTAAGGACATACTTCATGCCCTTACCCAAACCTATTATCTAAACTTAACCAATCAGTAGTGTGTGTAAACATGATAGGAAACTGTTGTGTGTGACAGAAGCAAGTAACTGTCACATACTGGATGGAAATGATGTCCAGCAACGTCATTGGCTGTAGTGAATGTCGTAGGAATTGAAACGAGTGCAGTCGCATGATATAAAATTAATTAGGCAAATTTAGAAAAGTTGTATGAATCCTGATGATTTTGCCGTGAGAGTGTGTTGGTCCTATCAGTAATGACAACTGATCCCAGTGCCGGTCCTTCCTATACGCAATATACGCAAGTTGTGTAGGGCCCCCGATCCACCAGGGGCCCCCCACGCTGTTGAAGGCATTATAAGCAGCCAAGTACTAGTATTTGTTGCCATGTTAACAGGAACAGGAGGGCTGCGTCCATATATTGGAAAATGCTGCTTTTGGAGGCTGTATGGAGGTAGGATGAAAATAAGGTGCTTTTTTTAAACTGCACCGAGACCAGTTTCCTCAAACTGTTCCATTCATTCAAAAACTGTGTTGGTTAAGCCGTTAACTGATTAGGCAGCAATGCAGCAGTAAAACAGTAAAATAATAATAATAACAACATGCAAATAATTATTATAATTAATTATTTTGTTTCCATTTTGGACATTTGCCAGGTAGAATGAAATGTGTAATGTAGTAGATATGAATGGCTATAGTCACTTCACATCAGGAACTAAAAAAGGAGAAACGCCAGGAAAGTGAAACGATCAAGCAAGAACAAGATGTGTACTTTTAGCATATTTAAAATTCGTATTTAATTCCAGTTCTCCAGCTTTGATATTAGACCACTGTTTCACGACAGAAATGCCACATCGAAAGTAATTTCTTAATTTGTGTCAGGAGTACACATCAAAGCAAAATCAAAACGTGACATTAATGACTTGTAGTAAAGAATGTAATACTCGTATATCTGTTTCATGCAAGCTCTGCTGCTGAATAGGCTATGTCATATCAATGCTTCAATAAACAATATCCATTAGAACATTTAGTCCAAAGTGTGCACATTTAGAGAAACATGATCATGTGTTTACTTCCGATTTCTTTGGGGGAAAATATCTTTCATATTTTCTGCTAAATTTTGCGATTGGTAAAGCATTCAACTGTGGTAATTTTCAAAAAGATAGATGGCGCTAGAGCGTTATTTTTGGCGAGCATTTAGCTGTCAATCAAAATTTGATTTAATTTATTTCATTGTTCATTTGTCGTACTCCCATTTTAATATATATATATATATATATATATATATATATATATATATATATATATATATATATATTCATTTACTCTTGATCATTGTTTTATTGTTCCACTGTTTGAAAAAACTTTAACATTACTAGTCTGTAAACTTAGCTTATCATTACTTTGCACTATTACTGTGTTAGGCCATTTTAAATGATTTTTTTACATTTTTTTATCTGCCTTCTCAAATTCATCAGTAAGATTTGCAGCACCAGCGAGATGCCGGTAATCTAGTTAAAGCAGGCACCAGTAATGTAGTGACGCGGTGTAAATAATTGATTTATTATGCTGATTAGTCATCTTTGTTTTTAATGAGTGCATTCGTGAGAGTGCAGAACTTTGTGCAGAGCATCAGGTCTCTTGTGCAGGTCTCAAACAGTGTAAACCTGCAGTGAGCGACAGCAGTCATTGTAATGGAAGAGTTTGTCACGTCGCTTGATTCCTGTGTACAATTTATTAAAAAATGTAATAACACTTTTTATTTTGTCATGTTAATAATTAGGCCAATGTGAATTTGATTTGTATAAAACGTGAGGTTCCGACTGTCTCCGGATACGACATTTTCAGATCCGATTTGAGCCTCGGCTGCGTTAAAATATTTCAATACGTGCGACTAGACCGTATGCGACCGCCCGACCGGATGTGATGTATACATGCAAAACTATCGCGAAGTGAGAAATATCAATAGATTTTGTCCTAAACTTTTTTTTTTCTTCTGTATTTTGGTCAATTAATAATGTAGAAGTCAGAAATTATTGTTTAAGTTGCAAATATCACAAAAAGCTTTTGGAATTACAGTAAGCGTGTGATTAAATGTGTACAGGAGTCATTTATTTCTGCACATGCAAAACCTACATATTTAAAATCACATCTATTAATTTCTGATTCATATTTGCTGAATTAGGGTGGTTGTTGCTGTTAATTACCATAATAGGCTATTAACCATAAAAACAGTAATAATGATAACTAATACTGTTAATAATAAATACTGAGTGAATATTAATCCTGAATTTCATTTAATTAATTCATCTGCTCAACAAAATCACACACAGTAATGTCATTCTAAGGTAAACCTTTGGTGCTTCTCCTTCAATGAACAAAATCTATTGCGAGCAAAATGAAAATTCATCACGACTGCCACTAGGGGGAGAAATACGACAGTTGCATGCGAATGTTGGAGACAGTGAAAAGGTGGCTTAAGACCCATTTGCCCTGCAGGCCGCAGCTGCTATTAGTAGATGTAAAATGTTCACGAATCACACAAACTCCGATCGCAAAATTGCAAATGGCCAGATATGATCTAATGATGATCTTACATGAACAAGATCACCATTGAATATCTAACGGGATGAATGGGCACCCGTCTCTCCAAAAAAGGGCTTACTGAACGCAGTAAGTAACTTGGTCAATTTAAATTGTCAGTTAATACGTTTGAATATTAAATATGTCATATTATTTACTGTATGTGGACCAATGATTTAAGAGGTAAAGACACTGCATGTCTGATGGTAGTTTCTGATTTTATACCACCTTTGTCAGGCTTTAGAGGTGTGTTAAACGTGTGGGGATGTGTATTTATCAACCTGATAACACAGGCATATTGAATCAAAAACTGGTTTTGTCAATAGTTCAGAAAGAACCTACATACTGTATATTTCTTCTATACTACCGATATCCATTTAAAATAACTTTTATTAGGCCTAACATTAACAAACATTATTACAATATTTAATACTTAAAAGAAACTGGAGTACAGCTCATATCCACCACTGAAATCTGCTAATCTGAAAAACCGCACGGTTGCCTGCTTTGGGACATCACAGTAATTTCATCTTTTAATCAACATTAATAATCGCGATTACAATATCAAGGGCAGTTATCAACATTTTTGATTGTGCAGCTCTACGTTGTACTTCAAAGAATCCCATTGTATGGATTATCAGTTAGTACAGTGCAAGGGTAATTTCTGCTGAAAATCATAATAGAACAGAGAAGCATGGAGAGAAAGAAGACCAGTTGTATGGAAAGAGAGAGAAAGAGAGAGAGAGAGAGACATTGTGTAATGTCAGATTTGCGTCACACAGTTCTGCGTCATTGCCTGAGAATATGATATAGTATTGAATACACAGTAATTCCACAGCGCTGCCTTCTGCTAATACCGCAGATAATTCACCAGACTATTTACAGTACTGTGGCATTTCACAACAAACACCAGAGAGATGTTTGCCCGCCTGGTCCCATCAGCATATTGGACTCTCCAGTTATCAGAAACATACATATGAATGAAGATCAACAGAGGTTTGGATCTGTGATTGATGATCTGATCAGTCTGGACTGCAGCCTCAAACATGAAAAAAGTAGATTTTTACATTTTCTTAAGACAATGTGAACAGTGCTTACCTGTGCAAAACTCACTGTCACAATGCTAGGGTGCTGTGGGTGGTTGCCAGGGTGTTCTATGTGGTTGCTATGGTGTTTTGGAGTCATGGAGTGTTTTAGCGTGTTACTATGCAGTTGCCATGGTCTTTGCGTGGTTGCGTACTGGCCCAAGTCAAACAAGCCCACCCCCAAACTTTCATGATATTCTGGTCCCAAGATATGGCTTGAGTTTCTCATTCAATTTAAGTTTTTCAGTTGAAACACTTTCCAATATACAACAAACAACACAATATATACATAAATTCCCATTGTTAAGGGATAATAAAGGGGATCATTAATGACTAATAATTCATTTACAAAATGCATTCTTAATCATTGATATGCCGTTGAAACAACATGCTTAAAAATTGTGACCGTCATGCAATGCCAAATAGTGAGCCATTTTACCTCACATGTTAAAAATGCTTAATAACACTTTTCCAACATTAGTAACCTATGAAAATGTACCTTAATGTAAAGTGGACAAATATGAAGCATTTGGTAACAAGTTTCCAACATTAGTAACCTATGTACATAAAGTTTAGTATGGTTTAATGGTCATCAGGCTTTATTATATGATATATGCTGTGCATGAGCTGAAAAGTGTTTTTCAGAGAACTTTAGGTCATTAGGACTAGTTAGTCATTCTTTTGACATTAACGTGACAAAAGAAAAGTGACAACACAAGTGAGTCGAGACATTACAGTCATGAATATAAACACAAAACGATAAAATCCCTCCTTTTATGCTCACTATAATAGTATATATTTGCTGCACTGTGACATAAGTCATGAATGAGGGCCTTTTATGTTTTTGATTAATATACGTATGAATGAGTGTATTTATTAAGCATTTATAACATGTAGGTTAAAATGGCTCTATATCTGGCAAGAATGCAAGAAACTTGCTTTTTATGCAAAAAAGTATTCATTTTCTTGTAACAGAATGTAAGTGATTTATAAAGCATTTGTAAATGACTTATTAATTATTAATGAACCGCTTTATAAACCCTTAACAAAGGGAACATTAATGTAAAGTGTTCTGTAATGTTGAGTAAAATACAACAACATTCTTCCTAAACCAAAATCAGATAATTCCAAGGCTTTCCAATGAGTTTAATAATTTTATGGCATTCTTATCTTCATAAATCTCAAAGATCTAAAGAACAACTTTCATACTTCAATTTCATAAAAATAAAATAAAAAAATGTCCAGGATTGTGATTGAGCAGATTAACATACTGCATATTCATTATCTTTACTCTCAATGTCAACAAGTTTACTTTCTAACATACAGTAGGCATTTCAATAAATCTGATCAAACAAACTCACAGAAAAACAGCATACAATCACACATAAAAGCAGCATTACTATAAATCCCTAACTCAAACATCAATTCATAGGGTGTGATGACAGTCCTCTTGTCTGAAAGTGCTGTACTCATGAAATTGAGTAATCCATAATTGTTTCCCCACAAAATTAACAGCACAAAACGTCCCATTTTCATAACATGCACAATATGACGACCATATTGTATGTCTGTTTGTAAACACAAATAATTGGTGCAGTACTGAGATTTTACTGGCAATACAGAATCTAAAAGTGGCACCTTTGTCTCTGTGGGCTAGAAACAATAGCGCCACTTCTCTGTTCTTGCTTTCTCTCGAGCACTGGGAAGAGTTTCATCATTAATTCAGCAGTAAGTAGGCAAGCATGACATGATGCTAATGTAGAGTGAAAGGCACATGAAATCACATCGCAATGCCACAGCTGAACTCTATCTGTGGTTCACACACACACACTTTAAGGGATAGTTCACCCAAAAATGAAAATTCTGACATAATTTACTCACCCTCATGCCGTTTCAAACCTGTATGACTTTCTTTCATATGCAAAACACAATCAGAGAAGATCTTTTCCCTACAATTTGATAAAAAGTAGTCCATATGGAACTTATTTTAAAATTATTTGAAATTTAAGTAATTTTTCTTTGAAAATCTTGATGTCTGTTGCATGTTCATGAACATGAGAACTTGATTACTATATTATATTACATTATATTACTATACTATAACTATATCCTTTATTGCTATAAATTCTCCTCCCTGCCCAGTAGATGGTGATATGCACAAAGAATGTGAATCGCCAAAAACAAAAGAAGAATGTGAAAGTGAAAGTGGAGATTGATAATAAAAAATACTTCAATATTGATCTGTTTCTCACCTACACTTATTACTTCAGAAGATATGGATTTAAACACTGGAGTAATATGGATTAATTTATGCTGCCTTTATGTGCTTTTTGGAGCTTCAAAATTTTGGTCACCATTCACTTGCATTGTATGGACCTACAGAGCTGAGATATTCTTCTACACATCTTCATTTGTGTTCTGCAGAAAAAAACTAGTCATGCACATCTGAGATGACATGAGGGTGAGTAAATGAAGAAAGAATTTTCATTTTTAGGTGAACTAACCCTTTAAGAAACTTTCTAAAACACTTTTCACATTGTTTTTCCGATCAACAAATTCAAACTTTGTCTATATTCCCTAACTGTTTATTGACTCGTTAGGGGGCACATGCCTTTAAGATGTAACAGAATTGCAAGCAGATTTATGTTTTAAATGCATTCTACATTATATTATTTTAGAAATACCGTTTAAGTAATGTACTTAAATGTAATTATCTTAATTGAAAGTCATTAACTGTAATCTGATTACGAGAATTAGAAATGTAATGTGCTAAACTAATTTTAGTACTTAAAAAGTAATTATGTAATGAGCGACAGTGAGAACAAACAGACCCAAGAGCAGAGAAATGTTCAAAGGATTTATTAACAACAAATAAGAGCAGTTACTGGGCTGTGGAATGTCGAAGATCCCGGTACCGGCTGCAGCAGCGGGAAGCAATCTCCGATAGAGTGCGCGCCATGGCCGCGCAAGGGGCAGTCCTTGAAGAATGTGTTCATAGGATGAGTGTGTGCATTGTTGAAGTCAGGAACAGATCCATAGAATCCTCCGTTGAAGCTTAGTGAGGTGCAGAACAACGCCCAGCTGAGACAGGTGATCTTACTACCCGACACGCGGGCAGAGAAGAGGTATCCTCCGTGGAAGACCAGCTGACACGCAGCAAAACTGGAAGGCAACCACACACCCGTCACGCGGGAAAACAACAGATACACGAGACAGGACCAGCTAGACAGAGAGAGTGAGGTTAGTACTCAACATCAAACAACAATCTAGCAAAGATACCGAGAACACGACGGGCTTAAGAAGGGAGTGAATTAGAGGAGAGCAGATGTTGCTCGGCACGCTAATCAGTGGCATGATCAGCGTTCCCCCGGAACAATCAGTGTTCCTATGGAAACGGCGATCATCCATGCCGGCTGCGCCTGCGAGACATCGGGGAGAGAAAATGAACATACAAAACAAACCGGTGAACTCACCAGAGCCGTGACAAATTATATTACAGTAAATAATTACTTATCTTTCTGCATCTACTGTACGTGCACTTCCACAATCAATTCAGGATGGATTTCAAAGGCACTTATTAATCTTACAGTTCAAATAATATCCTTTAGTTTTAAACATTGCCCACCAAAAATCTTCTCATTTTACTCAACTAATACATGACTTGACTGCTATTGGCAGTATATTCATGCTGTATAGCCAGAGGCGCAAATACCATATATGCAAAGCATAGGGGCGCCATATAAAGGGGGGCGCTAGAGGCACACTAAGATTGGTACAAAACCGAATAAAATAATGACTAATAAGTCACTTACAAATGCAATATAAATCATTACAATCCAGTTATAATAACATAAAAAGTGCCAAATTGTGAGCATTTTAACTTATACCGTGGTCTGTTCGAATACTGGATTCTGATTGGCAGTAATGCGTGTGTGAAAACCATTTAATACACAGGTAGTTTCATTCAGTTTTAATCACCATTCTATATTAATGCACCTACTCTGCTGTCCTCCTTAATGAGACATTGTGAAAGTTTTATGCATCAATGGCATATATCCAGAAGACCTTCGGACGCGAATATAGTGTAGCAAGCCTGAGTCTCTGAGCTGGGATTAACCATCACATCACAAAACACGACATTATCAAGTCTTGCAATGCCATCTTTAAATCAACTGTGAAGCGCTACAGGAAACACAGAAAAGACAACAGTGTTCATCAGCCCTGTATTACTCACCAAAAAAGAGCTTATAAGGAAATTATGGTTTGACATTCAGCTGTTTTGCATGGAGGGGGAGAGAAGAAACCAGGATCCATCAAATCCATTTTTCACCATCCAGCAAGATAAGGCAAGATGATTTAAAATGTAATATGATAAAAATCATCTAATATTGCTGCCCTGCTCAACATGTTTGCCTATTGACCTGTTCCATGTGATGTCACTGTATGACTGTGCCACCATGTTTGTGACCAATACTTACCTTTAGTGTGCTGCATTGTAGGATGTGACAAAAGCCAGCGATTTATTTGTTTCTGAAACAAATCTTGAAAAAGTGATACTGCTGTTTACTTACCAGAGCCAAAATGCTTTTTTTTCTTTTTCAAAAAAGTTGTATCTTTCAAGTGACATGGCTTATATTTGCCAAAGTCAAGCAGCGATGAAGGGGGAGAGCAGCGATAAAACACTTGTTGGTTTTTTCTCATTTGTTCAGACATGTCAGTTATCTGTACACAATCAATCAATCGAGTTAAACTGCAAATGCACATAGGACAAAGTTAAACTCATGTTGTGAGGAAAAAGTGACATCACTGAAACAAGTCAATAGCCGCTAGAGTACACCGCTCGATCACGCATTGCTGACTCAAGCTTTAATAAAACGCAGCCTTTTGCGGTATTAAAACTATGCAAGTTTAAATGCTAACTATTTGGCAGGTATGAAATTCACACTTTTATGCATGTTGTTATAACTGCATATCAATGATTTATAATGAAAATGATTTATTAGTCATTAATTAACTCCTTTACAAACCATTAAAAATGGAACATTAATGTAAAGTGTTACTGTATATCTTCAGAAGACTTGGAATATAATGCAAGGGCTGCATGGTCTATTTTCATGATACGCATGCATCCTTTTTGAGGCTTGAATATAAATCGCCATTCACTGCCACTGCACTGAAAACAAAGACCGAAATATTTATTCAAATATCTCCTTTTGTGTTCTGAAGAAAGAAAGTCATATGGGTTTGGAACGACACATGGGTGAGTAAATGATGACAGAATTTTCACTTTGCGGTGAACTATTTGTTTAATACCGGACAGAAAGACCAAATGTCTCAGTCTGTAAGTGGTTGTGGCTGGTGACTGTGAGATAAAGGTTAAATTTCATTCGCTGCAAAATAATACAATACCTCATTTAGACGTCAGCAAATCCACACACACACCTCTCAGCATCCCTGATGCCTCCAGACACATCCATTATAACCGGTGTCAGTGCTGCGTTCACTGCTTACGCTGAGAAATACGAGACGCCCTGTTCAGCTTTAAACCCACAGCATCTGTTTCATTCACACTGATGAAAGATTGGTGTATTTACCACACAATGACGAAGTGTGGAGCCATCATCACCGCACAAATTAAATCAGTGGAAAAACCACAAAAAAGTTCAATTTGCATGAACGCATTATCCATAAACATATTCACATACTGAACATTCATAAAATCTTACGCTGAACAACTACTATCCTCATATTCACATTCATGAGACATTTTTGACTTCAGTATCCCAAAAATAAAAAATAAAAGCAAATAAAATCCTTACAAAAAAATAAAAATAATAAAAAAAAATGGACTGTAATGGTACCATGGTACTGTAATGGTATCAGATGGTAATACCATATCATGGTACTTTGATATACAGTATTTCATTGTACAAAATCATAACAATATTCATACACCACAGAATTTGGGTTAATGACATGACACAAATTTTATTTTTATTTTGTTTGTGTTAAAAATAAACATTAAAATGCAATTCATCCACAAGATGAATGCTTAACATGTTTTAATTTGATTTTGATATATTTTGTAGAGCATAAAGTCAAAGAATCACATCAAATATATACTGGCAGCCAAAAGTTTGGAATAATGTATATATTTTGCTCTTATGGAAAGAAATTGGTACTTTTATTCACCAAAGTGGCATTCAACTGATCACAATGAATAGTCAGAGTACATTAACAACGTGAAAAATTACTAGTACAATTTGAAAAGAAAAAAAAAACTACTTCAAAGAGTTCTCATCAAAAAATCCTCCACGTGCAGCAATAACAGCTTTGCAGATCCTTGGCTTTCTAGCTGTCAGTTTGTCCAGATACTCAGGTGACATTTCACCCCACACTTCCTGTAGCACATTCCATAGATGTGGCTGTCTTGTCGGGCACTTCTCATGCACCTTACAGTCTAGCTGATCCCACAAAAGCTCAATGGGGTTAAGAACCATAACACTCTTTTCCAATTATCTGTTGTCCAATGTCTGTGTTTCTTTGCCCACTCTAACCTTTTCTTTTTGTTTTTCTGTTTCAAAAGTGGCTTTTTCTTTGCAATTCTTCCCATAAGGCCTGCACCCCGAGTCTTCTCTTTACTGTTGTACATGAAACTGGTGTTGAGCGGGTAGAATTCAATGAAGCTGTCAGCTGAGGACATGTGAGGCGTCTATTTCTCAGACTAGAGACTCTGATGTACTTATCCTCTTGTTTAGTTGTACATCTGTCCTTGTTAGAGCCAGTTGTCCTATGTCTTTGAAGACTATAGTGTACACCTTTGTATGAAATCTTCAGTTTTTTGGCAATTTCAAGAATTGAAATTCTAAGTCATTCCTCAAAACAATGATTGACTGATGAGTTTCAAGAAAAAGCTGTTTCTTTTTTGCCATTTTTGATCTAATTGAGACATGCCAGTCTATTGCATACTGTGGCAACTCAAAAACAAACACAAAGACAATGTTAAGATTCATTTAATGAACCAAATAGCTTTCAACTGTGTTTGATATAATGGCAAGTGATTTTCTAGTACCAAATTAGCAATTTAGCATGATTCCTCAAGGATAAGGCTGCTGGAAATGGGGCCTGTCTAGATTTGATCAAAAATGACTTTTTTCAAATAGTGATAGTGCTGTTTTTTACATCAGTAATGTCCTGAATATACTTTGTGATCAGTTGAATGCCACATTGGTGAATTAAAGTACCGATTTCCTTCCGAAACAACAAAATCTGTACATTATTCCAAACTTTTGGCCACCAGTGTATATATACAGTTGAATTCAGAAGTTTACATACACTTAGGTTGAAGTCATTAAAATTAATTTTTTAACCACTCCACAGATTTAATATCAGCTAACTATAGTTTTGGCAAGTCGTTTAGGACATCTACTTTGTGCATGACACAAGCAATTTTTCCATCAATTGTTTACAGACTGATTGATTCACTTTAAATTGACAATATCACAATTCCAGTGGGTCAGAAGTTTACATACACTAAGTTATCTGTGCCTTTAAACAGCTTGGAAAATTCCACATAATGATGTCTAGACTTTAGACAATTAGACAATTTGCTTCTGATAGGAGGTGTACCTGTGGATGTATTTTAAGGCCTCCCTTCAAACTCAGTGCCTCTTTGCTTGACATCATGGGAAAATGAAGAAATCAGCCAAGACCTCAGAAAACAAATTAGTGGATCCGGACCGAAGGAAAAATTAAATCCGGACCGAGCTCTGAAACTTTATGCTAGTTATCTGACACCTGGCTAAGTGATTATGTAAGCATACGTGTATTCGCCCACGGAGCGGGAATAAAGCACGTTCAGCGCTACTCACTTTATTCCCGCTCCGCGGGCGTTGCCTCTCTCCCCGCTATAGACATAAGGTGCCGCATAAAGCCTAATTTACTGTGTGCGAGTTGCAGGAGCGGTTATTTTAACAACAGTGGCGGAGACACCGCTACAGATACTGGCATCTTTCGCTTAAACACACTGCAGAAATTAAGTAAAGTGAAACATCATGGTTACTTGTGTAACCTCCATTCACTGACGGAGGAAACGAAACGTTGTGTTGATGTAGTGACACTAGGGGTCACTCTTGGGAGCCCGAGACACCTCTGGTCTTTGATAAAAGGCCAATGAAAATTGGTGAGTGGTATTTGCATGCCACTCCCCTGGACATACGGGTATAAAAGGAGCTGGTATGCAACCACTCAGGTTTTATGCTGAGGAGCCGATATAAGGTCCGGCCATTTCAGAGGGTAGTTCAGCGTTGTGGCAGGAGGGACACAATGTCTCGTTCCCTCCATCAGGGAACAGAGGTTAACAAGTATCCATGACGTTCCCTATCTGTCACTCACTTGATGTTGTATCGATTTAGTGACACTAGGGGTCCCTATATGAAACGCCACAATTGGCTGAACTGTGTTACGTGAACTGGCGGTGTGTGGTGGGCAGACTATTGTGTGCCTCATAGCCAGCACACCAGGTCGACACGTAACCTCCCCCAACATAGTTATGAGTGTCGAACGGCCCTTTTGGGGACAAGCTGACTACCCAAGAGATAGAGACAGGCTTAACCCAGTCGTGGCCTCTTTTCCCCTTCTCTTTTTTCCACTCCCTAAAAAAGGATCCGACTGGGCCACCAGATCTAGTCGGGGGGTGTCCCTCCCAAGGGGAAGACACAGCGGAGACCACACCTCGCCCAAAGAGAGGGGGTGGATATTTAAGTGGAAGGATACATCACATGGTCTTTCCAAACCATGTGGAGAGTCTTCAAGGTAGATCCTACCCAATGGGGGAGGAGTTACGACAAACATGGAGACTGGGGCAGAGGGGCTCTGCCCAAGGAAGACGCAGTTTGCCAACAGGGAAACGAATTAGCGGAAGATATATATCGCATGGGGTTAGCCTTACAGGGAACCGCCACATGCGGAGCACCTACCCCAGAACAGGACTCTTAGTTAGTACGTGTACTGGGCCAGCAACGAGTCTCTCCGAAAACTCGACTGCCACAGGGCTTGGAGGAAGTCAACCAGGGAACAAAGTTTGTGAACACTACTGGGAATTAATGGCGCACATCTTCAGCTCAAAAGGAGGTGGAAGGCGCTATGTGCAAGCGATACACTCGGCCGGCTATCCCGGGCTTATCCGCTTGTATTGCGTGCCACTACCTGGAACGAAACCGGTTCCACCCGGAGGTTGGTGTTGCCCAGCCCACTGCTCTGCAAATGTCTGTTAGAGAGGCACCCCTGGCCAGGGCCCAGGAAGCTGCTCACCCCTGGTAGAATGGGCTCGTAGCCCTACTGGGGGCGGCATGTCCTGGGCGTGATATGCCGTAGTTATGGCGTCAATGAGCCAGTGGGCGATCCTCTGCTTGGAGACAGCGCTTCCTTTCCGCTGTGCACCAAAGCAGACAAAGAGCTGCTCAGAGATTCTAAAGCTCAGCGTGTGATCCAATTAGATGCGTAAAGCGCGCACCAGACACAGCAACGACAGGGCTGGGACTGCCTCCTCCTGGGGCAGCGCTTGCAGGTTCACCACCTGGTCCCTAAAAGGGGTCGTGGGAACCTTGGGCACATAGCCCGGTTGGGGTCTCAGGATCACGTGAGAGTAACCCGGACCGAACTCCAGGCACGTTTCGCTGACAGAGAACGCTTGCAGGTCTCCTACCCTCTTGATGGAAGTGAGCGCAGTCAGGAGGGCAGTCTTCAAGGAGCGTGCCATAAGCTCAGCTGACTGCAAAGGCTCAAAGTGGGCTCTCTCTAGACCCTGAAGAACTACTGAGAGGTCCCATGAGGGGACGTGGTGCGGTCTGGAGGGATTCAGCCTCCTGGTGCCTCTTAGAAACCTGATGATCAGGTCGTGCTTCCCTAAGGACTTACCGTCGACTGCGTTGTGGTGTGCTACTATGGCGGCAACGTACACCTTCAAGGTGGAAGGGGACAGCCTCCCTTCCAAACTCTCCTGCAGAAAGGAAAGCACTGATCCGACTGCACATCTCTGGGGGTCTTCCCGTCGGGAAGAACACCACTTAGCAAACAGACGCCACTTAAATGCATACAGGCACCTCGTAGAGGGGGCCCTAGCCTGAGTGATCGTGTCTACCACCGCTTAGGTCTTCCACGTCCCATCCAGGAGCCAGACATGGAGATTCCAGAGGTCTGGTCGCGGGTGCCAGAGGGTGCTCCGTCCCTGAGAAAGAAGGTCCTTCCTCAGAGGAGCGTGAGGTCCGAGAACCACGTCTGGGTGGGCTAGTAGGATGCTAACAGGATGACCTGATCCTTGTCCTCCCTGACCTTGCACAGGGTCTGTGCAAGTAGGCTCACTGGGGGAAACGCATATTTGCATAGGCCAGGGGGTCAGCTGTATGCCGAGGGGAGCCTCGGTGAGGGCGTTCCGGAGCGGGCAGTAGGAATATTCTTGGGAGGCAAACAGGTCCACCTGTGCCCGTCTGAATCGACTCCAAATCAGCTGGACCACCTGAGGGTGGAGTCTCCACTCTCCCCTGAGAGTAACCTGCCGTGACAGTGCGTCCGCTGTAGTGTTGAGGTTGCCCGGGATGTGAGTGGCTCGCAGCGACTTGAAGTGCTGCTGACTCCAGAGGAGGAGACGGCGGGCGAGTTGTGACATACAGCGAGAGCGCAGACCACCTTGGCAGTTGACATATGCTACCGTTGCCATGTTGTCTGTCCGAACTAACACGTGCTTGCCCTGGATCAACGGCCGAAACCTCCGCAGGGCAAGCGGAATTGCCAATAACTCGAGGCAGTTGATGTGTCAATGCAGTCGCGGGCCTGTCCACAGACCGACGTGATGACCACGCAATGTGTCCTGTGGTGCCATGCCCATCTCAGGACTCGAGTCTGGAGCCAGTGCTGAAGCGGCCTCAAATGCATCAACCCGAGCGAGGTGGCCACCACCGAGGATGCCATATGCTCCAGGAGCCTTCAAACAGGCCAGCACTGACTGGGCGCGCTTGTTCGTAAGGCGCGCTGTCAAGGAGACTGAGTCCAACTCCAAACCGAGAAAAGAGATGCTCTAAACCGGGAGGAGCTTGCTCTTTTCCCAGTTGACCCGAAGCCCTAGTCGGCTGAGGTGTGAGAGCACCAGGTCCCTGTGTGCACGCAACATGTCTTGAGAGTGAGCTAGGATTAGCCAGTCGTCGAGATAGTTGAGAATGCGAATGCCCACCTCCCTTAACGGGGCAAGGGCAGCCTCTGCGACCTTCGTGAAGACGCGAGGAGACAGGGACAGGCCGAAAGGGAAGACTTTGTACTGATACGCCTGACCCTCGAATGCAAACTGCAGGAAGGGTCTGTGTCGAGGAAGGATCGAGACGTGGAAGTACGCATCCTTCAGGTCTACAGCCGCGAACCAATCATGATGCCGGATGCTCGCCAGAATGCGTTTTTGCGTCAGCATCTTGAACGGGAGTCTGTGTAAGGCTGTGTACGCTTCTTTTTTCAGTACTCGCAGGTCCAAGATTGGCCGCAACCCACTGCCTTTTTTCAGTACGATGAAGTAGGGGCCGTAAAACCCCTTCTTTATCTCGGCTGGAGGGACAGGTTCTATCAAGTGCAAGCCATGCGTCCAAGTTCCGTGCAAGGGGGACCAAGGGGACAACGTCGTCGGACATACCGGTAGGTGGGGCCTCGCGGCAGGGCGGAGCTCAAGGTGCCACACCACATCATGATCTAGGGACGAGTCTAGGGACATCAAAGCACTTACCTGGCTCCTTGTGACCACCCCGGAACAGCCTGAGACAGGGGAGGAAGAGGCCTGTCCTCGTAACCCATGGAGACTGCCACATCGGGGGCAGCTGTGTGCTCAGGGGTGGAAATACCACCGCTGGAGCGTCAATCCTGCAAGAAAAAACCCGTGGACGGTAGTCGTGGTGATGACCGTGCACACCGGGTATGTGACCCAGGGAGGAAGGAAGCTGCTCTTTTGCTGAACTGTTGGGTACCGTTGGTACTGTTGGGCGAAATCAAACAAAAAGGCAACAAATGATTTTCCGGGCTCCACGCAGGGGCCGGGCCGAAGGGGCGGGCTGCGGCGGAGCCGGTGTAGTCACCGCAGGGGGACGCCCTTGGCGATGAGCAGACAGGGTGTGGGATCTTGAGCCGCGCCGGGGCAGGATGTGCCGGATTGCCTCCGTCTGCTGCTTCACAGCCGAGAACTGCTGGGCAAAATCCTCGACGGTGTCGCCAAATAGGCCAGCCTGGGAAATGGGGGCAGCAAGGAACCGTGTCTTGTCGGCCTCACCCATCTCGACCAGGTTGAGCCAAAGGTGGTGCTCCTGGACTACTAGTGTGATCATCGTTCGCCCGAGAGACCGCGCCATGACCTTCGTCGCTCGGATAGAGAGGTCGGTCGCCTAGCGCAGTTCCTGCATCAAATCTGGGGCGGAACTACCCTTGTGAAGTTCTTTCTACGCCTTGGCTTGGTGGACCTGCAGGAGAGCCATGGCGTGCAGGGCAGAGGCGGCTTGTCCAGCAGCGCTGTAGGCTTTAGCCGTCTGGGAACAATGTGAGCCTACAGGGCTTAGACGGGAGCTTAGGGCGTCCGCGCCAGGTGGCGGCGCTCTGCGGGCATAGGTGCACCACGAGCGCCTTATCCGCCGGGGGAATCGGTGTATAGCCCCTGGCCGCCCTGCCATCGAGGGTAGTGAGAGCGGGGGAACTGCGGAATCAGGGCCGGGCAGTAAAAGGTGCCTCCCACGATTTCGTTAGCTCCTCATGCACTTCCGGGAAGAATGGCACTGGAGCGTGGTATGGCTGCTTTGAGCAGCGCTGCGAGCCCAGGAACCAATCATCAAGCTGCGAGGGTTTAGCGGAGAGCAGAGGGTTCCACTCTAACCCGACGCTCGCGGCCGCCCGGGAAAGCATGTCCATCATTTCGGCATCGGCCTGTGACTAGGCAATCGTCCCCAAGGGGGGAAGCCCAGCTGAGGCTTCTGCGTCCGACTGGACAAGCCCGCTCTCCGATGCTGCGCTCGAGAGCTCATCATCTTCGCAGGCTCCGAACAAGAAGCCAGACTCGCCGTGAGATGAGCCGGTGAACTCATCTGGAAGCCCGATTGGGGCAGAAAAGCCGGGGAATGGGAGGTCCACGGGGGGATACCCGGTGGAGACGATCCCATTGGGGTCCCCAAATCGCCCCCAGTGCTAACCGCGCTGGCCTCATACCTGTAGGTAGAAGGGCCGAGGTGGGGAGCCGCTGGGTTCTTACGAAAGCAAGCCGCGACCGCAACGTTGCCGTAGTCATGTTCTCGCAATGAGAACATGAACCATCCACAAACGCTGCCTCTGTGTGGGTCGTGCCCAGACACGAAAGACAGCGATCATGACCATCCGAAGTTGAGAAATAACGACCGCAACCAGGAATAACACACAATCGGAATGGCATCTTTAAAAAGACACGTCTTTAAAAAGACATTCCATGTGTGCCGCTCTTTTAGAGAAATATATACTCTTTTAGAGGAAAAAAGCTCTTTCAGAAAATATACTCTCTTGCTTTCTGCCGAAGCGCCCAGGGTCGTTCTCTGCAGTGCACCAGTGCAGAGGAGGGAGAAGCCGCTGAAATGCGGCGTCAGATCCAGCAGAGGTGAATGAACAATAGAATTCAGCTCAATGAACATGACCGTTCGGCTCCGAAGAGAAAATCTGAATGAGTGGTTGCATACCAGCTCCTTTTATCCCTGTATATCCAGGGGAGTGCCATGCAAATACCACTCGCCAATTTTCATTGGCCTTTTATCAAAGACCAGAGGTGTCTTGGGCTCCCAAGAGTGACCCCCTAGTGTCACTACATCGACACAACGTCGAGTGAGTGACAGATAGGGAACTATCTTCATCTGTCTGATGTGTGATTCAGCTGGTTCAGCTAAGCCAGGTTTGTGTCAGGAAAAGTTAACGTGCCGCCTTTAGACTATAAAATATTTTCCATCTAAATTTAGCTTCATTAATCAGCATGTTAGGAGCCTTTCATAATAAACAGATTTTTGCTCTAATTTTGTGAAAATTAAGCAGAGATGTCATCATGGCAAAGAAAGCCTATTTATCCTTAAATTAATCAAACAGATATTTAATGCTTCACTGTTATGTAAATTATTTATTTGTTGTTAGTAGATTCTCACTTTAAGGAAAATATAAAAATGGTCCACTCAGGCTTTTACATTTTTATACATTTTCTCTCAGGGGACACCCCTGAACCCACAGTATTTTATCTGTCAAAAGGCCTCCTATGTCCCATACACAGGTATAGATTCTGAATGTAAAAATATTTCAACAAAACTGGACTGCTGTCATTCAGCTTCAAAACAAACTGTTGCTGTTCACATCCAAATGCCCTCGACCGATGAAGTCTTGATGAAATATTTTAATCTTTTGGTAGAAAAGATCTCTCAGACCCCACCAGCTGTCTCTGGGCCCCCAATGCCCTCATCAGTATTTTTTTTTTGTTTTTTGTTTTTTTTTAAACTTACAAAGTACTACTGCTGTCAACATGGCAAGTTATAAAAAATATTTAAAAAAAGATACATAATTTCGTGGCCATATAACTACTGACACCATGTAAGCTGCATACTATCCGGACCTTTGCTGGAAGGAAATGTAGAGACCGGACCTCTTGGAACTTTAATTGAGTACCCCTGGTCTACAGGACATTATTTTAAATGATGCAGCGTGTGCTTAACTTAAGCAGCTCCTCGGTGTATCGACAGAGGTACAATTTCTACATTTTACAAGCATTTTATCATTGAGGAATTTTTGTTTAGTGGAGTTAGCCTGTGATTCCTTAGATTAAATTAATTTTTTTAAGGTTACTGTTGGGTAATGTAACTGATAGACTTATAGGCTATTCGTTTTTCTCCCATACTAAAGAATATTGAGAGCTTAAAGTACTTGTTTGGACTACTTTCCCACCCTAGTTTGAACAAGGTGGATGTATTTTGTTGTTTGCATGGTACAAGTTTTCGACGTAACAAGTGTTTGTGTGTGTGTGTGTGTGTGTGTGTGTGTGTGTGTGTGTGTGTGTGTGTGTGTGCGTGTGTGTGTGCGTGCATGCGTGTTTACTGTAAAATAGCCATATTTCTTTAATTGATCTAAATGGGCAACATTGGAATTAATTGGTTTCCCCCATTTTTTATAACTTAGATATTGTTTGACTGCCAAGCAATTTGAAGAGAAATAAAAATGTCCAGGTAAAACTGTTGTGTAAATGCACATGTTTGATAATTTGTAGGGATGTCTTTCAATCCATTGTGAATGTAACTAGCCTTTCTTATCTCTCTGTTTCAGGTGTTTGCTGAGTAGCACTTTACAAACCAGAATTGAGCAAACACACATATGCAGCTCTTGATCGACACAGTCTTCGCCGATGACTTTATATCTCGCCAGAAGGCATTGGAGTCGGAAAAGACTTCTGGTGAACTTGCTGAGATTCTCTTAATTCGTTACCTAAAGGTATTATGGTCTTAGTTGTTTAATATTGTTCTGTGGTTCAACAGACCTTGATTTTACACAGAATAATTTGAGCCTGTCCCAAACTTAAAGGGATTGTTCACTCAAAAATAAAACTTCTCTCATTTACTGACCCTCATGTCATCCCAGGTGTGTATGAATTTTTTCTCCTGTACACAAGATTTTTAAAAGAATATCTCTGTCGGTCCATACAATGTAAGTGAAAGGATACCAAAATTGTAAAACACCAAAAAGCCCGTAAAGGCAGCATAAAAGTAATCCATAAGACTGAAGTGGTTAAATCCATATCTTCAGAAGCAATATGACAGGTGTGGGTGAGAAACAGAACAATATTTAAGTCCTTTTTTTATCTATCACTTCAGAAGATATATATTGAAACACTGGAGTCGTATAGATTAGTTCACCCAAAAATGAAAATTCTCTCATCATTTACTCACCCTCATGCCATCCCAGATGTGTATGACAAATTAAGATTTTTAAAAGAATATTTCAGCTCTGATGGTCCATTCAATTCAAGTGAATGATAGTTGATAAAAGTAATCCATTTGACATGAGTGGATTAATCAATGTCTTCTGAGGTGATCTATTTGGTTTTGGGTGAGAACAGACCAAAATAAAACCCTTTTTTTACTGTACAACTTGCCATTGCAATCTCTAAGCACTATCTAATTATCACTACTAATGTATTTGTACAGTGCTAGATGGCGCTATAGGAAGTGTAATCGAGCTTGAAATCATGATCGCCAAGGAGATTTATAGTGAAAAATTCATTATATTTTGGTCTGTTCTCACCTACAATAAAACCAACTGGATCACTTCAAAAGATATAGATTAAAAATTTATATAAATATTTGTTTGTGATCTGCAGAAGAAAGTAAGTCATACACATCTGGAATGGCATGAAGGTGAGTAAATGATGAGAGTATTTTCATTTTTGGGGGAACTATCCTTAAAAACAACAACAACAACAAAAAACTAAACAAAGCTTTTGTCTTCCATGGAAGAAAAATGTATTACAGGTCTGGAACAAGTGAGTAAATAATGACACAATTTTTGTGTGAACTATTCTTTTATGTAGATGTGTATTTTGAAACAGATTTTAATAAAATGTTCTTTCATTTTGCCACTTTTTTCTATTTCTGCTTTTCATGGCAGAAGATTCAGAAGAGCTAAATGTTGGATATTCACCAGTTGCCCTGTTAACAGCATGCTGCATTTCACTACAATCTGGTCAGAAATTTCATTGTTCTTGAAAGTGAAGTCATTACCCTTCCTGCCCAGGCTTTTCTGATTTCTTTTTACATTTGGACTGATTTATGCAATGGATCTGAGTTACCCAAAAGAGTTTTAAAGACAGGTGGCTTTATAAGGTTTTAACGTTAAAGGATGTGCAACACTAATGCAGCTGTAGACAATTTATCCTGTCGCTGTCAAATGTGTTTTTTTTCAGTGTTGTTCCTCATGTTTTGTCAATAACTGTACCTTGTCTTTTTATATGAAATATGTTTACTATGTTTGCTTATTTTTTATTTATTTATTTTTATGTTTAAGTTGCAAAATTGTCACATTTAAGGAAACTTAATGTGAAAAAAAAAGGTCATTGCAAAACATTTGTAAGTAATTCTACTAGCACATTTCAAGTTAACATGGCTTAAGTTAATACAAAGCATATTCATGATTTCAAAAACATATTTTTTAAGTTGTATAAATATATTAAATTTGCAGAACTTTAAATTTTGAGTTGTGGTTAATTAAAATAAACATTGCATATTTTGATTGGACCAAAATCATTTTTTTTTTAATTTATAGTTTCTGAGAAAAACAAGTTATGCATACTTGAGATTTAAGTTTTGAAACTTGTAAAAGTAAAGGTATTCAGTTAGTAGAACTTATACAGGTTTACAATGTTTTTAAACCCTCCAAACATTGGCCCCATTTACTGAGAGAATTTTCATTTTGGGGAGAACTATCCCTTTAATAAATTCTTAATATGAATAATATATGATTACAATTATTTTATAGTAGTAGTTAATTAGTTTAATTTTAAAATATTATTCAAATTTGAAAAACATGTGTCCACACTGAAAAAAGACTAGTAAGATTCACTAAATATTACTTAAGATTTACAATTTCTTTCGCAAGTTTTTGCGCTTTGTTTCAATATAGCAGGAACACCAGCTCCGAAAAGTTAAATTTAATTATTTTATTTACCAGTAAAATGTGTTCAAATCAGCAAATACATATTACAAGGTATTCTACATTAGGATAAATACTTGAGGACACATTGTAAAGATAACAAACAATCATATATAATATTTGTATAGCATTACTTTCTACATGTTGCAATCGAGTACAAATGTAGAATTTACTTAATATTTTCTAGTTCACACATGAACTAACTTGTGTAGAAAGTATTATTAGTATTAGGAAGCATTAATTATTACTTGTCTGTTCTGATATATTAACTTCACCACCAAAACATTTTTTTAGTGCATTAAATCAAAGTCAGTGTGGCATAACCAACATGCAGGAAGCCAGTTTGACTTGATGTTTACATCACTTCACATTTTTAGAGTCATTAAATCAAAACTTTTGTTGAAAATTGACATTTTTTTTAAAACGTCTAAAACCAAGATGAATACAATTTATTTATTTATTTATTTTCATCGTCCTGGTCATTATATTTGGTCATTGAGCCTTTACCTAGTACTCCATGGTACAACACATCTACACATGGTACATGTCCAAAAATATGGTAAGTGCTAGGTACATTAGTAAGTAAAGAATAACAGAGATAAAGAAAAGTGAGGCTTTCCCTTGGCAGTGTAGTATACTGTATGTACAGTACATGCATATGCATTTCAGAGACAGGCTCCGCCTATTCCCCATGAAAGATGTTGTATTATCTGTGTCACTCGAGCTCCTGTAAACAGAGTGGTGCGGGCACAGGGATTTCAGCAGCAGCCCCTGATTAATGACTCTGCCATATGAGAACTGCTTCTGTGTTTATACAGTCTTCATTGTTACTCAAGGTCAACATTAATGAGACACTTTATTTCTTTTTAATGATAGCACAGCGTGCTGACCGCTTTCTTAGCCCAGAACAAATGATGTCAAGGGCAACTGATGCCAACACGAACTATTCAGCTTTACACAGACAGACATGAACACTACCCACAGTTATCCAATGACAGGGTCATTACATAAGCACACAGTTTGTGATGTCAGTGCAACACTACAACTTTCACTGTCATGTTGACAATGCAGCATTTTCAGTTTCATGGACTGAATTTCAAGTTTTCTGCTTAGAGATAAAATATTCCGTTAGGGTATTTTGGAAGGGTTAGTTTACTCAAAAATGAATATTTTGTCATTGTTTAGTCACTTTCATGTCATTTCATGTGTAATATGTGAAACACAAAAGGAGATGTTAGGTAGAATGTCTGAGCTGTTTTTTCAAGTGGATGGTGATTTATACTGGGCAGCTCCAAAAAAGCACTATACAGCTATCAAAAAAGTCGTTCATACGACTCTATTTTCTAAATCCATATAAAAGCTTTCTGTGATGAACCAAAATGTAAGTCATTGTTTACTGATAATCTTCCCCACCACCATAACTCTCAAATCACATCTGAGGTCGCGTTGTGATCGGTCAGGTGACATGCGAGAACCAATGATGTTTGCCGTCAATGACATCAAACCTGCCCTGACATATCTAAAAGTTCCATTATTTAATTGAACACATGCACAAACCTCAATTTGAGATCTTCAGCAGAGGGAACGATTATCATTGAACAACAACTTGGAATATAGTGCACAGCAAGTGGTATTGTCTTCATTTACACTGCTTTTTTGTACTTTTTGGAGCTTGGCAGTATATATAACCATCCACTTTAATTGCATGAAAAAAAGCGGCTTGGACATTCTGACAAATATTTTGTGTTTCATGGAAGAAAGAAAATAATATGGGCCACAAAGTTATGAGGGTTACTAAATGCGAACAATTTTTCTTTTCAATTGTTATGAACAATGTCTGTTTAATTTTCTTTTAAATATAAATTGGCTATGATGAAAAATCCAGATATTTTAGCAAATGTAAAAAAAATATATATATAGTAGTGCTTCTGTGGGCGTGCATAGAGGGTTTCGCAATGTTTGTGATTCAGTGTTAGCTCATTCAGTTAATCACAGACTGAATTTGGTCAGTTTTTTTTTAGTGCTCTGAATACCAGTGTGGCAGCGGGGGCGTGGTCAAGCATCTCTCCGGAGAGAGAGAAAGCGGTAAGGGTGCTTACACCTGAGCTAAATTATGTCTAACACCTGTCTCTAATTTCAGTGAGCACGGGGAGAGTGGCATAAATAGAGCGACACAGCACTTAGTCATGAGAGAGACTGGATACGACAGAGCCGAGCCTGAGCAAGGATTTTCTAGTAGTGGAAGTTTATTTGTGAAAGCAGTGTGTGTTAGTGTTTAGTTTAGTGCGTAAAGGTAAACTGTAAAGTGGTGTCGCGGAGAGGGTAAAATAAAGCCTCACCTTAAGAAGGAAAAACTGCTTCTCGCTTCATCTTTTACACTGGTGCCGAAACCCGGGATTGAAGTTTGGGTCGAAGATGGATGGAGGTTGTCCCGTAGAGTCCTCCCAGTTGGCGGAGATCCTCCAAGCCCTCGCCAGCCTACATCAGAACCACCAACAAACGCTGCTTGAGTTCCGACAAGATCAAGACTGCCAGTTTGTCGAGCTCATGCATGCTCAAGCCGAGGACCAGCAGGCGATCCGGAGCCTCCTCAGCCAGGGGGCATCCTCAGCCGCGACCCCGGACACACCCACGCCATTACCCCGCCAGCATTACAGAAAATGGGGGCGGCGGACGACCCCGAGGCCTTCCTGGATTTGTTTGAGCGGACCGCCGAGATCTGGGGCTGGCCGCTCGGCAAATGGGCAGCCCGATTGATCCCACTATTGTGCGGGGAAGCCCAGCTCGCGGCTCAACAACTGCCAGCGTCGAGCCTCCTGGCCTACGGAGATCTAAAAAGAGCCATCTTGCAACGGGTTGGTCGCACTCCGGAGGAAAGTTGTCAACTCTTCCGGAGCTTGAAGTTGGAAAGCTCCGACCGCCCGTTTGCCTTTGCCCAGCGGCTCCGTGACGCCTGCCGAAGACGGCTGCTAGCGGGGGATCGCGACGTCCAGGGAATTATCGACCAGGTGGTACTGGAACAGTTCATAGTTCGACTGCCAAAAGGGACGGCAGAGTGGGTCCAGTGCCACCGCCCGGCTTCGTTGGAGGAAGCTATCCAACTTGCGGAGGAACACATGGCGGCGATCCCGAGGGCGGAAGATCCCTCCTACGTTTTCTCTCCTCCCTCTGTTTCTTCCCCCTCCCCTCTCTCTTTCTCGTCTGCTCTCTCTCCAGGTCCCGTTCCTGCCCCACGCAGACAAGGAGGAACTCAGACCCTGAGACCAGTTCCCTGGGTGTGGGAGGCGACACCTTCCCCTACTCCAATGCCCCGCCGCTCTCCCCCTCAGGGGGGGGGCGGGCGCCCGCCGACGCAAGTGCGGGCGTAGCGCCTGGGCCGGCCTGCTGGAGGTGCGGAGACCCGAGCCACTTCCGAGATCAGTGCCCTCTGATGGAGCTGGGGACGGTGGTGTGGGTCTCTGACCTCCCACAGGCTGCCCCCGACCGGGCCGGAGCGTACCGGATACCGGTAAGTGTCAAGGGGGGTACTCACCAAGCGTTGGTGGATACCGGGTGTAATCAAACCACTATCCACCAACGCCTGGTTCAACCCGAGGCATTGGTCACAACCAAAACGGTGAAGGTGAAATGTGTACATGGGGATATTCACAAGTATCCGGTGGTGACCCTGACAATTAAATTTCGGGGGAAAAAGCATAGAGTGGAGGCCGCGGTTAGTTCCCGCCTCACCCATCCGCTGATTTTGGGGACTGATTGGCCTGATTTTAGAATTTTATTAAAGGGAATTTGCGCGGATGTGTCCTGTATGAAAATAGGGAGATGCGTGATGTGCGATGCTCTAGCAGGGGAGGCGGAGCCGGGGCCGTTCTCGACAGCTCCACGTCATGATGACGAGAGAGGGGGAGAGGCTGCGGCCCCTCCCCTTCTCAGGGAATTCCCTGATGGAGTCGTGAGACGAAACCCTCAAACACGCCTTTGACCAAGTGAGAGTCATTGATGGTCAACGACTCCAGCCTGACATCGCCCTTTCATACCCCTATTTTGCAATTATAAATGAGCGGTTGTATCGAGTGACACAGGACACTCGGACCAAAGAGGATACAACCCAACTTTTGATTCCAAGGAGCCGTCGGGAAATGGTATTCCAGGCGGCTCATTATAATCCCATGGCGGGTCACCTAGGAGAAAGAAAAACACTGAACCGTCTAATAGCCCGTTTCTATTGGCCGGGCATTGGTGGCGATGTCCGCAGGTGGTGTGCGGCATGCCGCGAATGCCAGCTGGTTAACCCACCGGCCACCCCAAAAGCGCCATTGCTCCCTCTCCCTCTGATCGAGGTCCCCTTTGAGAGAATTGGAATGGACCTCGTCGGGCCATTAGAACGGTCAGCACGCGGACATCGCTTTGTATTGGTCCTAGTGGACAATGCAACGCGATATCCGGAAGCAGTGCCTCTTCGCAACATCTCAGCACGCAGTGTTGCGGAGGCACTCTTCAAAATAATCTCCCGGGTGGGGATTCCGAAAGAAATCCTCACCGATCAGGGCACAACATTTATGTCACGGACACTACGCGAACTGTACGAGTTGTTAAATATTAAATCGATTCGCACCAGTGTATACCATCCTCAAACGGATGGCCTGGTGGAACGATTTAATAAAACCCTCAAAAACATGATTCGTAAGTTCGTGCACAATGATGCTAGAAATTCGGATAAATGGCTCGGCCCTCTTTTATTTGCAGTACGAGAGGTCCCGCAAGCCTCCACTGGCTTCTCCCCATTCGAGCTGCTGTATGGGCGACGCCCACGCGGCGTGCTTGATGTATTGCGAGAGGCCGGGGAGGAAGGACCTTCAAACAGTAAAAATGAAATTCAGCACGTTCTTGATCTTAGAGCAAAACTCCACACTTTGGGACAACTAACACAGGAGAATTTGCTCCAAGCTCAAGAACGACAGCGCCGACTGTATGACAGGGGAACTCAGCTAAGGGAATTTGCACCGGGAGATAAAGTGCTTGTATTGCTTCCCACATCGAGCTCTAAATTACTCGCCAAGTGGCAAGGACCCTTTGAGGTCACACGACGAGTGGGAGATCTCGATTATGAGGTTAAACGGACCGATAGAGGGACGCTCGTCAAATATACCACCTCAATCTCCTGAAATTGTGGAGGGAGGCGGTTCCCGTGACGTTGGCCACGGTAGTTCCCGAGAAGGCGGAGCTCGGACCGGAGGTGAGTTCAAAACATAAACAGTTCACCCCTGTCATATGCGGAGACCACCTTTCACTGAGCCAACTCGCGGAGGTTGCTAGGTTGCAACAGGAGTTTGCGGATGTGTACTCCCCTCTACCGGGATGCACAAACCTCATCCATCACCACATCGAGACCGAGCCGGGGGTGGTGGTACGTAGCCACCCCTATCGATTACTCGAACACAAAAAGAAAATTGTTCGGGAAGAATTGGATGCGATGCTTGATATGGGGGTAATAGAAGAATCCCACAGTGATTGGTCCAGCCCAGTCGTTCTAGTGCCTAAGAGCGACGGGTCTGTACGGTTCTGTGTGGATTACAGGAAAGTCAACGCGGTGTCTAAATTTGATGCATATCCAATGCCTTGTGTTGATGAGTTGCTCGATCGGTTGGGCACTGCTCGTTTTTATTCGACATTGGATTTGACGAAAGGTTATTGGCAGATCCCCTTGACACAATTTCCCGTGAGAAAACCGCCTTCTCCACACCGTTTGGTTTACACCAATTTGTGACACTTCCGTTCGGTTTGTTTGGAGCCCCGGCTACGTTTCAGCGTCTCATGGACCGAATCCTCAGACCGCATTCAACCTACGCTGCTGCCTATTTAGATGACATCATCATTTATAGCAATGATTGGCAGCTGCATATGCAACATCTGAGGGCGGTTCTGAGATCGCTGCGCCGAGCGGGACTCACAGCGAATCCGAAGAAGTGCGTGATTGGACGGGTGGAGGTACGGTATCTGGGGTTCCACTTGGGCCACGGGCAGGTGCGTCCCCAAATTGACAAGACAGCAGCGATTGCGACCTGCCCGAGACCCAAGACCAAAAAGGGGGTGAGACAGTTCCTGGGGCTGGCTGGCTATTATAGAAGTTTCGTACCTAATTATTCGGACGTCACCAGCCCGCTGACTGATCTCACTAAAAAGGGAGCTCCAGATCCGGTCCAGTGGACGGAGCAGTGCCAACAGGCGTTTACGCAAGTTAAAGCTGCACTTTGCGGGGGGCCGCTTTTACATTCACCTGACTTCTCTCTTCCTTTTATTTTACAGACAGATGCTTCAGACAGGGGGCTGGGGGCCGTACTCTCGCAGGTGGTGGAGGGGGAGGAGCGCCCGGTGCTGTACATTAGCCGTAAGCTCTCGTTAAGGGAAACTAAGTACAGCACCGTGGAAAAGGAGTGTCTCGCCATCAAGTGGGCGGTCCTCACTCTCCGATACTACCTGCTGGGGCGGGCCTTCACTCTCTGCTCGGATCACGCCCCACTCCAGTGGCTCCACCACATGAAAGATACTAACGCCCGGATCACCCGTTGGTATCTGGCTCTTCAGCCGTTTAAGTTCAAGGTGGTCCACAGACCGGGGGCGCAGATGGCTGTCGCCGACTTCCTTTCCAGGAATGGGGGGGAGTGGTAGGCAGGCCGGATGCCGCCCCAGCCTGAGTCGGGCGGTGGGGATATGTGGCAGCGGGGGCGTGGTCAAGCATCTCTCCGGAGAGAGAGAAAGTGGTAAGGGCGCTTACACCTGAGCTAAATTATGTCTAACACCTGTCTCTAATTTCAGTGAGCACGGGGAGAGCGGCATAAATAGAGCGACACAGCACTTAGTTGAGAGAGAGACTGGATACGACAGAGCCGAGCCAGAGCAAGGATTTTCTAGTAGTGGAAGTTTATTTGTGAAAGCAGTGTGTGTTAGTGTTTAGTTTAGTGCGTAAAGGTAAACTGTAAAGTGGTGTCGCGGAGAGGGGAAAATAAAGCCTCACCTTAAGAAGGAAAAACTGCTTCTCGCTTCATCTTTACAACCAGCTTTTAGCCTTCATCGGCCTGAGAGCTGATCACTTACCTGGGGTGTGTTTCCCGTACAATGACGTAACTTACTGCTTAACCACCATAGTACGATGCAACGTTGGAGAAATGAAATAGCTAGTCACAACTGTTTCCTGAAACCGTAGTAGCTGTGTCGCACATCCATCGTTCAAACCAGGTTGGTTCAACATAGTTAATGACGTTATGCAAGGGGTGGAGTAATAACTTTTGTGGAAATCAAATGGATCTCAAATGATAATAGCTCATTTAAATGTAGGTTTACAATGTAATTGAGACCATGGTTGGCTAATGATGCTTTTGGGAAACACACCTGCTGTAAATGCAAAAGAAAAATGTGTTCATCTGTGTGAAATCTGCACTTCACAAGGGAAGAAATTAATCGGTGAAAAGAAACATTTAAAATCTGTAGCTTGCACGTTACAGCATGGCACAATCAACACCAATGTTTGATTCCCAGTGAATGCACACACTGTGCTAATAAAATGTATAGCTTGAATGCACTATTAATAGCTTTGGATAAGAGCATCTGCCAAATGCTTTAAAGGAATGGTCTGGGTTCGGTACAAGTTAAACTCAATTAACAGCATTTCTGGCATATTGATGATTACCACGAATGTAATTTCAACTCGTTCCTTGTTTATTTGGAAGAAAAAAAACATGATAACACGTATAATGTTCACATCTTGTGGCTTTAATTTGGAAGCTTTATGTTTTTTAGTGCTTATGAACTGCGATTTTCACTTTTTTTTTTAAAGAAGAGGGATGAGTCGAAATTATTATTTTACTTGTATTGAACCCGGAACATTCCTTAAAGGGTAGCTGACGCATATCATGTTCATGGCCATTTTATAATCAACTTGAAGATTTTGGATTAAAAGTTATATGAATGCATAAGGGTGAGTGTACTGTATATGATCCTGTCAACATTGTTTTTTTTTTTCACCATTTTGAATCACATTTTTGCCTTCATCAGTTCATCTTAAATGGTCTTGCGGTGTAACAAATGAATTTTAGAAGTCTCTCAATATGATTTCATGAAAGCTGCATGCATAATAATTATAAAATAATTAGCAAAATGCTGTTTTAGATGGAGTACAGCACGTCACACAGCAGGACATGTCAACTTCCCAAAAGTATTTCATGTCAGCTACCTATAGATGTAAATGTACAGTAGACCCACACTGAAAAAAGTGGTAATCTGCAATTGTTAGCTCAAGGATTCATTTCTGCCTGGTCTAACCCTTATATTTTACTTTTATTAGAGTTACCTAATTTGTCAGGTTGACAAACATTTTTCATTTAATTTTCACATTTGTTAAGTTACCTGACAAAATAAGTCAGAGTGTGTGCATCAGTACCTTTTCATCATCTTCTGTGAAGAGTGCTCCATTGGGGCTCTTGTTGATGGCCTGTGCGACCCCGATGACCTCTCCATCACTGTTTCTTATGGGCATGCAGAGCAGAGACTTGGTCTTATAGCCAGTGAGTTTATCAATCTCATCACTAAAACGATGGTCCTGAAAAGACAGAATATACGTAGTAAAAAATGGTCACATCCAGTTGACCTCCCGACCTAACCCTGAAAAAAAAATTTTAGGTGTAATTTCTAATGTAGTCAGGTTGATTCACACCTTAACATATTTTTTTTTTGTACTTGAATAAAATCAGTTCATTTTAATACTACCACATTAAGCCAAATTTGAAGCTTCTAATTTTTTTCGGACATGGATATTTTCAGACATTCTCAACACAGAGTGGCAAAATCATACAAAATCGTAAGCCCGATCAGGTAGTATGATTTGGGGTATCGTTCATGTTTGCATCACAAACGTTTTGGAACAAGTTACATTGCAAACTTTAATACTTAGGGAGGGTTAAAGGTTTGTTCAAATCCCCAACCTTAGATATGAGTGATAGTAATAATGATGCTTGCCTAGCAAACACAATTAAATACACTATCAGGTTCAGCTGGCCACTCCACCGAGCAGTTCTTTCCAGCTGCAGGTTATATACCTGTCACAGTAGCTCTGTCTGATGCAGCTTACATTTTAACATTACATAATATTCTAATTATTGAGAACAGGGCTTGTTGTCACATGGGAAGTTGTCACAAGGGCTGTACCTCATTAACTAGATGATTTTGAGTCAAAAGTCAAGCAGAGGTTTTGTATGTTGGTTTCAAACACCTAGTTCAAACATTCTAAATTTAAGATAATTTTTGTTCATTCTGCTCTCCAAACAAAAATGTCTATATCATCATATTTTATAATAGCTGTTGGGTAAACATGTGAACTGAGCTCTGAAAGGAATATTCCGGGTTCAATACAAGTTAAGTTCAATGGACAGCATTTGTGGCATAATATTGATTACCACAAAAATGTATTTTGACTCGTCCCTCCTTTTCATAAAAAACAAAACAAAAATCGAAGTTACCATGAGGCACTTACAATGGAAGTCTATGGGGCCAATTCATAAATGTTAAAATACTCACTGTTTCAAAAGTATAGACACAAGACATAAACAATATGTGTGTTAACATGATTTTAGTGTGATGAAATCACTTACTAACCTTTCTGTGAATTCCTTTAGTCCTTTAAGTATTTTTTCATATATGTCAGGTCAGGTTGTTATTGTCACATTTACTGTATATTGGGCAGGTTCTCTCACATGTTTTAAATACTCCAATCATATACAATTTATTAATTACAATAATTGGCCAAAACAATCATTTGATAATTTTGTATGTTACCTTTTATATTTGTGCAGTGTCATGATTTGTTTTGTGGTTCATAACTGGTTTACTGTTTAAATGCCTCTGACCACCTATAATGGGGTCTTGAATGGCAGGTTCCCACTGTGACGACTTACCCCATATAGTGTGACAACATGCCCCACTATAGGTCAACATGTTAAATTAACTGTTTTTTTGTTTTTTTTTTCCAGACGCAATAACGGTGGACATGTTTAATACTTGGTTTGTAATTAAAACTGATGTATGTGTCTACACAAAAAAAGTAAAATGTGACAACTAGTTTATACAACTGTAGCTAATATTATACAATATTACACGGCTCTCTGGAATACTCTATTCTGATTGGTCAATGGTGCCATCCAGTGGTCAGATATTGCTCTGTAATTACTGCACATCCACGTATCAGACCGCTCACCCGGGTATTGCAAACCATTGTTCCTGCTTCTCGGATCACTGTGCAATCTCTACAAGAAATCTAATAAAATAATTTCAACACTGTAGCAGGGCGGAGGGCAGGGCCGGGTTGTGATTCCGCACACCCGGCCCCTAATAAGGCTGATTAAGCCCGAGAGGGATAAGGCCGACCGGAGACGGCAATGTGTCAGAGAGAGAGAGTTACGGACAGCTGTCTGACACGTGTGTTTGTGCTTTTGTTTTAGGTTATAATTAAACTATTATTTATATTATCAAGCTGGTTCTCGCCTCCTCCTTTCCACTGATGTGTTACAAACACAAATCAATGTTTCATGTGCATTTATTTATTTATTTGGCAAGTAGTTTTGTAATAGGCTGAACACTGAGGAGTCAGACGGTCATTTTTACAAAATAAACACCAACAGAACTCCAACGCAAACCGGAGGTTGATTTCAGCTGTTCAGCGATTACTTTCTTCTCAAATTTCATTATTTCAACCAAATAAATTCAATGTCCATGTATTTATTTATTTGGTTAGTAGCTGTGTAATTAACGAATCACCCTGTTGGGGTTTATTGTGCGATAACAACTGGCTGACTGTACATTATCCCTTACTTAACAAACATTATCCATCACATTATGCTTAACAAATTATGTACACAGATGTACATAAACAGCTACAAATGTCATGGAACTTGAAATAATATATTTTCCATATTTTAATGTACATAAACTACTGGGACAGTATGTGATGCTTGTTAATGACATGTAAATTAAAGATTTTATAAAATGTTACCATTTATTTATTGTTAATTGATCTTTGCTGAGCATCTGTTGCATTGTTGATTCATACCCATATTTCCAACTCGTGTTGGAACAGTCGCTGAAATGCTGAGTTTATGCGTATAAATTATATAGTTTCAATGATCTGCTCTGCTTGATAAATGAAAAAGGAAACACCGATTGACAGACTAATTAGAGAACTGCGAGCTGACATCATCATCATCATCAGGAGTAGAACTGTAGAGTGGAGAGTTGAAGTTTGTCAGAGCTGATCGATTCACTAATCAATACACAGATACTCTTACCCAACTCATTATTTCACTAAGGCCTTTTATGGATCCCAGAGAATAATCAAACCAGATCATCATCAGTGATGGCAATAAAATACTCAACTGTCTATCCGACAAGTAATTATCTTTATGCGGAAATGTAATGTGAGTGACCTCGCCATAGAGGCCTCGGTGGAAAAATCCTAAAGGATGTGTACAGGATTGCTAATTGAATTTCTATCAAAATATTGAAATCAATCCTAAAAGTCCTCTCAGAATCAAATAAAATCCTACTAGATAAAAAAAAACAAAAAACCTGGTATTCAGCTGGTTTAGCTGGATGGCCAGCTGGTATTCCAGTCTGACCACCATCAAACCAGATCAGTCTGACCAGTGGAAACTACATATGGGGCCAGCTAATATCAGCAAACTAATTTAAAGAAACAGTTCACCCATACATCTACATCCTGTCATCATTTACTCATCTTATGTTGTTCCAAACTTATATGACTTTCTATCTTCCGTAGAACACAAAACAAGTCTTTCTTTGTATGGAAAAAGAGCAGCGTCAACATTCTTAAAGAAATATTCTGGGTTCAATACAAGTAAAGCTCAAGTCAAAAGCATTTGTGACATAATGTTGATTAGCATAATGACTTTTACACTGGATGTGAATGGGGCCAATCCAAAACATTAAAATACTCGCTGTTACAAAAGTATAGTCACAAGACATAAACAATATACGTGTTAACATGAATTCGGTGTGATAAAATCGCTACTAACCTTTTCTGTGTAAAGTTATATTCAATACCAGGATTTCAGGGTTTTGTTGTCATGACAACAATGTTGTAATATTGGTTTAAACTTGACACGGGTAAGGTTAGTAAGCAATTTTTACACACTAAAATCATGTTAAAATTTGTAATGTTTACATCTTGTGGCTATACTTTTTTTTTTTTAATGTGTATTTTAGATTTTATGGACTGGCCCCATTCACTTCCATTAAGCACCTATACTGTAACTACTGTTTTTGTTTAGTTAAGTTTTTTTTATTTATTTATTTATTTTAAATAAAGGAGGCACAATTCGAAATAATTTTTTGAGGAAATCAATATTATGCCACAAATGCTGTTAATTGAGCTTAACTTGTATTGAACCTGGAACATTCCTTTTAAAAGGTATCATCTCGAGTTACGCAGAAAAAAGAAAGTTATACAGGCTTGAATGAACATTTATGGGTGATAGAGCACGTCATTTTGCTAAATTTTTAAGATTATTTATAACACTGTACAAAGTGGTAACCTGCAGTTAATCTAATCCATAAAATTCAGTTTGTTGGATGTTGATTCAGACATGTCCAATCATATTATGCCCTTAAACCAGTTCATTTAGTTTCTACCACATTACGCACAGTTTTTAGGTTCAGTTTTTGTGTGTGTCTATAGGTTTGTTATTGTATATTCCATTAGTATTGGTTCCAAATGATGATGAAAATGGCATTAGTAATCTTAAATATTTTGCACTAGAAAAAGTATTGTTTACTGCTTCACCTGATATGCATCGGGAATGTTGACAGTTTCCCCATGTTCAGCCACATATCCAATGATTCCCTTTCCCCAGGGAACCTGCACCTCATCTGAGTTACTCAGAGAGGGCAACACTGCCGTTCCAGCATGCACATCAAAGAACTTGGACACCAGAGTCTTCTTGTTGGCCGGTCCCTCCACCAGGAACAGCGAGCACCGGTCAGCATCCACCATGATGCACACAAACACGAGAATCTTAAAGCTGAGACTGGTCAAATCCAAGTCGTTGGAGATGTCTTTGACGAGCTCCAGAAAGAACTCCCTCTCGTTGTGCTCTTTCAGGTGGTATTTGTAGTCTACTGCGGTGGAGGGGTACTGAGGGATGTTGACCCGGGACTCCAGCAGGGCGGAGAGGATGTGCGCGGTGGTCGGGGGTAAGGAGCTGGCTTTACGCAGCAGAGCGCGTCTCCTCATGCTGGTCAACGGCTCCTGGGCTCGAGAGTTGACGTGCTCGTCGTAAGTCCTATTGGCATTGATGGCTTTGGACCGGGCGAATGTTTTCCGCAGCTCTTTCTGCGACGCTCGTCTCTGTAGCCCGTCACCTCTGCTCGCCCAGCTGTCTTTACTGCAGGCGTTCGCCGCTTTCTCCGGTTCCGTGCTGGAGTTCGCCGGAGTTTTGGTGGCTTGGTGGGTCTTGAGCCACTTTTCCACCATACTATACTTGCCTTTTCTGTTTAAATAGTCCTCTAGTAATTCAGGGTGCTCGTCCAGAAAACTTTCAACATCGGAAAAGACCATACTTGTGCCTGCCATTGTTGCTGCTACGGTCATCTGTAAATAAAATGAGAGGAGCGCGTGCTTTTAACGGTCATGTATGTGATCGCGCGAGAAAGTGCAGACTTAACGAATTATTCACGAACTTAAACAGAACCACGGGACGTTTCCGTCGTAAGTTCGGCTTTCATTCCTTTCAGGTTTGTTCTGTTCCGCTCCAGTCCACATTACGGTCTGGTGGAGGATGAATGAATAAAGCGGTGAATAACTCTCTCTCCGTTCATGTGAGTTGATGCGACGGAGTGCTTTGCAGGTGAATCACTGACGTCATCATCACGCATCCCTCCCTCCATCCTCTCCTCTTCCCTTGGATGTTTTATCTTAAGGATGCTTCTCAGTGACGCTGGGGAAATGCCGTTGTAATCGCTGTCCTTTTCGTATTTATCGTGTATCCCAATCAATTAATATTGTCAATTTAATGTATTTACTTATATTTTTATAGGCTTGAACATTGCCAATATATCAGTGAATAAGACCTTGACAGCTTTCCATGTTTGTACGTAGCCTGTAACAAGTAGGAAATAACACTTGAATGTTTATACCTTCTACTGTTCTACATTTTATTATTTATTTATTTATTTATTATTATTATTATTATTGTCGCCAGATCTTCTAAGATTGCAATATCTACGGTAGCAGGAGAATTAAACATCTATTACATTATATTTCTGTCATGGAATTTACATTACTCCACTGACATCTAGTGGATAAAGTGAGTACTGCTGCTTTGTTGTCCGTCAGCAGATCATGCAGGCAACAGCCTGTAATCAGAGAGTAAACACACAACCATTCCAGATCTACTGTAGTGTTAAGGTAACCGAGAAACACGCAGGAAAATGTTATTAAATAAGAACGATCACGTGACAGACCATTTTAAATCCTAAGGGTTGCATTTGCATTTTACTTCGGTTGAACCTATTACAAACTCACACGATGATTAAACTGTGTAAAGACAGAAAGAAAGAAAGAAAGAAAGAAAGAAAGAAAGAAAGAAAGATATTTAATATCGAATAAATCTGAAAAGCAAATCAATAGGCTGCAAGTAGGAAATGAGCAATTAAAAGAGCTCCCAAACAATATAGTCCTTTTGGGTATTACCAGGTTGACCTACAATTGTTAAGGCTTCATTTCTTATGAAGGGGTTTTGAAGTCAAATTTTTCCAAGAACACTAGAGGGCGCACGTATGTTATTGTTTTTCCCATATGCCTTCACACCAATTAAAACAGAATGAGCAAAACATCCCATTCCTTTAAGTCAGAAACCATGAAAGACAAATTTCACCAAACTGTAAACATAACTTTTTTTAACAAAAGTTGAGCATTTGTACTTTTTTTTTTTTTGTTTTTGTTTTTTTTGCACAAAACTCAGCAAACAAATTTGTTCACAAATAAAACTGCACGATGTGCTCGCTTAAAAATAATTATTCCATAGTCGTCACACCTTTTTAACCCTTGGTTACTGTTCATTACAGGCCGACACCTTAACCCGGATACGGTAATCATACATTGAATTGTTTTTCTATAAAGGAAATAAATTTCAATAAATTCATTACATTAAACTTTTTCATTTCATCTGGAATTTGATGATATTTAGACTTAGATTTTTTATATTACATTTTACTTTAAAAAATAAAAATAAAACACTTTATATTAATTTCACTTCTGTAAAGACATAAACATCATTACAAATGACAAATTACGAAAATATCCGATTGTGTCAGGCTTTTGGTACATTTGCTGCCATCTGGTAAAAAAGTAAAAACATGACATGACATGAAATAACACTTATAGTCAACAGGTGGCTATAGTGATCCATTGATTTAGATGGGCCATCAAAGACTATTACTGTATTTGTCAAAGTTTAGCTTGCAGTGAAGTCAGTTCTTGCAGTAATGCTAATTATGCTTACAGTCAAACATGAGGTATTATGAAGAGAAGACATAAAGCATTTTGTTTCCTATTATTTGTTTCAGACATCAAACATCAAAATGAAATAACTCAATAGAGTAAATGAATTAAAATGTCAATAAAACAAACAGCAATAAACAGATATGAACAGCATATGTGCATGTGCCACATAGAGGCTGATTGATTTTTATTTGACAAAAAAAAAAAAAAAAAGCTCTGCATTGTAGTCTCACAAATTCATTTCTGTGTTTGTGTGTGTGTGTGTGTTCTGCATTCTGAATGTGCTAGAGTCTCGCCCCATCATTTCTGTGTGGGTGTGTTCTGCATTGTGGCTGACTGATTGATTTTACTAAAAAAAATAAAAAAATAAAAGATGGTCTGTGTTTTAGTCTCACCCATTCATTTCCTACTGGGGATCAAATCTGACCCGGAACAGTAACAGTCTCACACTTCTTTTGGCGACCACTTAGACTCATCAAATCAAGTACAGATTTTTTTTTCTCTGTGTGTGTGTGTGTATGTGTGTGTGTGTGTGTGTGGGTGTGTGAGAGAGAGAGAGAGAGAGAGAGAGAGAGTTCAGATGGCAAGTAGAGGAAAAGTCACCGAGCACTGTACTACTTTGATGAAGGATATCATTTTTTTATTTTAAAAAGAAAAGTCAAATGGGTCAAAAATTACCCGAACAGTAACAGAGGGTTAAGTTGAAAACATTGCTTTTTCAAACACCAAGTAGAAACAGGTAACAAAAACAAGCACACAGAAAGTAAAAGGAGTTGCAGGACTGACGAGGAGGTAGAGGAGGAAGAGTAGTTGAGACAACATTTGTATCTGATTAGATCCATGCTACTCGTACACACTTGTCAATGGAATGACAATGAGGGAAATTATTTTCAGTCAAATTTGAGATTCACAGAAGCAGCTAATCTATAACTAAGCTGTTGAATACAATAATACATGTAATACATGCTTGTTGCATTTAAAAAAAAAAAAAAATTCTAATGTTGGAGTGGCTATGACAGAAGTATTAAAGATATCTGAAATAGATTCTGGTTCAGAACAAACTTTTCTTTGTATCATTGTTTTCGTAAATGGTTAAATCACACATCTATATGGAGCTCTCAATGTGGCTCCATCCAAAAGTTGATACATTTGTTAGCGATTTTTAATGGTTGAAAATCAAATGTGGGTCACATGGTATGAAGTAAGTTTTACTTGGGCAACAAAACAAAGGTCTGAAGCAGGGCCATGCACAGACATTTTGAGTGGCAGTGGCTCAAACTAAGAAAAAGTGCATCCCACTTCCTTCGCCCAGGCAGAGGCTTAGCTACTGTTGCCAATCCCCTGTGCACGTCCCTGGTCGAACTACAAATAATGTTAAAACTAGAAATGTACCTACAGTATTACTACACTCTTAGAAGAAAATATTAGAAAATATATAGAACCTAAAAGAACCATTTTTTCTAAGACTATCCACAGTTTTCCTGAGCAACCACTGGATGCAGCCATGATGATTCTAATGGCCTGTTTTCTATTTCTGGTCTTGAGACAACAAGTAAAAACTGCCAAAATGAGTGATCCAGAGGAAAACAACAACCATTTAAGTGTTACTTGGAGTAAAAAATGAATTTCAGGCTCAATTTTGCAGTTGTTGGCTGTCATCACAACTCAGAAAAATTAATGATATCAACATAACTAACCTAATAAACTAATAAAGTAATAAAAAAACAAAAACGTATTTTTTATTGCCCACCAAATGACAGAAATAGAGCCTAAAGAAGAGCACTGTGGCTGCAGTCAACCATATGCTGGATACATGCTTGAATGTATTTGAGAAACATCCGAGCGGATTCAAGACTAAATCGTTCACCATATCATCACAACAGTGGCTCCAGCAGAGACATAATGAGGAGTTAACAGGCGAAAACATGACAAGATACATGAGAAAACTTGACATGATCGGAGTGGAGTGCTGCTTATTGTTTTTCATGCTTAAATCAATCAAACATTTTTAAGGGGATGTATTTCTCGGTAAGTTTGGTTTAGCTATGTTTTTAGTAAATGGGGTTTCTGGTAAAGTTGCTGTGAAATGTGAAATTTGAGCTATTTTATGTGTACAGTAATTTTATTAATAATAAATCACATTAAAAGGTATAAATAAAAATAATTTAAGATACCAATTGTATGACTAAATATTAACGTGAGAATCATAAATGTAAACTTATGTCTTGGGGTGACCTGGCACTGCTAAGAAACTACTTTATGGCTCAACAGCTTGCAGCCGCAGCGCTCTTCTTTGGGCTTATATTTCTGTCAGTTGGTAGTCAATAAAAAAATCAGTTTTCCATTTTTTGGCATTGTTAGAAGTGCAAAAAAACTACACAACAGCTTTTCATCATGTTTTTCGTCATTAAAATAGCAAAATCTATCAGATATTTCTGATATTTCTCATAGGAACGTATGAGTAACTATGGTTCCAGTGATTTGCTTTCCCCCACGAGTGGGCGGGGCCTCCTTGTCAACTGTATCTATAGATAATAGAAATGAGACGCATTGTTGATTGATTCTAATTGGTGCTGCCTCTTGTCCCTATGATAAAAATTAGCTCCTGTGTACTGTAAGCTGTCTGTCAAACTCCATTTTTCTCCTTTCCCATTTAACAAACAATCTGGGCAGCACACAAAAATGCCTTTGGTGGGGTAAAAGAGCATTTAAACTGCTGGTTGGGGAAGAAACAAATATGTCAGCTTTTTAGGAGGAGAGAGAGAGAGGGCGTGTGTGTGTGAGAGAGAAGTCCATTATATATTATTATTGTTATTATTATTACATTTATTTCTTAGTTGTATTCTGTTATTCATTTTATCTTTCCATTTCATTTGCTTTGTCTGTTTTGTCTTTTGGTATTTTTCTTAATGAATGTGACTTTCCACACTTGTCTTTTGTTTTGATATTGCCTTTATATACAGTAACTGAAAGAGAGACAGAGTGAGAGAGCAAGAGAGAGAGAGAGAGAACTGGAAGAGTATCTCCTCCTGACTGTCAGAGATACAAAGCAGAGACAGATCCTGACCGAGTACAGGCTCAGTGTGCACAGCCTAGCCATCGAGAGAGGCAAACACACAAAAAAAAAACATGGTTACCCAGAGAAGATAGAGTGTGTGCTCACTGTACGACAGATGAGGTCGAGACAGAGGTGCACTTTCTTCTTCACTGTCCAAAATTCAAAGAAACAAGGGACATTTATATGGACACATTTACAAACAGCATAAACAACCTTACAACCACGACAGAATAAGAAAAAATCAAAATAATACTTGAAGAGGGACACACAGCAGCACTGGCTGCAAGATACGTTTTAATGTGCCACAGCCTGAGAGACCGTGGGTGAATATGTTTTATGTGTATTACTCCAGTGTGTCACCCAATTGTTCACCACAGTGATCCTCAGTACATGTATGTGTGTGAATATACTGTATGGGTATACAGTATGTAGACATGTTATTGATCTTCAGTTTTATGTTAACACTGTGATCTTCTGCCATTCAGGAATGTTATGATATTTTGTTTAACTTTTGTTAAACTATTGATAAATATGTTTTATTTTAATTTTTTACATACAACTTCTACTTTTGCAATATTGTTTTATTTACAGTCATGCCATTAAAGCCATTTTGAATTTAATTGAATAGGAATTTAGAGAGAAAGAGAGGCATTTGATAGGATTGCCGAGTGCTCTGACCGCTTTTCTCTTGTCTGTCTTTGTGGATTCCCTCTCCATGTGTGTTTGTTTTGTTTTGACAGGTGCCACGTGGCGGCTGTGCCCTCGCTGCTGATTCACTCCGGCTTGATCATGCGGCATCTGTCTCTCCTTACCCTTTGTTTGGAGTCTATTGTCAGATTTTCTTGTGCCATTTGCCATGCACAGTTGGCCCATTCCACTCCGTCAGTCTTGTGTTTTGTTGGTTGTGTTTTTTGTCTTTGTTCTCAGACCCTGTCTCTGGAGTGCTGTCGGATTACCACAATTTGCAGGTGGTGTTCAGTCGGTCCCGGGCCACCTCCTTGCCTGCTCTCTGACCATACGACTGTGCCATTGACCTCCTCCCAGGCACTTCTCCTTGAGGACGGCTGTACTCCTTGGCTGCCCCTGAGAGGGAGGCGATGGAAAAGTACCTCAAGGAGTCTCTGGCTGTCTGCCTCAACCATACCTCCTCATCGCTGGCTGGTGTGGGTTTCTTTTCGTACCTTGCAGGTACCCCCTGCCTCTTATGTCTTCAGCTTTTGAGATCTTGCAGGGAGCTTGATTCATTATGAAATTGGACCTCCGCAATGCCTACCATTTAGTCTGGGTTCGGGAGGGGGATGAGTGGGCATTTTGACTATCAGTTTATGCCATCCGGATTGACTAATGCCCCTGCCGTCTTCCAGGCACTTGTCAACAACTTGATTTTACTCTCTCCTACCGTCCCGGCTTCACCTGACGACATCCTGTCTTCAGATGTCGTGGTGGGGCTGTCATCTGGGGCGTCGAGCAGTTCCTCAAGGAGGCTCTTGCCAGGGTCAAAGCACCCGGGGGGTGTCCAGACAGTCTGCTGTTTGTTCCTGACTTGGTCCAGGCTGCCGCTCTTCAGTGGGGCCATTCATCCAGGTTGTCATGTCACCCGAAAGTCAGGAGGACGCTGGCTGCCATTTTGGTGGCCTGCCATGGTGGAGGACGTCTGTCAGTTCATGGGGGCTTGTTTGGCCTGTGCTCATAATAAATCTGGCAACAAGCAACCCATTGGTCTGCTCCAATCTCTCCCCATCCCCTCCCGCCCCTGGTCCCATATTGCACTGGACTTTGTTACGGGATTACCCCCATTAAGTGGCAATATGGTCATCCTCACTGTCGTGGACCGCTTTTCCAAAGCAGTTAATTTCATTCCTCGGAACAAATTTCTATATAGAACCTAAAAGAACCATTTTACATAGATGTTGTTTACTGCACCAGGAGCATATTAGCCTTCTTCACAGGATACTTTTCAGAGATGGCTCTTTTTAGATCATTGATGTAGACAGATGATTTAACTCTAAATGTGAGAGAACATAAACCACCTCGGAAAATACATTTGTTGTTTATTAACACATTTTCCAAGACTCAAAAAATTCAATTTCACAGTATTTTAAATACTGTATTTATTTTTAATCTTACAGTTTCTCCCATGAAAATAACATGTAAAAGTTATGACCATTTATTTCAAGGTCTGTGGCCTTCTCACAGTATGCCACGATGCTAGATAAAGATAGTGAAGTAATACCAAAGCTTTTATTCCAAGAACCTGCCCTTCATCAGTAGAAAGAACTCAAAACTATTTTAAAAAATGAAGCCCTTGTGGCCTTATACTACACATAAAGCAATAAAACAATATTATTGTGGTCAATGATAATTATGACATTCCAATGTGACACAGAAGTGCAATATTTAATTCAATGACATGCCACTCAACACAATTTACTTACCAATCTGAGATACTGAACTAGAGTCATTAGCTAGAGCACTGTGTAAAAGGGAAACAACATGCCTAGCAGGATCCTGCAACTTGGCCTAACATGCATGAAAAGAGAAACCATTATTAGGCCCAACAGAGAAAACTAAATGGCAAGTACACAGCATGTGCAGTAGATGGTATAAAATGGTGAGATAAATTAATAGTATATATTGCCTTATTGAAATACAGTATATGCCTCAGACAAACATGAGACAAGATAATACAGTACATGTAACAAGGTGTTTTATGATCAAAGGACAGGATCAAGCAGATGACCATACAAAATGAATAATGTTAAACTAAAATGTTGAATAACCAGCAGCCTATGTTCTCTGCACGTAGCTCCCCTGTTGATCAGCCATCTTGCTGAATCGACTGTCTCGATTTGTCACTTATTACTGAATCTTATTACTGGAGTAATATAATTTATAAAAGATAAATTGTTTTATGTATTTCTACCTAACATCACAAGAATGCAACAACTAGCTAGTAAACTGAAGTAAAAGTACTGTTTTTAAAGTGTCTGGCAAAGATAAACATTATATAGTATGAAATCAGCCCTCTTAAATGAAGAAAAAAAAAGCAAATAGCAACAAATAAAGTAATAATGACTCACATGCAGAGGGTCCTTGGATGAAGTCATGTCTCAAGAAGAACAGGTGAGTTTGTTATGGTTCTTCGTAATAAAATGGAGCCAATAACAACTGATTTCCGGGAAAAGGGAATAACAAATTATATTTGAGGTTAATGACAAAATGGCAAGAGCCCGCCCCACGACTGACAAAATTAAAAGGTGTTTGCGCAAGCAAAGTTTGAAGAATGATTTTACTTGTGCGGCAGAAGAATTTGCATGCCACTCTCCGCCACGGACATACGGGTATAAAAGGAGATGGCTTGCATCACTCATTCAGATTTTTTCTTCGAAGCCGAATGCATGTGTGTTCGTCCTCTCACTCTTTGCTACGCTGCTGGATTCTACGGCGCATATCAGCGGTTTCCCCTGGGTGCTTCGGCAGCCTGAGTCTGCAGGTGCTAAAGGAGTATATTAGAAAGAGTATATTTCCTTCTAAAAGAGCTCGCGCAAACACTTGGCGTCTTTTTAAAGATGTCCTTCCGCGTTTGCGCTACTGGATGTGGCCGTTATCTCTCCCCTCCGGATACCCATGAAATCCGCCTCGAGTGTCTGGGGCGCCAGCACGCCAAGGTGGCTTTCGTGGAAGGGTTATGTTCTCATTGCGAGAACATGCCCATGAGAACGTTGCGGTCGTGGCTTACTTCCTTCTTCATGAAGCAAGGAGCCACCGCGGCTGCTCCCCAACCCGGTCCGTCCTGGGCTGACGCTCAGCCGGCCAGGTCGGCAAGCACAGCGGGTGGTCTGGATGTGGACACGGGAGCGTTTCTGCCGGCTCAGCCCCCGCAGACCTCCCATCCCCCAGCACGCTCGTTCTGCCCGGATGAGCTGTCGAGCGATGCAGGCGGTCTGCCTCAGGGTGGGTTTAATGTGTCGTTCACGGCTCGCGACAAGGATGAGCTTTCGGTCGCGGCATCGGAGGGTGGGCTTCTGCTATCAGAGCTCCCGCCCACGGGTGGTAGAGCACAGGATGAGGCGGACGCTGAGATGGCAGTCGTGCTTGCCCGGGCGGCTACGAACATCGTGCTGAAGTGGAACCCTCCACCCTGCCCTGAGCGTTCGCGACTGGATGATTGGTTTCTGGGCTTGGAGCGCAACTCACGGCCTTTCTTCCCGGAAGTGCACGAGGAGTTAACGAAGTCGTGGAAGGCACTTTTTACTGCCCGTACACGCTTTGCGGGCACGCCACTCTGACTACACTCGATGGCGGAGCGGCTAAGGTATATGTCGAGCTTCCCCAGGTAAAGCGCACCGTAGTGGTGCATTTATGCCCGCAGGGCGCAGCCACCTGGTGCGACCGACCAAGGCTCCCTTCCAAGGCCTGTAAGTTCTCTTCCTCTTTAATGACGAAGGCTTACAAGGCCTCCTGGAGAGGGAAGAGCACTTCCCAGCGCTATTCTAGAAAATGCTCGGCAGGAGATTGCTTAACAGCAAATTAAGAAAGGCACTGCCGGTAGGCTACTTGGGTAAGTGCCCTCTCTCCCCTTAATGGGACTAGGGAGACGCCTTACCTAACTCGCTGGAAGGTCACGACATGTTTGAATGCTTGCTGAGAGGCACGCAGCAGCTTGCCCATGTCCACTCTTCCGTGCCTCGTGACATGGTTCAGCGCCTGCAGCATTTCCTATAGGAACCCCTAGTGTCACTACATCGACACAACGTCGAGTGAGTGACAGACAGGGAATGTCTTGGTTACTGATATAACCTCTGTTCCCTTATGGAGGGAACAAGACATTGTGTCCCTCCTGCCGCGGCGCTGAACCGGCCGCTGACATGGCCGGGACTCTCTATCAGCTCCTCAGCATAAATCTGAATGAGTGATGCATGCCATCTCCTTTTATACCCGTATGTCCGGGGCGGAGAGTGACATGCAAATTCCACTCGCCAATTTTCATTGGCCTTTTCTATTTTAAGCAAAGGTGATTGGGGCCCTCAAGATCGAACCCCTAGTGTCAATACTTGGACACAACATCGAGTGAGTGACAGACAGGGAACAGTCTAAAGCCTAAAACCAAAACATACCTTAAACTTTAACAGTATTCTTTTGCTCCCTTGCAAGCTCTGCTATTTCGTTCAAGAATTACCTACAAAACCAAGTATGAATAGTGTCTGTAAGTCCAGTGGTTCAGGTTGAATTAATTGCAGAATATTGTGAAGAAGAATCAAAATCTGTTGTCTGAGAAATGCCAATAGAGGGCTGCCTTGGCCCTAATAGTTAAGAAAAACAATATGAACTGTGGTTGGTCACTTTAAATTGTCTCTTCCTGTGTAAGCCGGCATTTCTTGTGTAGATTTTATCATGCGTACACACACCTAAAACTCTGGTTAATAAAATTGAACAGGAAATGCTTTTTTATTTGGCAGTTTTTTTTTGTTTTGTTTTTTTTAATTAGATGCATCATTGAGACTGTAATATTCACAAAATTTGAAGAAATACAGTTTTTGAAGAAATACATTTTTGCTATGAGATATTAACCTTGTGCTGTATATTGGCAGTGGCAGCAGTGAATAAATACTAACTTTGAAGATGAGATGCTGCAAATTTACATCATTAGTCAAACACATGCAAAAATAAATACTATTAATGATTTATGTTTAGGCTAATATACTATTTTATCTCATATTTTCTAATGACAAATCCTTTTCAGCTCAACAGCTCATTCAGCTCAATCGCTTGGCAGTCATTATCAAAAATAACTATTTTTTAACAATGGCCATTAATACACATTGACAATCAATGAATAAATATATTATTCTATAATCTCACACACATATTCATGCTAACATGTGATTCTGTGAGGACACTTATGACATCAAATGCTGTCATCTTCATTTCTTCTTCTCTATCTAACCTTCTCATGATTTTCTCATGATTGAATCTTTGTCAGACGATGACATACATTCAGATCTCTTGTAGCAGGTCAGCAGGGAAGAAGCCCAGTTTTCATCCAGTGCTCACCTTCAGATACCCATTCACCTCCTCTCCTTTCTTCACCACAATCTAGACATCAGTACACAGTATACACACAGATATGAATAAGCTCACTGTCTCCCTCTCTCGAGTATGAGTATTGGTAGTTTCAATGACTGTAGACCACAGTAGGTTTAGGTTGTGTTAAGCCTTTTGTCTAATTTTTCAAGTTTTGATTTTGAATATTCAAGTGACAAAAGTAATTAAAAGTTTTAATGTGGGCAATGTCCTTGCATTATGGCTCTTTGATGTATGTGGTTGAAATGTTTCACTCAATTTGCAGCAAAAAAAAAAAAAAAAAAAAAAAAATGTAATGGCTGCTTTGACAACCTCCAAGAAATAAATTATAAAAGGCTGTTTTTTTTGGTCTGCCATGTTTATTTTTTAGATGTTCTTATTTTAGAGCGTGCTATATCCATGTTCCATAATGCGGCACCAAAAACACAGAATTGTACAGCTGCTATTGGCTTTGATAGAGACCTTGTACATTAATGAAACATGTATGTGTATGTAAATTAGAACTCCTATTTGTATTGTTATATTTTTGTATGTTTTGTGCTTTTTCTTATTGTATCTGATTTTGAGCATATTTGTGAAGCAGGACTTTTCAAGTGCAAACACACCAACACACATACTGACCTGATCTTTTTTCAGGGTGATCTGACCCATCTTTCTGTTTCCCACAAAGGAGCGTGTCACTTTATACGTCTGCTCACCTGCACGTACCCTGATAATATATGTCATAGGCAAGTAGCCTGTCTTCTCACCAGCCTTGCCCTAAAACACACAATATACACTACACAATACACTTGGATGATGGATGGATGACTTGGACCGAATAATTAAGAAAAGCAGCCACTAAGTGCCCAGCATATAGATGGGAACTCCTTCAATACTGTTTAAAAAGCATCCCAGGGTGATTCCTCAAGAAGTTGGTTGAGAAAATGTCAAGAGTACATTTCTGCAAAATCTAGGCAAAGTGTGGCCACTTTGAAGATGCTAAAATATAACACAGTTTTGATTTATTTTGGATTTTTTTAGTCACAACATAATTCCCATGTTTCTATTTCAATTATTCCATAGATGTGATGACTTTACTATTATTCTAAAATGTGAAAAAAAGAAAGAAAGAAAGATTGAGTAAGTGACCCTAAACTTTTGAATGGTAATGTATATGTAGCATACTCCCTAAGATCTACTTAAAGAGCATACACTTTGAATGTACAGTAACTCACCCTCCACCACTCCTCATTGGAGTCATCCAGTACTGTGATCCGATCTCCTTGACTGAAACACTGACACAAATAAAAACCACCATTAGTAGCAGATTTCAAATGAAAAATGAACTAATCCATGAAACATATGTCTATGTATAAATACTATGAATGACTATATTAAGGAACTACAAATATGTGAATAAAGAGACTCACTGGAAGTCTAGGTCATCTTTCCCGATGGCTCTGAAGCGATACAGAGCCAGATAATAATGAGACTGACTGAATGTCTGTTGCTGCTTCTTGTTCTACAATCATCAAATACAAATACCAATTACAGCATAATGCACAATATAGCATAAATACAGTAGCTCCTAAAAGATAAGTATACTGTGTTAATGTGACACCATGGTAACTAAATTTCACTGTTTATTAGAGGAATTTTTGTATTATTATTATTGATATGTATTCATATATTTGAACTGTCTTTATTTTATTTGCCAGACAACAATCGTGAGTCAGATCATCATTCATGTCTGTAGCACAAACGGTGAAGAATGAGTTCCACAGTGAAGATTAACTCTTTTGGTTAGAGGTTTGTTCAAATCAGAATGAGCAATATGATGCTTGCCTTAGCAAACACCAGTGATAAAGAGAAAAAACAAACCATAACCATGTTATTGCCAACAATAAAACAAATCCAGTGACTATGTGCACATGCCCAATAACTCACAAGGGAATAAGACTCAATAAAGTGGATTGAATCATGGCAGAAGAAAGTCTGTGTTATGTATATAACCCTGGTTCCCTGAATAAGGGAATGAGATGGTGTGTCAGTAGGACGCTAGTGACAATTATTGACATCCTTATAGAATCATGGCAATTCATTGGCAGATGGCGCTTAAGCTCCACCGGAGCTTAGCAGCATCACAGATTTTCTGCTAGAAGAGAACATGACACTTGGCAGCAAGAAAAACAGTGTTCAAAGCTACGCAGCATCTCGTTCCCTTATTCAGGGAACCGTGATTACATACATAACACAGACATACATAACAGACGCATGCTACTGCTTGCTGCCACCAAAAACAGTGATCACAAGCCAACCTTGGGTAATGAAAACACTGCACCCAAATATTTAGGGAGCCTTAACCTGCTGCACAGTGAAAATCTGGGAAGCAAGGGGAGACTCGTTCAGGCTATATAACCTGAAAAAAGTGTACGGCAACACAAATAACCTCCAAAGCAACAGTCTTTAGACCAAGGCCACAACAAAGCCACGTTCCTGCAAGATTGCCTAAATCCCTATGAGAGAGCATCTGTTTGGAAATGGCCAGACCCTTTTGTGTATTAGCCAAACAAGGCAAACAGCTGATCAGACTACAACATTTTGCATGTACATTTAACATAAGATTTTCAAGGCTCAAAGAGCACACAAGCAATGCAGACGCCCATTCTCATCTGACTGAAAAGGAGAAGGGCAAAAGACCTGCAAAGCAATCATCTGAGGCCAGAAAGGGGTGAAAGACACATCCTGCACATAACCAACCCTCAGCCAAAGCAACACTTTGCTTTGGAGACAAATTAAAGGCAATGGCTATTCACAGGCCTGTAGGTCTGCAATACGCTTCACAAAAACAAGCGCTTACAGCAACACTGTCTTAAGAGATAGTGTGAGCAAGCAGACAAACTCCAAAGGCTCAAATAGAGGAGCATTAAGCACCTCAAGCACCACTGAGAGGTGCCACGCAGGGACATGCACCGGGCAAGACTGAACGAGTCTATGCAATCCTTTTTCTTTTCTTTTTTTTTTTTTTTTTTTTAAATCTGTTTCACTACAGACAAGCCATCCACATATGGCTATTGCTGCCGCATAAACCTTAAGCATAGACAGGTTCAGACCAGCATCCAAAATGCCCATGCAGGAAGTTTTGCACCAAGCAGCCAAATCAGGTCCACACTGCGAGAAGCACACCTGATGCAGAAACCTCACTGGGGAAACACATTATTGCAACCCAGGGTTCCCAATAGTTTCCCAATCCAAATTCACCAGAATGTGAAACCCCTGCAAGTTCAATCAGAAGGCTTTGAGGGCCAGATAGACCACCAAAAGCTCCAAGCAATCTGTGTGCCACAACAGAAAAGACCATGTCCAGGTGCCAAAGCCAATCGCATAGGGATTCCCAGGCCAAGAATGATGCATCCATTGTGACAATCTCACAACGGGACACTTGCCCCAGTCCCATACCCTCCTCATAGAACGAGGTTTGTTTCCAAATGGAGGTTTCAGAAAAGTTTTTCTTTTCAAATTTTTATTGAACACATTGTGTAATCATTTACAGTGCATGCTGGAAAAAGTAAGTGAACCTCTGGGTGAAAGACTCCTCCAAAAGTAGGAGTGAGCTTTCTGCAAAAATCACTCATAGGGGACAACAGGCAATCCTGAAAGAGGTGAGAAAGATTCCAAGGGTAACAGCAAAAGACCTCCAGTAAACTCTATAAACTGCAAAAGACTTTGTTTATGTGTCCACTATCACAAAAACACTGAACAAGAATTGTGTTCATGGAAGGACACCACAAAGGAAACCACTGCTGTTTAAAAACAAAAGTCATTGCGGCACATCTTATGTTTGCCAAAGACCACCTGGATGTTCTACAAAGAATGGTCTAAAAATCATCCTCAGCGTTGTGCAAATCTTATAATCAACTACAGGAAACTTTTGGTGGAGGTTGTTGCTGCTAAAGGAGGATCTACAAGTACATAAATTAAAGAGATCACTTATTTTTTCCAGCATGGACTCTGAATGGTTTCTCAGTGTCTTCAATAAAAATGTGTACAACTGTTTGTGTGTTATTAGTTTAGTCAGATTGTGTTTGTCTATAATTGTGACTTAGATGAAGATCCGACCACATTTAAGTGTAAATTAAAGTTTAAATGTAAAATGTCATTCGTGCTAAACAAGTGTAACATTCATTCATTCATTTATTCATTCATTGATTTCTTTTATGAATAATCAATGCACAAATCCAGGTAATTCCAAAGTTTTCACAAACTTTTTCTTGCAACTGTACAGGGGACAGCTTGGGGCTGAACAGTAGGGCAGTACTGGGTCCCTCGGAGGCTCAAGGTCACAAGCATACAAAATCATGCAGGTTTACATGCGCTTTAGCAAGGAAGAAAGAAAAATGCTGGGTCCACTGAAGATGTGCAAAATAGATGATCTCTGCATGATTCTTTAAAGGCTTCAGTAATCGTCACTCCATATGGAGTTCCCATAGCTTCAGCTACTGATGCGGCATCAAAGTGACCATAAAGGGAAACAATCAACAAGAAACTTTTCAGATACAAGACTCAACCAAAAAAATTAAACAAACTAACAGACATGAACCAAAAACCAACACATAACAGTGAAAACACATGACTATACAGATGGTGTTCACTGATTAGTGTGCGTTTACGTTACAGATATTCATTATTTGCTCAAATATTAATCAAGATTAAATAATTGATTGCGCAAATTCATTAAATACATATAGCTGAAAAAATCCATGCAACCTAATATGAAAAAGTAAATAAAGGAACCACAAACCCAGAAAGCTCCCATAAACAGAAATTTCATTAGTGACGCTTCGAGCCATTGGGCTCTTTCTCAGATGTCCCCAAGATTTGCAATGATGATTTTTTCATTTGGTTTGGACCTGAGAGTTCATGAATTTTGTTTCAGATTTTTGTAAATACAAGAAATAGACATCTGCAATTCACTTTATCTTTTAAAATCAATACGGTTTTTTTGTTGTTTTTTTGTTTTTTATATTGTGATTGTTATAGAGGGAGATGGACTTAAACCTTATTTATACTGTAAACTTACAGATTTTTTTTTTTTTTTTTACATAGACATCAAAACATCCCATTGCACAGAAAAAAAGTCTTCATATTTCTCAGTGTCACAGAATTACAGAGATCTGTAATTCTGACAAGAAACTTTCTAAAAATAAAGTCCTGTCTATGGGAGATTTCTAGATGTGTTCCATTATTTACTTTTTGTGGGTCTTATTTTTGGACCCTGCACCCACATTTATATATATATATTTTTTGGATGTGCAGAAAAGGATAGAGTGTGTCCATTCAGCATCTCTTTTATTTGTTGAAATGCAAACTGAATAGTCTGTACTTAAACTGTCTTCCATACATGCAATACTCGATACTTCTTACTAGTCTCACTGTTTCTGCTGTATATATGCGAGAGGTAGTATTATGCGATTCCGAATTTAGCCTCAGTTAAATACATTTTTAGCCATTCTGAATTGAAGTACTACTTATGTAAAGAATAACTGATGAATTTTCAGTCATTCAACAGTCTGTCAATTATTTGCTTATACCACGGTTAGCACACCTAAAGACATTTTTTCGTTTTTTGAGGTTTCATCCCTAAAATGCTCTTGTGTGTTGAACTACTTTCTTATGAATTTAGTATCTTGCTTAAGGCTGAATTACACTACATGACTTTTAAAATCTGAACAGATTTGAAAATACTTGGAATCACACACTTACTGACTTTGTAAATCGCTACAGACAAAAAATGATCACAAATAAATGCAGAAACACACCCCCTCCTGTTCTAAGAGACGCATGATAGATTTAAACAAACTTGGATGTGGCTGGTGATGTTTTTGCTGCTACTCTGTGTTCCGAGTCACAAAAGAAACATGCCAAATGAATTTGGGTGCAGTCTTGGGTGGGAAGACATGCCCAGTTTAGCCTCCAGAGACTGCAATGAGAAGTTGGAGGTGAGCACCATTAAATCCACTTTGAGTGCTTGTTCATCATCGCTATCGCATGCTCGATTTTTATTGGCTGTTCACCATATGACTTCAGAGAAAATCTTACAATGTATGATGCTCCACAACTAAACTCTGCAGTCGTGGATAGTCAGCTCAAAAAATTAAAACAAGTTTGATATCCTCTGACTTGATGGAATCATACTGTAGTTGGAGGGTAAGAAATCAGAATTCGTACCCATCATATACTACGTGATTGTCTCCTACCCCGGCTGGCCCAAAATCTGCAGACTAGAGCTGACTATCATTGACTAGTGCCGCCTAACCCGATTTGGCCTGATTGAAAACGGCTAAAATCATGGTTAAAGTTATGTAGTGTAATCCAGCCTTTAGATACTGCACATGCCATTATTGCTAGATTTATAGTTACCGAAGCCTCTATTGCAAATTTTAAAGCAACACTTTGGAATTAGTAATAATGACAAGGGCTGCATTTATTATAGTAGCAAAGCATATTTCTATAAAAAATTGGCAAGCATCCCACTAGCTTATAATAAGTATATACTAAATATACTAAGCTTATACTAAAATGCCAACTAGTTCTGTTGTGCCCTGCCCAGACAATTTATTCTATCTTGACTTCCAAATAGCCAGCTTTGCTGTGCCAAATAAAAAAAAAGCAGCACCAAAGGGTTTCTTCATTTTGCTGAATACTTGGGGCCAAATATAAACAGAAGAGAATTAAAACATTTGCCTAGGGACATAGACCACCTAGTTAAAACCGAGAAAAGGTCACCCAATCTAGCACATTGTACAAAAAGGTGAAAAACAGACTCAATTTCACTGCAAAATGGGCATCCCACCCCAACCCTTGGATCAAGATGCACCACATGTCTGTTCATGGCTATTGCCCCATGCACAATCCTCCACTGGAGGTCACCGGACCATTTATCAATCGGGCGCTTGTACAGGGTCCGCCAGCAGCCTTTAGGGGAGGAAAAAAATTCCAAAATGCTCAGTCCATTTTGAAGAACGTATTTCCATCAAAAGATGTGCGTTGGATACCTTCACACATGTAACATATAGAGCTTTCTTTGCAGCTTCCTCAAATACATAAAATTTTCAAGTTGTGAAGGACAAGAGAAGTCCTTCATCCTCCTGCCACTGCTCCACAGCAGCAGTTACATTCAAGGATGGAAAAAATATTCACACTCTATCTTCCATTGATTGAGTACTGCTGAATCATTCAGAAAAGTCCGGTATTCAGTTGGTAGAGAGTTTAAGGTTTCAGTTACCACTTGGCTCATTAGTTGCACCGATTTCACCCCAGCTCTCTCGTTCAAATCTTCCACTCTCACGCTCACTAGATGCCCCAGCTTAGTACACCCTGCCTTCAGCAGACGTGAGCAAAGGCTAGCTGAAGCCAAGAGTTTTGAGGGCAAAAAAGTATTGAGAAACAAAGGTTCTTCAAACAACCAACTCCCAGCTGGTGTGTCTGGCTCACATGAAATATAGAGTACCTTCCATGCTTCAAGGACTAACTGACAAAAAGATGTAAGATCCTTCATCTGTGCTTCTTGTAACTGCATGAGGAACAGGTGCTTATCAAGTCCAATGTCCCCAGCCTTCCTGAGAAGAGTGGCTGCTGTATAAGACCATGAGACATGTGTTTGAAAAAGCCATCTCTGAGCAGCTTGTAGCCGAAAAGCCATCACCCTGGACCTGATGTCCACCAGGCCCTGCCCCCCTTTGTGCAGAGGAAGATACAAAACAGCTGATCTGACCCAGTGCTGCCCAGACCAGAAATTTTTATGTCTTCCAACAGTCCTATTGGAAGTTATAGTATGATAAGCCTTTGCCACAAAGATGAGGCAACCAAGTTGTTTGCCACAAGTACCCTCCACCTGTAGGACAACTGGGGAAGCAACCAGTTCCATTTAGACACACTTTTTCCAATACACCCTCCCAGTTTAACTTCTGATAAGCATCAGTGTCATGAAAACACCTAGCATCTTTAAACCCTCTCTGCCCCACCTAAGATTCCCTGGTAAATGTGGAAGTTTTTCAGCCTGTTCTTGGCCTGTCCATAAAGCCTCACTTTTGTCCCAGTTAACCTTTGCTGAGGAAGCTTTAGCATATAACTTAAGTGTGTCAGACAGAGCAATTACATCCTGCCTTTAACACCTTAAATAGATAGATATGATCAACTCTATCGAAGGCCTTTTCTTGATCAAGAGAGATTAGTCCAACATTTAAATTGAAAACTTTGCAGATGTCCAAAATATCTTGCAAAAAAAAAAAAAAATCGTCCAATATAGGCCTCTCTAGGATGCAGTATGATTGGTCCTTATGCACTAATAAATGAATATGGTCTCTGAGTCTATTTGAAAGACATTTTGAAAGTATTTTGTAGTCTGTTGTTAAAAGAGCCACACCTGTTCTTCAACGGAGCTAGATCTCCCTTTTTATGCAAAAGCGACAGCTGGTAGGCAAAGTCTCATCCTTAACACATTTCTTGAACACCTCATGAAGATCTTTCCCAATTTGCTCCCAAAAATGTTTATAAAAATCTGCAGGCAACCCATCAATACCTGGGGACCGACCACAGCAGTGCTGTCTGACAGCAGTAGTAAGTTCATGGTATGTTATATCAGCATTTAGATTTGCTTTGGAATCAGGATTTAGTTGATGAAGTCCATGAAGTAGATAATCCACAGAGTCAGAATTACAGAGTTCAGCCATATACAGATCTGTGTAAAAATCCAAAGCATTCTGGCGCATTTCAGGAATATTGGTAATCACACGGCCATCAGGAAGGCGAAGACAGACCATCTGCTTCCACTGTGCCACTGATCTCTCCAAATTAAAGAAGAAAGCACTTGGTGCATCCATCTCAGCAAGAGAAGTGAAACGAGATTGTACTAAAGCCCCCTTTCATTCAAATAGGAGCTTAGCTCTTTTTTTCTCTGCTGTAAAACTTTCAACAAACAGGATCATTAATGTCTCTTGCTAGTTTGCCTTCTATTAAATTAATATCTCTTTCAAGAGTTTCTACAGTTTTCTGATAGTCTTAGTATAGTTAGCTATATACTGCTGACAAAACAATTTTATTTAGTTTTTCCCAACATCCCACCATTGTCTTAAATTTCCAAAATTAAATTTTTGTTTCTTCCAATGTTCCCAAAAAATAACAAATTGTTCACAAAAAGCAGTGTCTTAGTTATTTCACATTGAAATGCCAGTATAGTGACTTTCTTATCAGCACCGACACCAAATGATGATCAGAGTACTCCACTGGACAAATGGAACACTTCATAACCCGGTTGTTATAAACCTTTGAAATATAAAATCTGTCTAAACGAGCTGCACTCACCTTGTAATCAAGTATTTTAACACAAGTATACTGCCTGTCTGCAGGATATTTAGTCCTCCAAACTCTTGTTCTTTCATTATTTTAGCCAAAAGAACTGATGACAGAGTATGAGGTTCCATATAAGTACGATCTAAGATAACATTTTCAGTACAGTTCCAGTCCCCTCCAAATCCCACACACCCATCACTACAGCACTGTTTCAATAATTCACTTATTAAAAGATGTTAAAAAAGGTGAATCGCTCATGTCCCACATTTGGCGCATAAATATTAATGAAAGAAAAAGAAAACTTTCAATTTCAGCTTTCACTAAAAGAAGGCATCCCTTAAATCGTTCCTCTGTTTTTAAAATATTAACTCCCTTCAAGTTTGTACTATGAATGAGAATCTGTGGTCCCTCCCACCATAAGCACCATTCAGTTTAATTAAGCACATCACTATGAGTCTCTTGAAGGAAAATAATTGTTTATTTTTTCTGCTGAATTGTCTCAAGCACCAGAGCCCGCTTAAAACTATCCCTCCCACCATTAATATTAAGTGAACCTAATCTTAAACTCTCCAAATATATACTTAAGATAGGAAGGAAAAATAACAGTAGTGAAAGCATGAAAAAAGAGACACCACATTAATATCACTGGTAAGATAATTTACGAGCTCTTTTCCTCTTCTTTATTGCCACTTTTCTATATTTTCTGATGGCCGTAATGTGTTTTTTCAAACGAAAACGCTTCTTTTCACTTAACTCATTCATGTCCACAGTCCTTTAAAGATATAAGATGGACCTCTCGAATTTATCTAGATCAGGAAAATATTCTTTCACATTACTGCCAAAAGTATTGTCTAAGAATCCATGTACTTCCTCTAGGGTGTACAACTCAGCCAGTAGATCAATATGCAAAGACACTTCCTGCGAACTACCATCCATGTCTTCCTCATCTACAGACTCAAATTCATCAGACAAAGTTTCATTTATCCTTCCTTTTACTCTTTTCAAGCTAGAACACAAGCCTCCACTTATGTCATCTGCTGGTTTCATTTTATCTCCAGGCTGCTCAGCACCATCATTGCAAACTACTTAATTTCCCTTTTCCCCATCAACAATCGGACCATTCACATTAGAAACCTCATTTTCGATGCCACTACACGCAACATCACTGCTTGTACTAGGAAAGCTTTCAAGCGCCGGTTATGATGCCTGCATATGCAGGTTTTGCTCATACTCAACAATATGCACAGAGTCATTAGAAATTGGAGCACATTAGAGATTGTAACTTTTACTGAGGGAGCATAAAGCAGCATAATCTGATAAAACACACCATCTATAACCACACCGCTTTCAATTAGCTGGCTAACTAAATGTTGGTGTTTCAAAAACACCACGACTGCTTTGTTCATTCACAATGCAGATGAGATGTTTTCATGACTGACTAACTCACCAAATGCTAAAGAGAAATTCCTCCACAACAAACTTATCATCAGGTACACACCTGAATCCATGGCTAAGAGATAGCGATGAAACCTCATTAAGAGACGCCATCCTATCGCGCTAACAAACAATCCCACAAGCAAAAACTTTAATGCTTACAGTACCAGATCATGTGAGAAGATGAAGATTGAAAAGAAGAAAAACTTGAGAAAGTTTTTGAAAAAAAAAAAACTCTCACTACTCAAACCACCATTCTAACCCACCACCACTCTCACTAAAACCCCAGCATGTGTCACAGAGTGAGAGACAGAGAGAGAGAGAGAGAGAGAGAGAGAGAGAGATTATAGAATGTAAATATTTTGGGGACATTTAGTGGGAGGGACATTCTCATTCTAGAGAGAATTGTATTGGACAAAAATTAGTATACATTCCTGCGGACAAGATGGTGTCATTAATATTTTTGGTCTGTATTCTCAGAAGAGAAAGAATGTACATTTTAAATGCATATACCTGCTAAAAATAAATTTTTAACACTAGCATATAGATGACCTAATAGTAAGGCGGAAGGAACTATGGAGGAACCCATAGTCCTCTTGCATCACAATTAATGTACATATGCCAAACAGTTTCTAGTTACATGGTTTGTGTAATAATAGTTATGTTTTAATCGGTTAAATTATACAATTATGTAACTCACCCTCAACTCCCTCTTCATCATCTTTCGGCTGTTGAGCTTCCTCCTCTTCCATCATCATCATCATCTACACACAACAAACATGTTTGTTCATTACATTAAAAGTCATTATTCACAACATGCCCTAAACACAAGCACATGTCTGATAATTCCTCTGGATCTATAAAGGAATCCCTTACGAAACAAAAATATATGTGAATATATTGGAAAATATAATGTGATGTATTAAATAATACATTTTCATATATGGGAATCTAGTGCTTATATTTTTCAATATTCTGCAATAAATGCATGAACCACGTATGGCTCTATATTGATACATATATAAAAAAAATATATATATAGCAATAACAAGACAAAAACTGTACTACATTTTTACATGTAATAGCTTTATTGAAATACTCAAATCATTTCTCTTTCATTAGTTAACGCATGGGTTTACATACAGCATTAAATGTCTCAAAAATATATTCCCAATATGCCTACAAAGGTCCCCAATTCTTTACAGATTCAGGCAAATGAAGACATAAATGTAAATTCAGTGACAGATTTGCTTTCCACATAGTATTTCAAACTGTTGGACAAAATCTACAACGTTTTTTTTTTTTTTACATTTTTCACACATTAATATATATATATATATATATATATATATATATATATATATATATATATATATATATATATATATATATATATATATATATATATATATGTATACACACACACACATATACATACATACATACGTACATATACACTACCGGTCAAAAGTTTTGAAACACTTGACCGAAATGTCTCTCATGATCTGATTTGGAACAAATAATAAAAAAAAGCAGCCAATAAGTGCACAACATAGATGGGAACTCCTTCAATACTGTTTAAAAAGCATCCCAGGGTGATTCCTCAAGAAGTTGGTTGGGAAAATGTCAAGAGTACATTTCTGAAAATTCTAGGCAAAGGGTGACCACTTTGAAGATGCTAAAATATAACACAGTTTTGATTTATTTTGGATTTTGTTTAGTCACAACATAATTCCCATATTTCCATTTATGTTATTCCATAGTTTTAATGACTTTACTATTATTCTAAAATGTGAAAAAAAAAATTATAATAAAGAATGAGTAAGTGTTTCAAAACTTTTGACCGGAAGTGTTATATATATATATATATATATATATATATATATATATATATATATATATATAATTAATACATATGGATATATATTACAGAATATATTTCTCTCAGATTTGTGTATATATATTTAACATACATGTTCCCATATATATATTAAAATATAGTGCATATATGTTCAAATGTATGTATACTCATATATATATATATATACACACACACACACACATACACATATATGTATATATATTTCAGTATATATTTTGCTCAGAATTGTGTACATATATTTCAAGTTCCCATATGTTAAAATATAATGCATATATGTTCAAATATATTTAAACTCAATATGTATATTTACAAATATATAATTACATAAATATTCACATATATGGATACATTACAGTATATATTTCCTCAGAATTGTGTACATATATTGCTCATACATATTCCCATATAAATGTGACTATATGTACAACATATATGTTAAAATATATTTAAGCACACACTACCATTGTTTATCACATGCACATCTATATATTATGAAGTGTATTATTGAATATAAAATGATGTACATTACAATATAAAAGGACATATACGTATTGTCATATATTTCCCAGTATATGAAAAGCGGCAATTCCTTATGTATTACTCAGTACATTGTAATATTCTATATATAGAATATTATTCTATATAATTATGAATACACTGAAAATTATGTAATATATTGAGCCTTAATTTATAAGGAAATATATTATCTTTGCGTAAGGGATATTCTGGTTCAATACAAGTAAAGCTCAATCGAAAGCATTTGTGGCATAAATTGATTTCCACAAAAACTTATTTTGACTTGCCCCTGCTTTTCTTTTCTTTTCTTTTCTTTTTAAAAAAAGCAAAAATATGTGTTACAGTGAGGCACTTACAATGGAAGTGAATGGGGCCAATCTATAAACGTAAACATACTAACTTTTTTTTTAAAGTATAGCCACAAGTCGTAAAACAAAATGTGTAACTTCATTGCCATGACAACATAATGTTGTAAACCTTGAAATCCCAGTAAATGACGATTTAAGCAACTTATACACAAGATTTAAAAGAAGAATTAATGTACTGTAAGTGTTTTATAAAATTAGAAGCTTCACATTTCTGCCTTTAATCTCTCCAAAAATGTACCCCCATTCACTTCATTATAAATGTCTCTTAAGCATTTATTTTTTTTATTTTTTCTAAAGAAAAGGAGGGACGAGAATTTTTTTTTTTTTTTTTGGTAATCAACATTATGCCACAAATGCTGTTGATTGAGCTTAATCAGGTGCACAGGTAGCTTTCAAAACCTGCTGGACATTATTGCCTACAGCACCTCCGCCAGTGCCTTCAGTCCAACTGCGGGGTAATCAGCCAGGAGCCACCAATCATAGATGTTTCGCCCCATTAATCACTGGCACCATTACTGCATGCTCAGTTCCCCCGGTTAGGTATGACTTAACATCCCATATGACTCTATGTTTCAACCCGGTGTCTAAGGCTGTGCTAGCCCCACTGGCACTGTTAATGTATTCTTAGTTCCCCAGTTTAGGTATGACATAACTTCCCACACGACCATATACACCAACCTGGTGGCTAAGGCTGTGCTAGCCCCACTGACACTGTTAATGCATGCTCAGTGCCCCTGGTTCCATATGGCATAACCTCCTATACAACCATATGCGCCAACCCGGTGGCTAAAATTGTGCAAGCCCCATTGGCACTGTTAAGGCATGCTCAGTGGACCCGGTTCCATATGGAATACTACTTCACCACACAACCCTAAACACCAACCTCCCATACTAGGCCTTTGCTAGCGTACTAGACAGAAACAAGCATTATTCCTTCCCTCCACAAAATTTTACCACACATTATCTTAAACCTCACAAATGTTCCCTATCCCTAATTTCTCCCTACTGCCTTTCTCACTCCTGCACCCCCACCTCCTTACTTCTTAGCCATAGCCAGAAGCTCCCTTTTTCAGCTTCCACTGCCATTTCCTTTAGAGAATTCTTCAATGCTGATCAAGGAATACCAAAATCTTTCAATAAGCACTGGATTGATGTTTCCATAAATCCTCGACACCCAACCTCCACAGGGTAAATGACAGTCCACCATATATTTTCCCTGCACTTTGTTGCCAGATCAGCATATTTTAACTTATTCCACTCAGGGGCTGCCTCCAGTCCCCCATCCCAAGGGATGGTAAGCTCAATCATCATCACTTTTCTAGCTTATGTCATCCATAATACTATGTCCGGCCAGGAGATAATGATGACCTCAGAAGTAATTTTCAGCTGTTGGCCAAGGTCGACCTCCATTGCTCAATCTTTTCCAGCTGCCAGGAATGATTTGGCTTCCCTCCGTGCACTGCCTTGCATAGCCCCTCCCTTTTCAACAAACTCGTTGAACTTCCCCTGAGAAGCATGGTGGACTTTGTTTGCCTTTACTCAACACATCTCTAGGATATCCACCAGCTTGCACAGGACCTGATCATGCTGCCAACTGTACAGTCCTTGCACCAAGCTAGTCTTGCTTCTAGCCAACATGTGCCCCAGATTTGCTCTTGGGGCCTCACAAAGAAGAAACAGTGAGACAAATTTCTAGGGCTTGGAAGGGGTGGATCTTAGGTGGATCATATTTGAAAAATTAGTCTGGCCAAGGGTACCTTCCACAGGTCAGCCCACCCTAAAGCTTTATCAGATATACCCTTCCATACTGCCCAGCACCCTTGCTACTGCTGGCTGACTCCTCTAATCATATACCCTTCCCCTTCCATCCTAGATACTTCTGTAACTACCATCACTTTTCTCTGCTTTCTGGAGGCTGACCAGAGTTTGGGAGCCGCCCCCCATCCAAGGCCTGATCTTCATGACTAGGTTCTTTCACACAATGTATTCTTGCTTCAGCCTTGATACTACCCGGTTTATAACCTCCTCTGCCTTCCAAGTGCAGCCTGTTCGGACCTGGGCTTGACCAGCCCTCATAGACTGGTCTGTTGATTCCCATAGCTCTAAGACCAGCCTGTTGTTCTCCTACTTGTAGCATATGTTAATGGACTTTAGTGATAGCTGCAAGGCATTTCTTCCAAACAATACTGAAAGAAAACATGGCAAGCCCAGCCACTTCCTGATGTAACTGTTGGCCTTAATATCCTTCTTTTCCACTCCTGCTGCAGTGATCTCACATTTTTAGCAGCCACAACAGGTGATGGTACAGTGTGAATTGGTTACACAAGACCTTGAATTTGCCTGGGAGATGACACTGATCTATGTTATCCAGGCCCTCTTTCAGCTGCTTCAGGACCAACCCTGAAATGTTTTTTGTCTGAAAGATCTGCTTTGTGTTCTCTCCTTAAACTTCGAATAGTCTGCTCTGCCAGAACGAGGATTCTTTCCCCATCCACCTCAAATTATATCTGGTTGTTGCTAAATCCTTACGAATAGAAAGGCTATGCGATTTTGTTGGCATATTCTTCATCCTGGCCCATGTCAATAGCTCTTCCAGCCTTTTCAAGAGTTGGTTTCTACATGCATCAGAGCAGGCAATCTCACCCCAGACTGTGCATGGATTCCTCGGTCTGTCTGTTTTGCACCAATAAGGATTTCCTTAAAATGTGGCTGTGAACATAATGGGATAAATAGAACATCCCATAACTTTCTACCAAGCTACTTATACACTCTGGTACATTGAAAAACTCCAATGCATAGCTGATGGGCTGGTGTGGAACCAATCCAAAAGCATTTTCTACATCCAGCCAGACAACATGGAGGTCTTTCTTGTCTCTTTTGGCCAATCGGATCTGATCCCATATTTTTGACACATGTTCCACACATCCAGGAAAACCTGGCACACCTGCCTTCTGGCAGCTTGTTTCTATGTATCCAGTCTTCAGGAGGTAGTCAGACATCCTCCTTACTATCACTGAAAAGAAAGTCTTTCCCTCCACATTTAGGGTTTACATGACAACGATGTACTAAAAACGGAAAAGTTTTTCAATTGCGTTTTTGAAAAGTTTAGCGTACAGAAGCCAACGTTGTCAAAATGATGCCCGTTTACACGGATCCGCGAAAATGACTAAAAACACTGTATTATGCATGCCAGGCCAGTAGTTGCGATGTCACTTTGTAAAGAAACACTATGCACCTGCGCACATAAGCATCCTTCCACAGAGCGGTGAATGCAAACAATGAAGATGGTGAAAGCATCGAGCAATTTTGTCTGGACGGACGATGAGTTTGCTTTATTACTACAATTACTTTGCTGGAGAAGCGTCAATAAACTCAAAATTTTGAGCAGCACAAATACAGTCCTGTAGTCTGCCATTGTAGTTTTGAATGTCTCGCGCGTTGTTTTGAAGTACTCGCGCGCATGCCTATAGACTGAACTCTCTAGATTATTCAATCATCATTCTTTATATAACACGTAATACGTGTGTGCATGACGTCATCGTTTTCACAAATTCGCGTTTTTGTATGTTTACACGGAGACGATAATGGCATCGTTTTCAAAAACATGCACTTTGAAACCCGTTTTCAAAAGTTTGCGTTTTCAGGCCCCGAAATGCTGTTGTCGTGTAAACGAACAGCCAAAATGCATAAAAAGTTCCCCAATGAGTTTTCACCAAGGGCAAAGTTCTGTCAGCAATTCAAAGCCAAGGTCCACCACCCTCGATGTTACGACAAAGTGTTTGTGCTTCTGCTATTAGTAGTTGTATTGTTATTGTTATTATGGCCCAAGCACTGAAAGTGCGGAGACCCTATTGTTCTTCTAAGGATTATTATTAGGGCCCAAGCACTGAAAGTGCGGAGACCCTATTGTTCTTCTAAGGATTATTATTATTATTATTAGTGCCCATGCACTGAAAGTGTGGAGACCCTATTGTTCTTCTATGGATTATTATTATTATTATTTTCAAGGTTTTCTGTAATTATGAGATACTTAACATGCGTGAAAACTCTTGAAAGATTGCACACACATCAGAGTCGTCTGCCATTAGGGCTGAGCAAAGTTGCAGGGGGTGCTCTTTAGCACCACATGAAAATGGGCATGTAAGGGGGGCTCTGTAGCACTCCTATTTTCACCTACAGTCACCAAAATTGGTACATATATAGTTATCCCAACAGAGATTGCACTGTCAGAGTGTTGGGAATATATTAACATAAAATTTATACACATAAAAACATGATATTAGAGATAAAAAAATCAAAAATTTTAAAAGAGAACAAAACATCTTGGTTGTTTAAGCCAATGAGCATTAAGGTATGTCATCAGCAAGTCATTTCCCATCCTGCTTGCAGTTCGCACAGCTTGGCAAAAGCAACTGCACGGCCTGCCTGCTACGACTGCAGAAGCCTCGCTCTCGCAGGAGTATTTTTGACATATGTGGTCATGATATCACAGCAAGATTTTTAACCGGCATGCACCTGTCGGTGATCAGTTATGTGCAAAATTTGCTCATCTCAAACGAGCCTAATGAAATGCATGCTGTTTTTTGGATCGGATCATAAGCAGAGAACATAAAACATAAGTAGCCTACTGTAAAAAAGGAAAAAGGGAATCTGGATAAATGGATATAAATAATTTTCATATCCGTTCTGGAGCGGAACTCCAATAAATTGCCCTTGAAGGTCTCTGCGTTGTTCTGTCTTTTCTGAGCACTGAAGTAAATCAATTATTGTTAATTCACACATTTAATTCCGTTATTCATTTTATCTGACTCCAATTTTATATTAATCTGACTCCAATTTTAAGTTGACCTCTAATTTATATTTAAGCTCTAACTAATTTCTGATCATTCTTTTAATTTAACATTTTTAGGTTATTGATTACTCTAAATCCCCTTCTATTCATTGTCCTTTTGATCTTTGGAGACTTACGCCGGCCGTTATTAAATTACGTAAACCTCCCGAAAATGGATAGCCAGTTCCGTTCTTAGTCAGCGGTTGTAGGGTTAACTAATATCGTCTGGTTTGGCTTTTCTCATAACCAGACGATATTGCCGCTTAGTCACGTACATACAACTTGCTAAGACGGGCGGTGAGCAGTGACAGAGTCTTTAAATGGCTTTCTCCTACCCAGTTGTCCTGAGTGGTTTCTCCTATATTAAAGCTCCAGTATGGTCTACCCTGGTCTATTGAAATTCAAATCCTACCCGGCTGTCCTAGGTGGTTGTCCTACCTGGTTGTCCTAGGTGGTTGTCCTACCTGGTTGTCCTGAGTGGTTTAAATTCAAACTGAGAGTCTTTAAATGGCTTCCTCCTATGTTAAAGCTCCAGTAATGATTTCAGAGGAATTCAGAATAAATCAAATAATAACAATTTATTTGTCAGGTAGGATATAAAACATTGTTGCAGAAATTCAAATCAAAGCCAATTTCACATCATCAGAATAAACAAGCATTACTAAAAATAAAAGACAAGTCAAAGAAACATACCTGACAAAACTACATGCAGTGGTACAGCATGGGAGATCTGTATACAGATTCCCCGAGCTTCTCTGCCATCCCTACTTAAGTACCAAACGATTCCATTGTTATTTCAGATGTGTGTGTTTGATGTTATTTAGGATTTGGTTTATAATTTAGGGAGTTGTAAGTCAACCTTTGATTGAGTAGGTTGTTTGATGTTTACAAAGAATACACCTAATCTGCATACAGCATCTGGTCTCTGTGTGAGACCTGGTAGGGGCATGCCCCGGATAGGATACTGTATTTTATTAAGTTCTTAAATCTTACTTGTGATTTGACTTTGCTGAAAAGGAATGAGACCGTTTTACCAGTCGCACTGAGACCTCTTGAATGATACCAAACATGTATGATCAGAAAACCTTTTACATTACAGAACAGGATAAGTCATAACTTAGTTTTTAGTGTCCTTAAGGTGACCTGAGGTGAGAGAGAGAGAGAGAGCAGATGTGAGTGTGAATTGCGTTTTATGGTCCCCAATCAGTAGGGTTTGTTTTCTCAGGTGGAGATGCTCCTCTGTGTGAGAGTTTTGTGACGTTGGTTCTCGCAGAATTCTTTGACTTTCCCGGAAGTAATGCAAACAATTCTGTGTCAGTCTTACAGCTACTGTCGCTCACTTGTCGCATGTTTTAAAAATGCACTCTTAACATTTTAAAATGTGTTTTTCACTGTAATGTTCTAATTGCAAAATAGACTGCAGAAGATGGAAGTTGAGTTAAGCTTTAATTTGATACCAAGCATGTGAACATTAATGAAGTTTTTGATATAAAACAAAGATTTGTTTTTTAGCCACACTCAAATGGCCCACCTGTTTGCCAGTGACAGTTAACAGGTTTAAAATGGGTGTGTAAAATGGCCTCTCTAGCACCTCCATTTTCACATGCAGTCACCAAAATTGGTACATATATAGTTCTCATCAAGCCAGACAACTTTCAGAATTATAGTCATTAGGTCCACACAACAGAAAGTTGGCCATTTTGTATTTTTTTTTCATATAGCAGTCTCTGAACTTTTAAATACTCCTCCTAGGGGATTTATGAGACTGTCACCACATTTAGACAACATTATGCCAAGACACTGAAGATGTTAAATTTTGAACAGATTTTTGATATATTGAACGGTGTTGCCATGGCGAGGCATTAAAATGAATGGTGAAAATAGGAAACAGGAAGTGTGGCATATCTTCTGTGTGCAATGTGTGATTTAGATCAAAATTGAGATGTACGATTATTCTTGGGGGCTAATCACATGGATTTGACTATTTTGGGTCATGGTCATAGTGCCACTAACTGGCAGCAGGAAGTGTGGCTCTTACAACAGACTTTAAAATAGTCCTCTTATATTTACCCAAATTGCTTCACAATTGTTTGAATAATGTCAAATGCCAAAGGCATGTGTCCACCTTGCATTATTTTCAGAAAGCCACTGGGAGGAAAAGGACCAGTTGTGCTTGGGCCTATCATCGCTGCTTGCAGCTATATTTATTATTATTCTTTTTAAAGGTTTTCGTCTTTTTTGAAATTTTGCACACACTTCAGAGTCGTCGGCTATTAGGGCTGGGCAAAATTGCAGGTGGGAGGCGTGCAGGGGGGGCTCTGTAGCGTCCCCTTGAAAATGGGCATGTAAGGGGGGCTCTGTAACACCCCCATTTTAACCTATAATCACCAAAATTGGTAATATATAGTTCTCATAAAGCCAAACAACTTTCATACTCACAGTCATTAACTCCACCCAACAGGAAATCAGGCATTTTGGATTTTCTGAAAACCGCAGGCTCTGAACTTTTAAATACTCTTAGGGGATTCATGTGACGTTCACCAGATTTGTGCAACATCACGCCAAGATATTGTAGATGCTAAATTGCGGACAGATTTTTGATATTTTTAATGGTGTAGCCATGGAGAAGCAATACATTTATGCCGAAAAATGGAAAACAGGAAGTGCCTTATATCTTCTGTGTGCATTGTGTGATTTTGAAGAAAATTCAGCTGTATGTTTAGTATTAAGGGCTGATCACATTGATGCAGCTATTATGGGTCACGGTCATAGTGCCACCAACTGGCAGCAGGAAGTATGGCACTTTTAACAGACTTTGAAATAGCCCTCTTGTGTTTACATAAATTGCTTCAAAATTCTTTAGAATAATGTCAAGACACTGCTGATTTAAAATTGTAAAGTAATATTTGATATCTTAAATACTGTTGCCATGGCAGCGCATTAATTGTTATTATTCCTTCCTATATTTTCTATTATAGTTGATTATTAGGGCTTGGCAAAAGTTCATGCATGGGCATGTGGGGGGGGGGGGTGGTCTCTGTAGCACCCCCTTTAAAATGGGTGTGTAAGACCCTCTGTAGCACCCCCATTTTCACCTACAGTCACCAAAATTGGTACATATAAAGTTCTCATCAAGCTAGACAACTTTTACAATTATAGTCATTAGGTCTTCCCAACAGGAAGTGGCAGTCTCTGAACTTTTAAATACTCCTCCTAGGTGATTCAAGAGACTATCACCACATTTAGACAACATTATGCCAAGACATTGAAGATGCTAAATTGTGAACAGATTTTGATATGTCAAACGGTGTTGCCATTGCGAGGCATTAAATTAATGGCAAAAAATGGGAAACAGGAAGTGTCTCATATCTTCTGTTTGTTTAGTCTTGGGGCTAATCACATGGATGTGACTATTTTGGGTCATGGTCATAGCGCCACCATCTGACAGCAGGAAGTATGGCTCTTACAACAAACTTTAAAATAGTCCTCTTATATTTACCCAAATTGCTTCAAAATTGTTTAGAATAATGTCAAATGCCAAATGCATGTGTCCACCTTGCATTGTTTTCCAAAAGCCACCTGTGGAAATGGACCAGTTGTGCTTGGGCCCGTCATTGCTGCTTGCAGCTATATTTATTATTACTATTGTTGTTTTTGTTGTTAAAAGAGTCACAACATAAATATTCCGATTTTTTTATTAGTTCTTTTTCAGTATTAGTAGCCTGTTGTATTTATTCAAACAATTATGAACATTTTGTTTGTATACAGATACACAAAACTACACAATTTTGCCTGTTGAAAATAAAAAAAAAAGAAAGAAAAAAAAAAAACTTTATTGAACAGTCTGGATCTCTGTGTCCTTCATGCGAGTAAACTGTTCCTGCTCATCTCCAAACGGGGTCTACTCCCTACACTTTCCCTAATTGCAGATTCATTTATAAGACCTATTAGCATTAATATTGTTATTGTTCTTAAGGAAAATATAACAGAGTATTGCAATAATTTCAATAAAGACCGTAAGTCAGTGTTTTCTTTTATATTATTTTTAATATTATGCATCTGTAAAATACACATTAATCTTAACCTACATACTCCACATGTATTGTATCACAGTACCTTATGTTACAGTATATTATTCAGGCATTAATCCAGACATTATAAAAGGAGTAGTTGATTTCGGGAGTCCATTTGGAATATACTCGTAGCAAAATACATGTGCAAATATAAATATGTATATTTATCCAACAGCACGCTTTACTCATCTCACTCACATAAAACATAGATTATATACTCCTCAAAATGCATCAACACCATGGAAAGAACATAATGAAACAGTTATGCCAAATTAGGTTAATGAATGCTTTAACAGTGTTCATTATATTAATCTCTAACAGCTGAAGGTGCGGGCAGAAGACTGGTATAAATGTTTGTAGAACAGCAACAGCACAACTGCACAGGGGTGACATTTTTTTTTTGTTTTTGTCTTTTATTGACTCTGTGTGTATAGAACTTTCGTTGGGAGTTTGTCTTGCAAAATCAGCACGAATTTGGTGTGAACAGGCCTTTAGCGCGGGCCAAACATTTGTCTCTCACAGCGCCTATTGAGGAACCCTGGCATACACTGTAAATTAATATTCTGTAATAATCTTCTAATATATTTTGTTTTAGCATAATAGTTGATGACTTACAGTCAGTAGTTTTACATTGTATCATCATTTATAATTTAATTGTGATGATTTATTAATTAATTCATTTAAAAGCAGCAGAAGCGTGGAGCTGACATAGACGGCCCTTGCACCACCTCCCTAGCCAGCAAAGACAGAGGGAGAGAGAGAGAAAAGGCTGGCCGTCTCCCGGATATGCCATCAAGAGAATTTATAGTTTATTTATTCTAAACAATCTGTTGAAAACCAAGATGATGCCGCCGATGGCAGTCACGGCATGTTGCTTTGTCCTGTCCTGTTTTGTGGATTTATTTAGCAGACTGTGAACCTATCACGATTAGTTATGCTAGAGATGAGTTGTTAAACTTTCATAATAATGTACCAGTTAACCTGACACCGAATTTCATTTGTTCAGTTTCAGTTCTCATAGAAATTTTATTGAAAGGTACAGCAGTTTTCTACTGCACGCTGAAACGCAGAAGACGCAAATGCGCCGGTGCTCTGATGCGCTTTCGGCGAAGGGGACTGCTCTCACCCCTCCCTGGAATTGTTCTCTCCAAACTCTGGTCCCTGCCGAATAAACTTGATGAATTGCAGCTACTTCTCAACACAAACAAGGACTCTAAACTCTCATCTGCTCTCTGTTTCACAGAATCCTGGTTATGGGAATCAATCCCAGACAACATATTGCAACTGGATGACTTTCAACTCCTCAGGGTGGACCGGGACCCGTGGCTCTCAGGTAAAGCAAGAGGAGGAATTACCTTCTACATAAATGATCGATGGTGTAACGATGTCACAGAACTACTGAAAATATGTTCCCCTGATCTGGAGTCATTTTTCATAAACTGTAAACCCTTCTACTCACCTCGCAAATTTGCCTCCTTCATTCTAGTCGGTGTGTATATTCCACCACAAGCCTGTGTGCGAGCTGTGCAACATTTATTGGCCGAGCAATTTGCGAGTGTAGAGAAGGAACACCCAGACTCTTTACTAATTATTATGGGAAACAGTGCCAATTTGTGCAAAGAATGACCAAAATACAAACAGCATGTTACTTGTGCCACCAGAGAGGGGAAAATGCTTGATCACTGCTACACCATGATTAAAGATGCTTTTCATTCTATTCCTCACACTGCCCTTGGGCAGTCTGACCACATCATGGTTCTCCTAATTCCTGCATACAGACAAAAATTAAAAATTGTTATCACCACAGTAAAACGTTGGAATAGTGAGGCAATCAAGGAGCTACAGAGCCGCTTTAAGACTACTGAGTAGAATGTTTTCAGGGAAGCAAACAGTGACTTAAATAATACACAGACACAATAACGTCATACATTAGTTTCTGCAAAGAGAAATGTTTTTGGACCAAAACACGAGTCAAATACAATAATGACAAATCATGGTTCACACAAGAATTGAGGCAATTGTGGCAAGATAAAGAACAGGCATACAAAAGTGGAAATAAAGATCTATTTAAGAAAGGCCAAGTACAATTTGGACAAGAGAATTAGAGCAGCCAAGAAAAGGTACTCTGAAAAACTTATAAACCAGTTATTGGCCAACAAACCAACATCAGTCTGGAAAGGCCTGAAAGAAATCACGAGCTACTAAAAGAAAACACATCGTCAGTTAACTAACGATTTTAACACATTCTACTGCAGATTTCAAAGAAAGTACACCCAAAGCCATTCACACCTCAGACATGTATACAAGACAACTGCCTCTGCCCCCCACAAACACAAATGATTATCTGTGTTTATGATGTAAAAAGACTCTTCAAAAACTCAAAACTGCATACCAACTAGCTCCTCTCTTCACTGACATCTTTAATCGGTCTCTGGCTCTGTGCTCAGTTCCAGCCTGTTTTAAAAACTCAATAGTTGTCCCAGTACCCAAAATCAAAGGATCTCATGCCTAAATGACTATAGACCAATTTCTTTGACATCAGTGGCCATGAAGACCTTTAAGAGACTTGTGCTTATGTACCTTAAAACCATCATGGACCCCTTGCTGGACCCCTTGCAGTTTGCTTACAGAGCCAACAGGCCCACAGAGGATGCTGTGAACATGGGCCTGCACTACATCTTACAGCATCTGGATAATACTGGATTGTACATTAGGATTTTGTTTGTAGACTTCAGTTCTGCTTTTAATACAGTCATTCCCAAGCTTTTACAAACCAAGTTGGCCCAGCAGGCTGTGCCAGACTCCATCTGTCTCTGGATCACTGACTTACTGACAAATAGGAAGCAGTGTGTACAACTAGGTAAACATACCTCTGACTCACTGACTCTCAGCACTGGGGCACCACAGGGCTGCGTACTCTCCCTGCTACTCTACTCTCTATATACCAACGACTATCTTTAAAATCTTAAAGTTTGCAGATGATACATCGCTCATCTGCCTCATTACAAACAACGATGAGTCCGCATACAGACTGGAGGTGGAACGTCTGGCGTCCTGGTGCAGCGCTAACAACCTAGAGCTGAACGCTGTAAAGACAGTGGAGATGATTGTAGACTTTAGAAGATCACATACACCCTCACTCCCCCTAGTCATCAATGGAGCACCTGTTGTAGTCATTTAAAAATCCTTTAAATTCTTAGGGACAATAATCTCCCACGACCTAAAATGGGACAGTAACACTGCCTCCATTAAGGCACCGCAATGAATATAATTCTTGTGGCAGCTAAGAAAGTTCAACCTCCCACATCCATTTCTGTATGATTTGGATCAATTACCACATGTGAGAGGAAACTCCAGCACATCATCAGGGCAGCTGAAAAAACCATTGGCTGTAGTTTGCCTTCTGTACAAGATCTGTATGATACACGATGCAGAAAGCGAGCAATTAAAATAACAGAGGACTCTTCACATCCTGTCCACTGTATTTTCCAGCCTCTTCCATCAGGAAAGAGATTCAGGTCCATTAGAACAAAAACAACAAGATACAAGTACAGTTTGTTTCCTAGAGCAGTATCTTTGCTGAACACATAAGAACATAGGTGGCACTGCTCTCCCTAATATCATGAGACATTTTTAGTGTATATCTGTACATCTGCATTTGCACTCTCTGTCCATACATAAATACAGTACATATTGAATATATGTTATTCAGTGTTGTACACCTCTGCTTTTCTCTCTTTATCTATTTGCACATATTTGTATTTACTGTATTGTATTACATGTCTGTACTTATAAGCAAGTTTGTCTTTTTTTTGGGGGGGGGGGGGGGGGAGATTTTCTCTCCTTTTCTCCCCAATTTGCACTCTTAAGTCCTCGAGGTGGCCTAGTGACTCGCCTCAATCTGGGTGGCGGAGGACGAATCTCAGTTACCTCCGCGTCCGAGACAGTCAATCCACGCATCTTATAACATGGCTTGTTGAGCGCATTACCCAAGCCATGTATGCACAACTTACCATGCGCCCCACCGAGAGCGAGAACAACATTATAGCCACCACGAGAAGGTTACCCCATGTGACTCTACCCTCCCTAGCAACCGGGCCAATTTGGTTGCTTAGGAGATTATGAATGGAGGTTTATATAGAGACATGAAAATATGGCATTGTCAAACTCTCGGTAAAGAGACAGATTTGCATCTCTTCAATAAAACATACAGCAAAAAGTGAATGATCTACTTACACTTTTACTATAAATTCTGATGTTAGAAACTGTCCTAGTTAGCATATTATTCTGCTGTGCATCATGTGGTTGTGTGATAGTTAAGAAGCCCACACCACAAAATTCTGGTATTTTTATCCTTGCATTTTATCACACTTTGCGGACCACTTGCATATTTCTGCATTGCAAAATAAGGTTGATAGAGACGTGCACAGTTGCTTCACATGGGTGTGTTTAAGTGTGCAGTTGATAGAGCCTAATTTTATAATGTTTGATTAATGTCATATAAGGAAAACTATGTATCTATATTTATAACTTATCTACCTCTTTGATGATATAAGATTATTTATTGGTGATTCTGGTTGTTCTTTTTCCTATTACATTTTTTTTATAGATTCATATAGCTGACAAAGAAAAACAAAACACATACACTGAATCAACATTTAACTCCCACTACTACACCTCCCCAATCACCAACCCCACCCCGACCCCCAACGAACAACCCCGTGGTCACACATAAGTACACACACACACACACACACACACACACACACACACACACACACACAAAATCAGCCTTCTACATGACACCTCCTCGAAAGCTGCCACCCTCCCCATCTCCGTGCACCACTCCCGAATGAGGGCACTCCAGCTGACTTCCATCCTCTTAAAACAATCTGTCTGCCTGTCATAACACTGGTCATCACCCAATTTTTATGTGTTTGTCCCCTATAGTGATGACCATCCCATCGCCTAAAATACAGAGTCTGGGGCAAAACGAAGCCAGAGTGCCCAACATGTCACGCACAAATCTCTGAACCTTCAACCATAATTCTTGGATCTTAACACACAACCAAAAAATATGGGTTGTGTCTCCATCTTCTGATTGGCATCGCCAGCAGATGGGAGTGTCTTTAAGACCAAGCCTATACAATCTAGAGGGGGTCCAATAGAATCAATGTAAAATCTTAAATTGCATAAGGTGCCCCCTTGCATCTCTAGATACAGGCTTGACATTTTTTAGAATCCTAGCCCACACTCCCTCCTCCAGAACCAAGTTTAAATCTTTCTCCCTTAATCTCTTGATAGAAGTTAAAGCTCCATCCCCCAGACTCTGAAGTAGCAGGGAGTAATATACTGATGCCTTATGACCTTTTCCAAAAGCAGTAATCACCACTCCCAGAGTATCTGCCGCTTTATGGGGGTGTGTGTTACTCCCAAAAATAGTACAGAGTAGATGGTGCAGCTGTAAATACCTAAAGAACTGAGATCTGGGAATCCCAAAATGATTAACCAAATTTTCAAAGGATCTCAACACTCCACTCTCATATAGATCACCGAGCATATTAACCTCCCTCACAATCCACTCTGACCAGCAGAAAGAGGACTTATTAATACATAATTTTGGGTTCAGCCATATGCTCGAGGCAACATTTAAATAAATGTCCGAATTAAACACTCTGGACACTTTTGTTCATACTGAGTGCAAATGCGAGATAACAGGGTGTAACTTAACTTCTCCGATTAGTTTGATAGAAAGGCTTTGCAATGGCGAAATAGGGGCAAGAACTTCCTGTTCAATACAAAACCAGGGTGGGGCTCTCTCAGGTGGAAGTGACCAATGAGCCAAATGTCTGAGACTGAATGCATAATAATAAAACAAATCTTGGGTAGGCCTAGCCCACCTTTGTCAATCGGCCTATGTAACTTATTGAAATGTAATCTGGGACGCTTACCATTCCAAATTAAGGACTTCGCTATGCTATCAAATTGCTTGAAATAAGAGAGGGGGACATCTACAGGGAGAGATTGTAACAGGTAATTTAATTTTGGAATACAATTCATTTTAATAACATTAACCTTCCCAATTATAGATAAATGTAATGAAGTCCACCTGCCCACATCACTCGAAAACATTTTTAATAAGGGGTCAAAATGAACTCTGACTAAATTACACAAATTTGCTGGGAATAAAATACGCAAATACTTAATGCCCTGTTTGGGCCACTGGAAGACACCCAGCTGAAAAGCTGTCAGAGCCAAAGCTTCAGATTTAGACCAATTGACTCTGTATCCTGAGAATTTAGAAAAGGAATTAATAATTCTGTGGAGGCAAGGAATAAATTTAGTGGGGTCGGAGACAAATAATAAAATATAATCTACGTAAAGCAAAAGCTTATGTGCCATACCTCCCATCACCACCCCTGGAAAATCATCTTCCTTTATTATTGCAGCTGCTAATGGTTCCAGGGCAAGACAGAACAATAATGGGGAAAGAGGGCAACTCTGCCGGGTGCCCCTATCCAAAGTAAAATAATCTGAAATTAATCCATTTGTTTGTACTGCCATGGTGTCTATAAAGTAACTTAATCCATCCAATAAAAGTATTCCCAAACCCGTATATTTCCAAAATCTTAAAAAGATAATCCCATTCTACCATATCAAATGCCTTTTCGGCGTCAAGTGAGATGGCAGCGATCGGAGACTGATCATTCGCCACTGACCACATGATATTGATGAAACGCCTAATGTTATCAGAAGAGCTGTGGCCCCGAATAAACCCCACCTGATCTATATGTATAAGAGATGTCATAACTTTATTTAATCGGTTAGCCAGAATTTTTGACAATATTATTACATCTAGCTGGATCAGGGAAATTGGACGGTAACTCTTACACTCACTTGTATCTTTGTCCTTTCTGAGAATCAGAATGATCCGGGCTTGTGTCATGGTTGGCGGAAGCTTACCATTCTTTAATGATTCCGTATAATCTTCTAACAAAAGTGGAGCCAGTTCTGTAGCATAAGATCTAAAAAATTCAGCAGCAAAGCCGTCTGGCCCCGGAGCCTTGCCTGTAGGCAAGGCCTTAATTACCTCTTCAAGCTCCTCCAAGTTTATTTCGGAATAAAAATAATTTTTTTGCTCAGTCGTCAGTTTAGGGAGTTCTAATGGTTCCACAAAGTTTCTAATATCTTCACCAGTAGACGAAGACATGGAACTATAGAGATCAAGATAGAATTCTTTAAAAGCATTATTAATATTAATGGCTGAGGTAAATATTTTACCACCAGCAGATATCACTGAGGGAATGGTAGAAAAAGACTCTCTCTGCTTTATATATCTAGCCAACAGCTTCCCTGTTTTATCCACCGACTCAAAGTATGACTGTCTTGCCCTGAATAGCCAAAACTACACCTGCTACAAAATAGAATTACTGGTTGTTCTTTTTCTATAGTGAATGCCACTGTATTTTCTAAACAACTGTTTTTTCAAATCAGTTTTTATTCATTCTCTTGAGCTGACACAAGAGAATGGATCTAAGTGCAGCTTTAATGAAATTCAAAACAAATGCAAGAAACAAATGGAAAACAAACACAAGAATTCAAGAAACAAGAACAACCACTACAGCCAAGAAAGGACAAGAGCCGACAATGAGAACATGAGGGTATTAAAATACACAAGAGTAACAAGGTAAATGAAACACACCTGGGAGCAATCATGGGGAACACAGAGAACAGAGACAACAAGAGAATAAAAGAATTTCAAAATAAGAGACATGAAAAAACAACAGTCAAAAGACACAAACAATACAGGACATGTTTATATTCTCTACTTACTGAATACTGTGCATTAAATATTGTACTATTATTTTTTTTTTAAATTGTGAAACAGAACATGTTATGCAACAATTATGTCACAAAGTAGTATGCTACACTGATGTCACAGTTTGACCTCATTGTGTTGCATGTTAAATTTACTGTAGCAATTGGGATTTAGTTATCATCTAGAAAATAAAAATATTATAACTTTTATTTTTGCATCAATCAAATTTTGTAAAAAGTTCTCAACTTTTGGCAGTTTGGTCATTAATTAGTCAAGAAAGAGATGATTAAATATTATGAGTTGATATTATTATTGTTTACTGTATTACTTTATAGATCAGAGTTACCTTTTACAGCTCATCCATCACATTGAGAATTAAAGAGGATTAGGTGTATTGTGCTCTGTCGTGTAATACACATTCCCTGTCTGTTACTCACTCGACATTGTATCGATGTAGTGACACTAGGGGTTTGCTCTTGAGAGCCCCAATCACCTTTGATTTATTCAGAAAAGGCCAATGAAAATTGGTGAGTGGAATTTGCATGCCACCCTCCGCCTCGGACATACAGGTATAAAAGGAGATGGCGTGCGCCACTCATTCAGACTTGTTCTTCGGAGCTGAGCGCACATGTGTGTTCGTCCCGTCACCTTACTGTTGCTGCTAGATTTACGGCACGTATCAGCGGTCACCCTCGCACGGTCAAGTATTGTGCTTCCCCTGGGCGCTTCGGCGACTGAGTCCACAGGTGTAAAAGAGTATATTGAAAAAGAGTATATTTTCCCCAGGAAGAGTGCGCTGTGGCGGTGCACTTATGCCTGCAGGGTGCATCCACCTGGAGGAACCGACCAAGGCTCCCTTCCAAGGCTTGTAAGTTTTTTTCGTCATTAGTGGCAAAGGCTTACAATGCCGCTGGTCAGGCTGCCTCTGCCCTGCATGCCATGGCCATCCTGCAAGTTCACCAGGCCAAGGTGGTTAAGGATCTGCACAAGGGTAGGACCGACCCAGGGCTTATGCAGGAACTGCGCACCACGGCCGACCTCGCTCTATGGGTGACCAAAGTCACGGCGCGTGCCCTGGGTTGAATGATGTCTACTTTGGTGGTCCAAGAGCGACACCTGTGGCTCAAACTTGCAGGGATATGTGATGCCGAGAAGGTTCACTTTCTCGATGTGCCCATCTCCTAGCTAGTCCTAGCTCACTCGCGAGATCTATTGTGTGTGCACATGGACCTTGTGCTTCTGCACCTCAGCCGACTAGGGCTTCAGATCAACCGGGGAAAGAGCAAGCTCTTCCTTGTGCAGAGCATCTTTTTTCTCAGTATGGAGCTGGACTCGGTCACCATGACGGTACGCCTCAAGAACGAGCGTGCACAGTTGGTGCTGGCCTGCCTGAAAACCTTCAGGTGGAGGACATTGGTGCCACTGAAATAATTTCAGAGGCTCCTGGGGCATATGGCATCCTTGGCGGAGGTACTTCCCCTTGGGTTGATGCATATGAGACCGCTCCAGCACTGGCTACAGACTCGAGTCCCGAGGTGGGCATGGTACCACGGCACCCAGTGTGTGACTGTCATGCCACGGTGCCACCACACCTTCAGCCCTTGGTCAGACCTGGAATTTCTACAGGCAGGGGTTCCCTTAGAGTGGGTCTCGAGATGCATCATGTCATATCAACTGCCTAGAATTGATGGCAGAATCGCTGGCCCTGTGGAGACTTTGGCCATTGATTCAAAGCAAGCACGTGTTGGTCTGCCAGGGTGCCATATGCTCACGTCCTATGTCGCAACTCGCCCGCCACCTCCTCTGGAGTCGGCAGACGTTGAAGTCTCTGCAAGCCACTCACATCCTGGGCATTCTCAATCATGTAGCAGATGCTCTCTCACAACAGGTAACACTCTGCGGAGAGTGGATACTCCACCCCCATGCAGTCCAGCTAATTTGGGAGAGATTCGATGTGGTGCAGGTGGGCCTGTTCGCCTCCCGAGAGTCTTCTCATTGCCCCTTTTGGTGCCCCCTGTCCGAGGCTTCCCTCGGCACGGATGCCTTGGCACACAGCTGGCCTCGGGGCTTCGCAAGTATGCATTTCCCCCAGTGAGGCTCGTTGCATAAATGTTGTGCAAAGTCAGCGAAGATGGGGAGCAAGTCCTGATGGTTGCACCATACTGGCCCATCCGGACTTGGTTCTCAGACCTGATGGTCCTGACAGTAGCTCCTCCCTGGCGTATTCCCCTGAGGCAGGACCTTCTCATTCAGGGGCAGGGCATGCTCCGCCACCCACGGCCAGACCTCTGGAACCTCCATGTCTGGCTCCCAGACGGGATGCAGAAGACCACCAGCAGTGATAGACATGATCACTCAAGCCAGGGGCCCCTCCACGAGGTGGCTGTATGCTCTTAAGTGACGTCTTTTCATGAACTGGTGTTCTTTCCGTGGGGAAGATCCACAGAGATGCATGATCAGTTCTGTGTTGTCCTTCCTATAGGAGAGACTGGAGAGACAGCTGTCTCCCTCCACCCTGTAGGTGTACGTGGCTGCTATAGCAGTATATCACGATATACTGGATGGGAGACCCTCGTGGCAGCATGACCTGATCATCAGGTTCCTCAAGGGCATGAGGAGGTTGAATTCTCCAAGGCCGTGCCTAATTCCCTCTTAGGATATCTTTGTGGTCCTATCGGCCTTACAGAGAGCCCCGTTTGAGCCCCTGGAGCAGGCCGAGCTCAGCACTCTGTCACTGAAGACGGCCCTCCTGGTAGCGTTCACCACTATCAAGAGGGTTGGGACCTGCAGGCGCTCTCTGTCACCAGCGAATGCCGTGATAAACTAGGCAGAGGAGTAACGCCACCAGACCCGGTACTCATGGTATGCCTCTTTTCAGGTGAGCCTGTGTACTTGGGCTCAGTGCTCCATATGTGGTGATTCCCCCCTGTGTAATCGCGTATGATGTATTGCCACTGTTCGGTTTCCCCCTTTGTGAACCCTGTGTCTTCCCCTCGGTGAGCTCCACTTGGTCTCAGCCACTGTGGCTGTGTACCCTCTCCATAGACAGGGTCCTCCCCATGGGTTTCGTTCCATATGTGAACTTCCCGGTCAGTAAGTCCATGTGAGGTATTCTCCACATGTTAACCTCCCTCTGGTAGGATGTGGTCTCCGTAGTACTCTCCCTCCTGGAGAGGGAAGAGCACATTCCCTGCGCTATTCTATCAGGTGCTCGGCAGGAAATTGCTTAATACAAAAATCAGGAAAGGCCACCGCCTGTAGCCTCCTCGGGTAAGTGCCTCCTCCCACCCTTAACGGGACCAGCCTTACCTTACTCGCTGGAAGGTCATGACGTGGTCGAGCACTCGCTCTGAGGCATGCAGCAGCTTGCCCGTGTCCGCTCCTCCGTACCTCATGACACGGTTCAGTGCCTGTGGTGTTTCATATAGGAACCGCTAGTGTCACTACATCGACACAACGTCGAGTAAGTGACAGACAGGGAACGTCTTGGTTACTGATGTAACCTCTGCCGCGGCGCTGAACCAACCGCTGACATGGCTGAGACTCTCTCTTGGCTCCTCAGTACAAATCTGAATGAGTGGTGCACATCATCTCCTTTTAAACCTGTATGTCCGGGGCAGAGAGCAGCATGCAAATTCCACTCGGCAATTTTCATTGGCCTTTTCTGAATAAATCAAAGGTGATTGGGGCTCTCAAGAGCGAACTCCTGGTGTCACTACATTGACACAACTTCTCATTCCCTCCATCAGGGAACAGAGGTTACATCAGTAACCAAGACGTTCTGGCAAATGCATTAAAATTTTACTTTATTCTGTGCATACAGAATAAAAAATTTAAAAAAGCATGTGAAACAGAACATGTTATGCAACAATTAGATGTCAGAAATTAGTATGCTACATTGTTGTCACATATTGACCTTGTTGTGTTGCATGTTAAATTTAGCAATTGGGATTTAGTTATCATCTTGAAAATTAAACAAATATATTATAACTTTTATTTTTGCATCAATCAAATTTTGTAAAAAGTTCTCAACATTTGGCAGTTTGGTCAATAATTAGTCAAGAAAGAAATTATTAAAATAATAGTTGATATTATTTTTGATATTATTTATTACTTCAGAGATTAAGTTTACCTTTTACAGTTCATTCATCACATTAATAATTGAAGAGGATTGGGCATAGTGTGCTCTGTCGTGTAATACACATTTTGGTAAAAGTACTAAAACATTCATTTATTCTATGCATACAGAAAATTTGCACTGAATATATAAAATATACTGCTGAAATAGTAGGAGCAGAATAGTAGTATGCATAGCCCAAACAAAGCCTGTACTGAGTACTATCCAGGGCTTTACTGCCTCTAGTGGCAGTAGAAAAAAAAATGCAGACAGAAAACACTTTTTGTGTGTTTGTCACTCCAAATTAAAGCTAGCTTTAGAGGGAAATACTTTTATTAAAATGGATTCCAAGTAAAGTTTGCTTATTGGAGAGATACAGTATATGCTGCATCTGATTATATGTACTTCCCTACTATATAGGATGTCAATGGAGTAGTATAGGCCTATCTGAATCCTCAGTATTTATAAAAGAGTGAACGATAAAAACACGGAAGATATATTCTATTTCCAGTGAGATTCTGAAGTGCGGATCAACTTATATATACCAAGAAAATTGTTCCTTGTATTTAGCTGGTGCTTGTTTAACAAAACCAGATTCGGGTCATGCCCATGTTCCCAGATGAAGTATGTCCGAAATCTATTAATACTACTTGCATGCAAACCTAAAGAACATACTGTTTTATCCAGCCGAGAAGTGTGTCCTTCATCAAATATGCAGTTACAGTATGTGATTTTGGATACAGAGATAGATCTTGGGGGAATCTTGCATCTTTTTGGCTCCACATTATAAATGCGTTGTTGCGTTGAGTTCTTTGCAAGTTTCTCTTTATATATGCAGTGTGTGATGCTGAGAAACCCAGAAAATACTGTTTGCAGAACTGATTATAACAATTTAAAAGCACTTTTATTGTGTTACACTTTGATTTTGTGTAATTTACCCAACTCTGGCTATGATATGAAATATTCATATAAATGTATAAAATAGCGAGCAAGATAAATTCAATGCATAATAATTATAGCAGCAATAAAATGTGAAGAGCTTCTATAAAAGCCCATTAGCACAACAAATATGCCTTCATACTTGTCATGCTGCTAGTGTCACATCAGTCACCGTTATGTTCCTAAGGACTCTTATTTTTATATGGTTTTTGTCTTCTGTCATTAGTCTGCCCCAAACAACATTTCCCATGTTTCACTGACCTCATCACAGCCATCTGTTCCCCATCTTCCTCACCTGTTCCCTATTCCCTTTTCCCTCATCAAGCACCAGTTTGTATATATACACTCTAGTTTTGATCACTCTCGGTCATTTCTTGTATGTTACCATGTATATTACCCAGTATGTTACACAGCATGTTTTCTTAGTATGTTCCTGTGTTTGTAGTGATAGATTATTTGGTTCTTTGCATTTCCCCACATTGTTTTGTATCTCCTTCATCACCTTCATTAAAAGTCTGCATATAGATCCAACTTCTCCCATCTCATCTCTGCTACATACCATGACAGCTGGAATGAAAGAGCTAAATAGGTCTTATACAAGTGCTTACTTTCTAATTAATTTATAGTTTTTTCCTTTGAAAATCCAGCCATCGAGGGGCTCTGACAGAGCCTGTTTCTAAACAAATAATACACTAAATATATATTAAGTCTGTTTTTAAGATTTACACATTTCGATTAAATAACAAATTTCCAAATTAAATAATCTTAAACAAAGCATAAGTATATTGTGAACTATTTCATTAAACTTAAATTCTTCTCATTCATGCTTAATTTATTTCAGTCAGCTATTTAATTTAATTTTTCAGCAGTTGTCTGAAGCTTCCACGGCTGCAGCATGTTCCTTCTTGCTGTGTAAATGTGTTTACATTTTTCATAATATCATAGTGATCTCTTGTGCTGTGTAAATGTTTAAATTCTTCATAATTTCCATAATGTTCTCTTGATTTTCAGCAGAGAAGTCAACCACGCTGACTCTCTCAAGTTTCACGCGAACAGGGGAAACATCACTCATTCATGTGCACAGGCTTCTGGTTTAATCATGAATCAGGATCAAACTCTGAGTTGACAAATAAGGTTTATAGTGAGCATTGGGGGACTGCTGAACCCGATTTAATCTGGTTTGGATATGTCTGGTTTTGCCAAGTAGAAACCTACTCTGAAACCCTGAGTTTGTTCAACTGGCTTCATGAGAAATGTGAACTTACGAACAATCATTCGTGCGCAGACGTCACAAAACTTCGGTTTCCTGCAGTAGTGGTCCTTGAATTTGTGCAGCCTTTTGTTGACCTGGACCACTGGCTCAGGGGTGGGAGGAGGAGGAGCTTCTTCTTCCTCAACCTCTTCATTATACACAAAATACACCTGAGGATGACAGACAGTGAGCAGTGTGTGTGTGTGTGTGTGTGTGTGTGTGTGTGCGTTCCCCAGTGTTTGGGAAGCTACTTTCAAACTGTAGCTTCCCAAGCTACAAGCTATTCATAACTGAAGTAATTAAGTAATTATCTACAGGCAAGCTAGTTTTCTGCACTACAAGCTACTAACAAAAATTAGCTAACATATTACCATTGAAAAAACATGGTTACTATGTGGACACTACAGTATTACTGTATAGTAGACATCACAACTCACTGGAAATTGTATATAGCATGTTATTGTAACTGGAAAAGCTACACTTGTAAAAATTTTACAAGTTTAGATAGTAGTGTCTCTCATTTTGTTAACTTTCCAACACTACATAATTAGGAGAGTGAAAGAGAGAGTGATTGAAAGACGTACAGTATTGTCTTCCTCCTTTACAACATTTTCTGGTGCTGGAGGGTTATCATGAATATCCAGCGAGTCTTTATCCTCCAGTCTGAAACACAATCAACATTTTACCAGAGTACACTAAAAGGGCAGGTTACATTCATAACACATTCCTGAAAGACTATATGAGCTGTGGAAACACTCACTGGTCATACTGAGCCATAAACACGGCTTGATTGTCAGTGGTCAGTCAGCAGATATCAGCACCTGCACAATCAATACACATTACACTCATATATGATGCTCTTCATTCATGAGTGATGTCATAATTTCTACCAACCAATACACCAACATAAACAGGGGTGTAAAATGTACTCGAAAATTATATTTAAGTGAAAGTATGGATACTGAGTGAAAATTTTACTCAGTTAAAAGTCTAAGTATCTAGCCTGAAACATACTTGAGTGAAAGTAAAAAAGTACTCACGGTTTTAGTTGTATTGGACCTTACTTCCACTTTTGATACTGTTGATTACAGTATTATGATTAATAGGCTTCATGATTTGGTTGGGATTTCAGGATCCGTCTTAGAATGGTTCTCATCTTACCTTTCTGACAGGAGCTTCTGTGTTTTTGTAAATCAGATCTTGTCAGAGACAACAGTCCTGTCTTTTGGGGTTCCCCAGGGTTCTGTTTTGGGTCCAATTCTGTTTTTGTTATATATAATTCCTCTAGGACAGCGTATCAGCCAGTTTAGTAATGTCTCCTACCACCTATATGCTGATGATATTCAGCTGTATTGTTCCTTTAAAGTTTCTGAGTTTCACAAATTATCAGGCTTAATTGGTTGCTTGACTGACATCAAGCCAGTGGCGATTTCTCAGTGCCAGCAAAGCCTTCTATGCTGGCCTAACATGCCAAATAATAAATGTTTTCATCCTTTCATTCTCAAACATCTTTTTGCCTATATATTTTTAATCGCTTTCCACTCTTAATTAATCTACAAACAAATAGAGAAAAACAAAAAGTTTATCCAGTCAGAATTTATTCCTTGATGCTTACAAGCAAAGTGTGATAACTGTTTCACAAATCGCATGCCTGAAGCAGCGCGTGAGTCTGAGCTGCACCCTGCCTTCAGAATTTCCACAGTATCCCTCAACAGTGCAACTGAATGAGCATCTAAAGTCAGATTGTCAGATTCATCAGCCAATCAGATTTATTTATTTTTCTTTGTGGGTGTGATATTTAGGATATGTCCTAAAATTTATTACAAGCAACATTTAAATCGCAAATATTATTAGATATATTTTTCCAGGTATTATAGACCTCCTTGGTAGATTCATATGAAAAATTATGATTTTTGAATGTCTGTTCGGGAGACGTTCATTTCACAAAACAGTCATGCTGCAGTTAAATTTAGGCTTACTTGAGCATTAAGTGTCATTTCAAGTTCTGGCTTTCGTGCGTGGACGTGTTTTTAAAACGTCAATTGGTATTACTAGTAAGCTGCGACAATGTATAATGCCCAAATGCATAGGGTGTCTTATTCATTGTGAAACTGTGTTTTCTTAATGGCATGAATCACACTGAAGGCTTAGACTTAAAATGCACAGCCCGCCACTGCATCAAGCAATGGTTAGCGGACAACTTCCTCCAGTTGAACACTGATAAAACAAAAACTCTGATGGTTGCCCCACTTCAAAGTCTTGGTGTTAACTTTCAGGGTTTACCTTGGACAAGCTCCCCAGTATATGTCAGACCTGTTGAAGTCTTATTTATCTACTCAGAGCCTTAGATCATCTGGCCAGAGGTTGTTGGTTCCACACACCAGATTTCAAACCTGTGGGGATCAATCCTTTCAAGCAGTGGCACCTAGACTATGGAACGTACTTCCCTGGTCCTTACGTTGTATTGACTCTGACTCTTTTAAAAAGCAGCTGAATAGCTTTTTATTCAGACAAGCTTTTAGAGTTGGGTATTAAGCTCTATGTTTAGATTGTTTTGCATGTCTTTTCTACTATATTTTTTATTAGCTTCTGATGTTTTCTTTATTGTGATTTATGTTTTGTTTTTTGTTTTATTGTTTTATGTAACATTGTTGGCTGGAACTGCTGACAATGATGGCAATGACGAAGATGTGAAGATGAAGAACCCAAGTGCAGTTTATTTACAGAACGTGAAATCCAATAACCCTGACTACAAAACAAAACATGAACATGGACTAGACTAGGGCTTGACTTGACTTGACTACAGACATGGCCATTCACATTCTTCACATTCAATACTTGACAACCAGACAAAGCAAACATGAGGGCTTAAATACAAGACATGGGAGAACATAAACCAATGAACAAACAGAACTGATAACAAGCTAATTAAACAATAAACCAATGAAAACATGACACATGAACATGGAGGGAAAACAGGAATCACATGACAAGGGAAACAGGAACACATGACGTGAAACAGGAACTAGAATTTCAAAATAGAAGACATGAATCAACAGAATACACATGACATTTTATTGCATTTTAATATCTCAGTGAAGCATTTTGTGATTTATATCTGCGAAAGGTGCTATATAAATAAACTTTACTTACCACATTAAATTGTACTTAAGTATTAAAAAAGTAAAAGTAACAGCAAGAATGAAAACAGATTTGATGATGGATTTTTTAAAATGTCCTTGGTGAGTAGGATACAAAGGAGGCATTTCATCTTGTATGAATCCTTACTAACTCCACTAAAGGAAAATAATTCACTAAGCTAGGGCCTAGGGCTGGATATTGATACAGCTCTCCCGATTCGGTTCCGATTCACAAGCTCCCAATTTGATCCGATTTCGATTCGATATAGATTCATATGGGTATATTTCAGTTATAATGTCCCTTTTGCTTACATATGAAATAAATTCTCTCTCAGCTAATGCTGAGACTGTTTTGAACTGAGGAACAAATACTTTTGCATGTATTGATGTAACACTGTGATTTAAACAGATGCCCCCCCCCCCCAAGAAAGTTCCAGAATTGTTTTGTTTTTGTTTTTTACAGGGGCAAAAAAAGTTTCCTGGGAAAAGTTCACTGCAATCATGGTGTACAAAGATAAATAAATAAATACATAAATAAAAACCCTGAATCATTATTCATTTTTTTTTATTATAAATATATTATACAAAACAAAACTGTACTTTTATTTAAGATAAGAGATTTTGCTCTTTCTAATAAGCATCTGTCCAACCCTTCTGATATATATGGAGCCCCTTAAAGGACAAGGAGGGAATTTATTTTCAAAAACAGTTTTGTGTTCCCTTGCTATAGTATGCATTCCACTGCAATACATTTATCCATCCCTTAGGAAAATTAACCATTGTTTAACTAGAATTTGAAAATTTACATTTGTAGTAAAACCATAGTAACCACAAAATCTGCCATAGTTTTACTACAATAACTACAATTCAACTTTAGTATTTGTAGTAAAACCACAACCACAAAATGTATGGTGGTTTTACTACAGCAACCATATTTTAACCATATTTTTGATAAAACTGTAGTAATAATACAGGAAAACCAAAACTATGGTAATAATAATAATCATTCTGCCAAAAAAACAACAACAAAAAAAAAACATGGTTACTTTTACTGTAGTAACACCATGGGTAATTTGTGGTACATGTACCATGTTTCTTACCACAACAATTGTAAAATGTTTACTGCAAGTTTACTTTAGTGAAACCATGGTTAATCGGTTACTTACTAATGTCTCAGTTACTCACGTAACCATGGTTCCCTGACAGGAGGGAATGAGTTGCTGCGTCAGAAGCTGATGCCATGGGAGCACCCCCCAAGGGGCAAAGACCTTGAAACCCTATACCATCACGGCAATTTGATTAGCTGGTGACACTTTGTGCTCAGCCCTATGCTGACGCCATTGTGGGGTAAGCCATAGCCCAGCATCACACTATCAATATTTTCCAACTGAACGAATGAGAGTGCATCTCTCTGTCCCTTAAGAGTGAAAAATCAGTACTGCGATTAAGCTACACTGCATCTTATTCTCTCCTTTCAGTAAATCTAGGTTATGTTAGAACGCATGCAGTGCAACAAGCTGAGCCCTAAAAGTGGTTACCAGCACTTTAGGCACATAACCTTCCCTGGGCTGGAGAACGGCCTTTGATAGGGCCATCCAACAATGACTGATGCCAAATCGAGTAGCAGCACAATCTTCAAAAAGAGTCTGCGTTTGCTTACCATGGCTCAAACAGGGCACCTGTAAATGTGTTTAACACCAGCGCTAAGTCCCAGCCTGGGATGGTAGTGGGGCGAAAAAGGGTCTTAGCCATCTAGGGTCTCTCCGACAAGCCATGTGCCAAATATGATGTTTCCACAGCTCTGGAGGTGGATGCCAAATTGTGCCTAGAACCTGGGAGGGCAGATCCCTCCTCAAGGGAATTTCCCAAGGGGAAGCATCAAACAGCTCGGAGATCCAAGGGCGGTTGAGCTAATACGGCACAAACAGCAACACGGTTTACCTGTCTTCCCGAATCTTGCACAGCACCTGGTGTAGCAATTGGGCAGGAGGGAATGCATATTTGCATTTCACTGGCAAATTTGTGTGAGTTACGGCGTCCAAGCCCAGAGGAGCCTGAGTCATGAAGTACCAGAAGCGACATTGTGTGGTCTCTGGGAGGCAAACAGGTCCATCTTGGCTTTCCCAAATGCCTCCCAAATCCTCTGAACTGTCTGAGAATGAAATATCCTATTCCCCCGGCCTGACTCCCTGATGCAAGGGTAAGTCTGCCCTGCAGTTCAGGTGACCAGGGACGTGCATTGCACATATTGATAAGAGATAAAACTCGCTCCAGAGGATATTCCGGAACATCAGAGCCAACATCAGGCGTGACCGCAGTCCTCCCTAGCGATTTACAGTATGTGTGCCACAACTGCAGTGTTGTCCATACGGATCAGAACATGAAAGCCCTGCATGTCTGCTGAAAAGCTTTAGCGTCACTAGGAGACATAAGCAACCATGTCAGCATATGTGATAAGGGACCCTAGAGTTGACTCAGCACTGGAGAGGCCTCATATGTAACAAGCCCAGAGTGTGTTGGTTCCAGCCATTCTCCCTCATTTGCACTTGACCTCCTGCATAGTACTGGATGCTAGGCATTTGCCCTTGGTCCTCTGGTAGTAGTCATCCACTAATACAGCCTTCAGATCCTTCCTTGACCTCTAGTGTTAGCCAGCTGCCAGTGCAGCATTTAGTCCCTTTTTCGTCTGATGGTAGCAAGCTGTCAGTGCAGCCTTTAGTACCTTGCTTGCCTCTGGTGGTAGCAGGCTGCAATACAGCCTTTCATCAATTCCTTGCTCTCTGGTGGTAGCAAGCTGCCAGTGCAGCCTTTATTCCCTTGCTTATCCTCTGGTGGTAGCAAGCATCCAGTGCAGCCTTCAGTCCTTTTGCACTTCGGTGGTTGTCAGCAGCTAATGCAGCCTTTAGTTCCTGTCTTGCCCCATGTTGGTGGCCAGCTGCTAGTGCAGCCTGCAGTTCTTTTGTCCCTGCCTTGCACCCTGGTGGTGGCCAACTGCCACTGAAGTCCTTGCATCCTGCCTCAGCCCCTACTGGCAAAGAAAAGCCAGCTTTGTCCTTGGAACTTGCCTTAGCCCCTGCTGACATGGAAAATCCAGCTCAGTCCTTGGACCTTGCCTTAATTTCTGCTGGCACAGAGAAGTCAGCTTAGCCCTTGCATTTTGCCTCAGTCCCTGCTGGCACAGAGAATCCAGCTCAGCCCTTGAGTCTTGCCTCAGTTCCTGATGGCACAGAGAAGCCAGCTCAGTCCCTATGTCCAGCATTATTCCCTGCTTGAAGACAGAAGCCAGCTCAGCCCTTGTGTCCTGCATTAGCCTATGCTGGTGGAGAGAAGCCAGCTCAGCCCTTTTATTCTCCTCTGTTGCACAGAGAAGCTAGCTCTGCCATTGTATCCTGCATCAGTATCTGCTAGAGCTAGCTTAGACCTGAGGCCTCCTCTGTAGTCCTGTCTGCTTTGCCCTCAGCCTCTTCAGTAGTCCTGCCCATTCGGCCCTCCACCCTCATTTCCACCATAGTTCTGGTCACTCAGCCCTTGGCCTCCTCCTCAGTAGTCCCGGCTGCTGGGTCTCGGCCCTTGGCCTCTTCAGTTCCGGCCGCACAGCCACAGTCCTTACATCCTGCATTAGACCTTGCTGGCAGAGAGAAGCCAGCACAGCACCACCTTCACCTTCAGCCCAGCTGGAGCATCCTTCTTTGCCTGTTGTGCCACCGGCGCCTCCTCCTTCAGCTATGGTGCACTGGAGCAATCTCCCTCACTTGTGGTTCCGCTGGAGCCTTCTTCTTTGTCTATGGTTCCATCAGAGCCTCCTCATTCACATGTAAATGTTGCCAGAGGCTCCTCCTTCGCTTGTGGTGCTGTCTGAGCCTCCTCCTTTCCCTGGTGCCTTGGCCTCCACCTTGTCCCTCACCTGTGGTCCTTACAAAGCCATGGTCTTCGCTTCATCACTTGCCTCTGGTCCCGTAGGAGCATTGGTCTCCATCTCATCCCTCACCTGTGGTCTATCTAGAGCTGTAGCTTCCACCTCATTCCTCTCCTGTTGACACAGCCTCATCCCTCGCCTGTGGTCCCACCAGAGTCTTGGCCTCCTCCCTCACCTCTGGTCCCTACCTATGTCCAGTACATCAATGGAGTCCGCACCCTCACCATCATTGTTGGAGCTTCCTTTATTGTCCTTATGGGGTTGCAAATATGTCCCTTGACCTTGAATCCTATATGCCGGCCCATTTGACTACCCAGGTGAAATGGCAACATAGTCAGGACCTTGTTTACCACTTTTGGACTAGTTTTATTGTAATATTGGGTTGAATTATTGGCCAACACTGCAGCTCCAGCTTCCCCGTATCCTCTGGCTCATCTGCAAGTTGTTACATTTTCAAACAAAGATGACAGTGTCTGATTTGTTGTACCTTATTGCTTTACCCTTATCTCAGTGTCAGAGCAGATACTGTAGTACTTTGTCATTAAGAGATTGTAACAAGGTTCTTAAGATGGGCAAGGAGGAGACGGGAACCAGCTGAAGAGTCAATGTAAAACTTTATTCAAACAGAATTCAAACAACATAAACTGCAAAACAAACAATGATGCACACACACAGCTTTGTGCATTTCTCTCTCTCTCCCTCTCACTGGCATCTCCGGCTCATCAAATCAAATCAAATCACTTTTATTGTCACACAGCCATATACACAAGTGCAATGGTGTGTGAAATTCTTGGGTGCAGTTCCAATCAACATAGCAGTCGTGACAGCGATGAGACATATACCAATTTACAATAACATCAAATTAACACAACACAATTTAAAGTTTAATATACACATAATTGCACACAACACAATATACAAATAATAACATACACTGTACAGTATACAATACACACAATATAGGTACACATTATTCAATAAAAAAAGTATATATAGTATATATAGAATGTACAGTAGGTTGTATTGTACTGTACTGACATTCAGGCTGTCGGTTGATAGTAAGTTGTTAAGAGAGAATATAATATAATAATAATATAATTTATGACAGTCCGGTGTGAAATATAAGAGTAAGAGTAATAATGTGCAGTGCTGATGTATTTTGATCGTGGGAGATCAAGAGTTCAAAAGTCTGATTGCTTGGGGGAAGAAGCTATCATGGAGTCAGCTGGTGCGGGTCCTGATGCTGCGATACCGCCTGCCTGATGGAAGCAGTGAGAACAGCCCATGGCTCGGGTGGCTGGAGTCTCTGATGATCCTCTGAGCTTTTTTCACACACCGCCTGGTATATATGTCCTGGAGGGAGGGAAGCTCACCTCCGATGATGTGTCTGGCAGTTCGTACCGCCCTTTGCAGTGCTTTGCGGTTGTGGGCTGTGCTATTGCCGTACCAGGTGGAGATGCAGCCAGTCAGGATGCTCTCTACAGTGCAGGTGTAGAACCATGTGAGGATGTGGCGGTTCATTCCAAACTTCCTCAGCCATCTCAGGAAGAAGAGGCGTTGATGAGCCTTCTTCACAACGACTTCAGTGTGGATGGACCATGTGAGTTCCTCAGTGATGTGGACACCCAGGAACTTGAAGCTGCTGACTCTCTCCACTGGTGCTCCATTGATGGTGATGGGACTGTGTTCTCTGTCTTTTCTTCTGAAGTCCGCCACAAGCTCCTTTGTCTTACTGACGTTGAGGGAGAGGTTGTGCTCCTGACACCAGTGTGTCAGAGTGTGCACCTCCTCTCTGTAGGCTGTTTCATCATTGTCAGTGATCAGACCTACCACCATCGTGTCATCAGCAAACTTAATGATGGCATTGGAGCTATGTGTTGCCACACAGTCGTGTGTACAAGGAATACAAGAGTGGGCTGAGAACACAGCCATGCGGGGCTCCAGTGTTGAGGGTCAGTGATGAGGAGATGTTGCTGCCCATTCTAACCACCTGGCGTCTGCTTGACAGGAAGTCCAGGATCCAGCTGCACAGTGAGCTGTTTAAGCCCAGAGCCTGGAGCTTCTCATCTAGCTTGGAGGGCACTATGGTGTTGAATGCTGAGCTGTAGTCTACAAACAACATTCTCACATAAGTGTTCTTTTTTCCAGGTGGGAGAGAGCAGTGTGTATTGTAGATGCAATGGCATCATCAGTGGAGCGGTTGTTGCAGTAAGCAAACTGCAATGGGTCTAGAGAGAGAGGCAGCACAGAGCAGATGTAATCTCTGATTAGTCTCTCAAAGCATTTGCTGATGATGGGGTCAGAGCAACAGGATGCCAGTCATTTAAGCAAGTGATTTTTGATTGCTTTGGAACAGGCACAATGGTGGACGTTTTAAAGCATGTGGGGACTACAGACAAAGAGAGGGAAAGGTTGAAAATGTCCGTAAAAACTCTAATGACGCGGCCCGGAATGCCGTCTGGGCCCGCGGCTTTGCGGAAATTCACCCGTCGGAAGGATCGGGTTACATCCGCTACAGAGATGGAGAGTGAACTAACCTCTGTAGCTTCGGCCGTGAGAGCTCTCTCCACGAGGGTGGTGTTATTTCCTTCAAAATGAGCATAAAAAGTATTTAGCTCATCCGGGAGAGAGGCAGTGGTGCTCATGGCGGAGTTTTTATTCCCTTTAAAGTCCTTGATGATGTTAATTCCCTGCCACATGCTTCTAGAGTTGGTGGTGTTAAACTGTCCTTCTATCTTGTTCCTGTACTGGCATTTTGCTGTTTTTCAGAGGGCAAAACTGGCTTGTTTATGCTCCTTCGCGTTCCTGGAATTAAAAGCGGAGGTCTGCACATTAAGTGCCGTGTGAACGCTATTAATCCATGGCTTCTGGTTTGGATAGATCCGTGTTGTTCTGGTTGGAACGACGTCCTCTATGCACTTTCTGATGAAAAACATTACGCTATCAGCGTAAAGCTCGATGTCGTCATCAGAGGCGGACCGGAACATCTCCCAGTCCGTGTGATCAAAACAATCCTGTAGTGTAGAGTCTGATTGGTCTGACCAGCACTGGATCGTTCTGAGAGTGGCTGCTTCCTGTTTCAGTTTCTGCCTGTAAGCGGGCAGAAGCAGAATGGAAGAGTGGTCCGATTTATATTTATTAAAGGCCTCAGGGTGCGTGGTTTCCTGTTTGCTTATAATCCCATACAGTTCCTTGAGTGCCCGGTCTGTGTCAGCTTGTGGCGGGATGTACACAGCAGTGATAATGACCGCTGTGAATTCCCTCGGTAGCCAGAATGGTCGACACAGATGCATGAGAAATTCCAGATCAGGAGAGCAGAAAGACTTGTACGTTCCTCTGATCACACCAGGATTTGTTGATCATAAAACATACACCACCACCTCTGCTTTTACCTGAGAGGTCTTTCGCTCTGTCCGCTCGGTGCACGGAGAACCCCGCGGGTTCAATGGCTGAGTCTGGAATCTCCACAGACATCCAAGTTTCCGTAAGGCAGATAATGCAGCAGTCCCTCATCTCTCTGCGCTTTCAGCTCGCAGAGCTTGTTATCCAGAGACTGAACAATTGCCAGTAGAATACTGGGTAGCGGGGGTCGATTTGCGCGGCGTCTTACTCTGATGAGAACGCCGGCTCTGTTTCCCCTTTTCCTCCTGTGTTTCCGCAGCCGTACAGCCCAGAGAAAGGGCTCCGCTTGCGTGTTTGTAAACAGCGGGTCGGCATTGAGGAATTTGAAGTCCGCTTTACGGTGTGTAATTGCTGAACCAATGTCCAAAAGTGTTTGTCTGTCATAGACAATAAGGCAGACAACATCCAAGACAAAAAACATAAAAATTGTAAACAAAACAAACAAAACACTACCATGTTGTGTCGGAGCTCGCAACACAGCAGCCATACTCAGCGCCATCTTGAGTTCCTCGTAGACAATAAGGCAGACATACTCCCCTCCCTTCCTGGAGGGGAGGTGTTGCCTTTCCATCCGTCCTTCTGCCGGCAGGTCTTCCCCGCCTCTTTGGACCCTGGGAGAGATGAGGGGAGGGAGAGGGGGGAGGGAAAGAGCGAGGGGAGAGAGAGAGAGAGAGAGAGAGAGAGAAAAAGTAGCTTGCCGGTCCTCCACCCCCTGGCGGACGACAGCCGCTCCTCCCCTGGTGAACGGCAGTGAGTCCTCCATCCCCTGGCGGACTGAAATGGCTCTTCCACTTCCTGGCGGCGGTTCCCCAGGCTCCCGGCAGATGGCAGTGACTCCTCCGTCTCCTGGCAGACAGTGGGGGCATGCAGTTGTCTATGCAGCCAGTGGGCGGTCCGCTTGTTACCGCTGTTGTCCGGGGAGGCCCAACTAGCAGTGCAGCAGTTGCCAGCAGAGAACATCCTGGCGTATTCCGATCTCAAGAAAGCCATTCTGCAACGTGTCGGCCTGACACCAGAACAACAGCTCCAACGCTTCCGTTCGTTGTACCTGGGCGAGCGCAGCCAGCTACTCACCTTCTCCCAACAGCTCCGGGATGGTGGTTTCTGGCTGAGCAATGCGACGTCGGGGCTGTGATCGACCTGGTGGTACTGGAGCAGTTTATTGCTCGGCTTCAGAGAGGGACAGCGGAGTGGGTCCAGTGCCACCACCCGGCGTCGCTCCAAACGGTCATCCAGCTGGAAGAGGACCATCTACGTCAGCTCCACATCAGAATGACGTAAGGGAGGGGGAAGTCTCTGCTTCTCCAGCCCTTAGAGGATTCCCTGGGATTTCCCTCTGGTGCAGACGCGAGGCGAGTCTCTTAGGCACGCCTTCGACCAAGTGAGACAGATTGATGGCCAACGTCTTCAGCCAGACATTGCACTCGCATATCTGTACTTTTCTATTATAAATGACCGGTTGTATCGAGTGACGCAGAAAGCTCAGACAAAAAAAGGATACAACCCAGTTATTGCTACCGAAGAGCCATCTGGACTATGCAATGCGATATCTGGAAGCAGTGTCCATGGTTGAGTACGCATCATTTCAGCACATAGTGTTGCGGAAGCACTCTTCAGAATTATCTCCTGAGTGGGGATTCCGAAAGAAATCCTCATTGATCAAGGCACTACTTTCATGTCACATACACTACACGAGCTGTACGAATTATTGGGTATTAAACTGATTTCAGACAAGTGTGTACCTACTGAATGTAGAACTGCATGAATGATGTACAGTATGTTATGATTATGTCATGATTCTGCTTGTAATGTCTGTCTTGTTGTTAAGATATATAGAGCATTCTTGTGTGTTTCTCTTTATTCAGCAGTCATTGATTGTCTTTGAGTAATTATGATATTGTTTATGCATGTCTATTCATTCATGTCTTCTGTTGCACCAATGAAGTCAATTGAGCCATCTGGCATTGGTCATAAAATATGCTTTGCAAAAGGATGCATGTTGTATGGTGTTTTGACTGAAACCCCAATGTGATACTCCTCTTTCGAGTCGGTATTCCTTACTTTCCCTAAAACATTTTTTACAGTGTGACGGATTATAATACTGACGTGCAGGAGTGTAACGTACTTAATAACTATACTTCATAGCTATACTATACAGGAGAAATATCACCCGTTTTTGTCCTAAACTTTATTCTATATGCATGCTACTTCTCCAGATTGGACTTTTATGAATGTAAATGTCAGAAATGATTATTCATGTTGAAAATATATCACAAAAGGCATTTGTAATTAAATGTGTATGTGTCATTTATTTCAGTGCTTGCAAAACCTACATATTTAAATCATATGAATTTATACTCCCTATTTGCTGATTCATAATATTAATAATTATAATAATTAACGTAATAATAATGAACTTTCTTCAAAACTACATTTTAATTTTTTATCTTTCTATATTTCTCAAGGGACTGCGTGCTCTGACATCCAATTCGCGAGTGCCTTATTCTATCATGCAACGACTCCTTTGCACACAAATTTACGTGACAGTGAAAAGGCGGCTGAACAAATCAATCGAATTGCACTCTTGCGCATCTTAATTTAAATTAAATTAATTCCACATACAATGCAACCGGCCACAACATCCTCTCTCACACAGTCTCCCCTCTCTTGATTTCATCTTAGCTAAGAAAAAAAATTACCTTTTTTAAAAAAAAAAAACTGAAGAACAATTTCAACTTGTATGCTTTAACTCAAGTATTTATTTATTTTGGCTAAATACTTGGACTTTTAATTGAGTAAAATGTTCACTCAGTAGGCTACTTTCACCTATAAGTTTAAGTCGCCTACTTTTTCCACCCCTGTGCTCGCTCTGCCAAACTGCGCCAACGAGGCGGCCGGTTTCTGCCACAGTCACCAAAGAGCTCATCTCCACAGCAGGCCAAAACACAAAGTTTGTATTTATCCAGGGTGCGCTCGGTGGCTCAATAGACCAAACCTCTTCTGAGCCGCATTCAAATCTAAGGCAAATTTGTGTCTTACTGCAGACATTTGTACACTAGAATGTATAATATTTTGAATCTATTCCAATCCAAATATTGCTGCCTGACATCCAACTCGAAATTATCCTTAGCAGTCTCTATAAAATGGATAAAAAGTGTGCATTATATCACGACAATGACAAACATTAATAGATATTGAAGTGAAAATATGCAGTGTAGAGTTACAATTGGAAGATTATAATGTAAAGACAACGTCTGAAGTGATAAGCCCCGCCCGTTTATGAGGCCGTGCTTCATGAGAATCGTCCTTCAGTGTGAGTGGTCCAGACTGACACGCCCTGCCTCCGCCGCATCCCTCATGACAACAGCAGCATCCTCCGCTATCACATCACTGCGAGTTCCGCTTCACAACAACAACAGCAGCTTTTCGATTTACAGGAAAATCCTCATAAAGATCAAGAACAATATATTTAATAGCTGCTAAATATAATTAATCAAAGGATTTCAGGAGCATTGCATTCTTGTATCGACGATCAGCCGTCTTTTGCTTGAGTTTAGGCCATTGCGCTATCATCTTCTGCTTTAATATAAATATATCTTCTGTTTTAATATTCAGATAATATAGGCTATCGAACAAGATCATGACGGACGCAGTGTCTGAGTGTAATATTAAAGTACTCTGTCGCTTCAGGCCCTTGAATCAGGCCGAGGTCCTGCGCGGGGACAAATTTCTGCCCACATTTCAAGGAGACGACACCGTCATCATCGGAGTAAGAATGAGGCTTTATCTCACATTATATGGACATATGCTGGCTTGCTTAGATTGAACGAATAATTACAATGATGATAAGCAGGTTGTGTCACAGTATGACGTCAGCACAAATAGAGGCTGTAGTGGGCCCGTTTCGTACTATAATCGAATTATGCTTAGGCTATATATTTTTTTGTAAATAGGCTGTTTGTTTGTTTTTGTATATGTATTAGTGCATATACGTAGTATAGGGTATAAATAATATAATTTTAATGTAGCTGTTCAGTGAAGCTTTGGCCCTAACAGACTGTTATTCATACATCATCATCTGTATGTCATATTTACATGGCTGACTTTTTGCTCTGTCCAAAAATTGAAGAAGCAGTTACATAGAGTAACACATAGCCTAATAAAAGCACAACATTAATGGTAAATGTCACAAAACCTGTCTTGGAGATATTTTACATATTTCAAAGAAAAACATAAGAAAATATGTTTTTTTCCCCCTGAAATATGATATCGAAGCCAATTTTAAGACCATTAACATTACATCATTTTAATGACAATTATACATAGAATTGCCCCCCAACCCAGAAAAAAAATCTATCTAGTTCTTTTTACTGTAATGATCATCATAAGATTTATTCCTCATATGTGTGTGTGTGTGTGTGTGTGTGTGTGTGTGTGTGTGTGTGTGTGTGTGTGGTGAGAGACTTTTAAATTTAGACAGGGAGTGGCTGATCAGGGGTATACTTTGACTAAGGTGAAATGTGTAAATAAATCTACTGTAAAAGGTTTTGGTGAATGCTGCAGTAATTTGATACTTGAGTTAAATGTTTATAGTGACAGGACAAATTGTGGATAAAAAGTGGATAAAGCTGAAATTATGTGTCAACATTCATATTATGTATTTTGTGGGATGGATGATCAGGGTGTGGTAGATGATGATGATATTTAGATTGATTTGCTCATTATAACCTTTTGAATATTTAATGATGTATAAGGTGCTAATATCTGTTTGGACTAATAGGTGGAAATAGGATACTGTATATACATTAGATATAAACTTTTTATTCTTGTTTTGAGAGTTTTGTGCAGTGTAGCATATATTTTAGGAAAGTGTCACAAAGGTTGAAAGTACTGTAGATAAATTATAGCTATATTAAAAAAATCTAATAATAATTGATTACCACATAAATTAATTTTGGATCATTTTTACTCTTCTTTTCTACAAAAAGCAAAAATCGAGGTTCCAGTCAGGCACTTACAATGGAAGTGAATGGGTTCATTCCATAAATGTTAAAATACTCACTGTTTCAAAAGAACAGCCACAAGATGTAAACAATATGTGTGTTAACATGATTTTAGTGTGATTCAGTTGCTTGCTAACCTTTTCTGTGTAAAGTTATAGCCAATTTTACAACTTCATTGCCATGACGACGTAAAGCTGTAAACCCTAAAGCCCTAAAATGACCATAAAAACTATTTGAACATGAGTTTTAACAGAAAAAATAATGTTAGTGCTTTTATAAAATTATAACTTCATATTTCTGACTTTAAACCCTCCAAAAATTGTCCCAATTCACCTGCATTGTAAGTGCCTCACTGTAACCTCGATTTTTGCCTTTTTAAAGAAAAGGAGGGATGATTCTATATACATTTTTGTGGTAATCAACATTATGCCACAAATGCTGTCAGTTGAGCTTAACTTGTACTGAACCTGGAATATTCATTTATATAGGAGTTTACTGATAAAATTGTAGCAGGTTTAGCCCTGGATGAGCCATATGTATTTCTGTGTCTGTCTGTGTAATATACAATATCTGAGATATTAATATTAATGTTGTCTTTTAGTTTTCTCCTCCCCCAACCCTGTCATCTCATTATCTCATTTCACCCAGCTCCATCTCAGTCTCTCTCTCTCTCTCTTTGTGTGTGTGTGTGTGATGTGATTGATGGTCTAATCAATACCCGAGACCCAGATACAACCCTCTCATTTCTTCTTCTCTTCTTCTGTGTGTGTGTGTGTGTGTGTGTGTGTGTGTGTGTGTGTGTGTTAAATATCTTTGGTTTTTTTCCACAGGGTAAATCGTTTGTGTTTGATCATGTGTTTCCCACCAACACCACCCAAGAGCAAGTGTACAACACCTGTGCTAAGCAGATTGTCAAAGGTCAGTATGTGAGGCCACATCACATCTAAGCAATCATCTACTGTATATAAAACTGATAGATTTATTTATTTTATTAATATTATTTATTTATTTATTTTGGCTGTATTAATTTTTACTTACATTAAATGTTACAACACATAAATTAATTTGCATATCAACAATTGCATACTTGTCATTTAGCAGAATATTTTGCTGAGAAATGAACTCTCTGTTGTTTCCTGCATGTGTGTATGTGTGTGTGTGTGTGTGTGTGTGTGTGTGTGTGTGTGGATATGTAGATGTGCTGGGAGGTTATAATGGCACAATTTTTGCTTATGGACAGACCTCTTCTGGAAAGACCCATACCATGGAGGTAAAAGATTTCCACTCATCTCCTGATTATATTTATAATATATTTTACATTCAGATATTTTTTTATGAAATCTTATAACATAATTTTGTACTTCAATGAAATGTGAATGAATCAATGAACACTACATTTATATAGCGCTTTTCTGACACTACACTCAAAGCGCTTTACACAGTGAACAAGGGACTCTCCTCAACCACCACCAGTGTGCAGCCATAGTGCACCAGTACACTCACCAGCTATTGGTGGAGAAAGTAGAGTTATCAAGCCAATTAATGGATGGGGATTATTAGGAGGCCATGATCAATAAGGGCCAATGGGGGGGAATTTGGCCAGGACACCAGGGTTACACTCCTACTCTTTACAAGAAGTGTTCTGGGATTTTTAATGGCCACAGAGAGTCAGGACCTCGGTTTAACATCTCATCCAAAAGAGGTCTTCCATCCAGGTACTGGCCAGACTCAACCCTGCTTAGCAGGTGACCATTCTTGAGCTACAGGGTGATATGACTGTTGACATATAAATGATGTTCAATGGTAATTTTTAATGGACAAAATGACTGATATGGCAAATAGCTAGAGATGGACCAATACTGATTTTTTATTATAGCCAATCAGGGACGATTAAAACATTTCAGTCTTTGGGGGGGCTCAGCCCCCAATGACACTATAAGAATTGCACATTGATGTATTCCACTCTGTTACAAGGATAGTGTTTTGTTTTTTAAACTGTGTTTACGTCATTCAAAATAATTGACGTAAGCTAATATTAATTCAGAATAGTGCCATTTTTTAATAATAACCACAATTATAAAGTTGTTAAAAATAAATGAAAATGCTTAAAGAACCATTCAAAGAATATTTTTTACTCTCCATTTATTAACAAAAATTGTTGAACATGAATCAATAATTTCACAACTTCTATAGACTAAATTTATATCAAATACCACAAAAACCTATCATTACAATAAATGTCAGATCTAAAAATAATTACAAGTTTTAAGCCTATTAATATTTTAATATGAATCATAAAAGAAATGTCATATATATATATATTGGTTTGGGAGGATTACTTTAGAAATGTATTCCACTACAGATTACAGAATACATGCTGTAAAATGTAATTTGTAACGTATTCCGTTAGATTACTCAAGGTCAGTAACGTATTCTAAATACTTTGGATTACTTCTTCAGCACTGGTAGATTTTTTCACTGCCAGTACAGCAAGACAAAATACACGTCAAAAATACATTCTCTGAAAAGCCTAAATATCTTATGCAGTGTTGTTTCTAAAACAAGATATCCTGAGCACAATTACAGTTGATCTTGTTTTAAGGATTTGTAGATATTTTTTACAGGAAAACAATACAAAATGTATCATCAAGAATACAATTTTTACCCTAATATCAAAGGTCTTACTAGAAAAAAAGAAATTATGATCCAACGTGAATTTTCTTGATAAAAAAATATGATCGTGTCTGGTAACGTGCATGTAAAATGGCTATAAATAGCATTTTAGATTAGCTTAAAGCTGACAGTTTACACAAGGTTTATTTCTATTTCTTCTACTCCAAACTTATTTCAGACTTACTTCTCTGTCTGCTCGTATGAATGTAACACATCATATGAAAGTGTTTCACCGCTGTTCAAATGCACTTTGGATCGCATCATTTATATGTATAAATGTTTTCCATCTGAAAGGACTAAATATTAAATTAATTAAATGACAATAAAATGCAAAGTAATCTCTTCAGTAATCAAAATACTTTTTGAATGTAACTATATTTTAATTACCAATTATATAAATTGTAACTGTAGTGGAATACAGTTATTTATATTTTGTATTTTAAATACGTAATCCTGTTACATGTATTCTGTTACTCTCCAACCCTGTATCTATATACAGTGGTGTGAAAAAGTGTTTGCCTCCTTCCTGATATCTTATTTTTTTGCATGTTTGTCACACTTAAATGTTTCAGATCATCAAACAAGTTTAAATATTAGTCAAAGATAACACAAGTAAACACAAAATGAAGTTTTTAAATGAAGGTTGTTATTATTAAGGGAAAACAAAATCCAAACCTACATGGCCCTGTGTGAAAAAGTGATTGCCCCCTAAACCTAATAACTGGTTGGGCCACCCTTAGCAGCAACAACTGCAATCAAGCGTTTGCGATAACTTGCAATGAGTCTTTTACAGTGCTGTGGAGGAATTTTGGCCCACTCATCTTTGCAGAATTGTTGTAATTCAGCCACATTGGAGGGTTTTCGAGCATGAACTGCCTTTTAAGGTCATGCCACAGCATCTCAATAGGATTCAGGTCAGGACTTTGACTAGGCCACTCCAAAGTCTTCATTTTGTTTTTCTTCAGCCATTCAGAGGTGGACTTGCTGGTGTGGTTTGGATCATTGTCCTGCTGCAGAACCCAAGTTCGCTTCAGCTTGAGGTCACAAACAGATGGCCGGACATTCTCCTTCAGGATTTTTTGGTAGACAGCAGAATTCATGGTTCCATTTATCACAGCAAGTCTTCCAGGTCCTGAAGCAGCAAAACAGCCCTAGACCGTCACATTACCACCACCACCATATTTTACTGTTGGTATGATGTTCTTTTTCTGAAATGCGGTGTTACTTTTACGCCAGATGTAATGGGACACACACCTTCCAAAAAGTTCAACTTTTGTCTCGTCAGTCCACAGAGTATTTTCCCAAAAGTCTTGGGGATCATCAAGATGTTTTCTGGCAAAAATGAGATGAGCCTTAATGTTCTTTTTGCTCAGCAGTGGTTTTCGTCTTGGAACTCTGCCATGCAGGCCATTTTTGCCCAGTCTCTTTCTTATGGTGGAGTCATGAACACTGACCTTAACTGAGGCAAGTGAGGCCTGCAGTTCTTTGGATGTTGTTGTGGGGTCTTTTGTGACCTCTTGGATGAGTCGTCGCTGCGCTGTTGGGGTAATTTTGGTTGGCCAGCCACTCCTGGAAAGGTTCACCACTGTTCCATGTTTTCGCCATTTGTGGATAATGGCTCTCACTGTGGTTCTCTGGAGTCCCAAAGCTTTAGAAATGGCTTTATAACCTTTTCCAGACTGATAGATCTCAATTACTTTCTTTCACATTTGTTACTGAATTTCTTTGGATCTCGGCATGATGTCTAGCTTTTGAAGATCTTTTGGTCTACTTCACTTTGTCAGGCAGGTCCTATTTAAGTGATTTCTTGATTGAGAACAGGTGTGGCAGTAATCAGGCCTGGGTGTGGCTAGAGAAATTGAACTCAGGTGTGATAAACCACAGTTAAGTTATGTTTTAACAGGTGGGGCAAACACTTTTTCACACAGGGCCATGTAGGTTTGGATTTTGTTTTCCCTTAATAATAACAACCTTCATTTAAAAACTGCATTTTGTGTTTACTTGTGTTATCTTTGACTAAAATTTAAACTTGTTTGATGATCTGAAACATTTAAGTGTGACAAACATGCAAAAAAATAAGAAATCAGGAAGGAGGCAAACACTTTTTCACACCATTGTATACTGGTGGACAAAAGTTTGGAATAATGTACAGATTTTGTTGTTTCGGAAGGAAATTGGTACTTTAATTAACCAAAGTGGCATTCAACTGATCATAAAGTATAGTCAGGACATTACTGATGTAAAAAACAGCACCATCACTATTTGAAAAAAATCATTTTTGATCAAATCTAAACAGGCCCCATTTCCAGCAGCCATCACTCCAACACCTTATCCTTGGATAATCATGCTAAATTGCTAATTTGATACTAGAAAATCACTTGCCATTATATCAAACTATTTTATTCGTTAAATGAAGCTTAACATTGTCTTTGTGTTTGTTTTTGAGTTGCCACAGTATGCAATAGACTGGCATGCCTTAAGGTCAATATTAGGTCAAAAATGGCAAGCAAAGATTTCTCTAGAAAATCGTCAGTCAATCATTGTTTTGAGGAATGAAGGCTACACAATGCTTGAAATTGCCAAAAAAAAAAACTGAAGATTTCATACAAAGGTGTACACTATAGTCTTCAAAGACAAAGGATAACTGGCTCTAACAAGGACAGAAAGAGATGTGGAAGGCCAGATGTACAACTAAACAAGAGGATAAGTACATCAGAGTCTCTAGTTTGAGAAATAGACGCCTCACATGTCCTCAGCTGACAGCTTCATTGAATTCTACCCGCTCAACACCAGTTTCATGTACAACAGTAAAGAGAAGACTCAGGGGTGCAGGCCTTATGGGAAGAATTGCAAAGGAAAAGCCACTTTTGAAACAGAAAAACAAAAAGAAAAGGTCAGAGTGGGCAAAGAAACACAGACATTGGACAACAGATAATTGGAAAAGAGTGTTATGGATCTTAACCCCATTGAGCTTTTGTGGGATCAGCTAGACTGTAAGGTGCGTGAGAAGTGCCCAACAAGACAGCCACATCTATGGCAAGTGCTACAGGAAGTGTGGGGTGAAATGTCACTTGAGTATCTGGACAAACTGACAGCTAGAATGCCAAGGATCTGCAAAGTTGTTATTGCTGCACGTGGAGGATTTTTTGATGAGAACTCTTAAGAAGTTCTGAGCATTTTTTTCAAATTGTAATAGTAATTTTTCACGTTATTAATGTCCTCAGTATATATTGTGATCAGTTGAATGCCACTTTGGTGAATAAAAGTAACAATTTCTTTCCATAAGAGCAAAATCTGTACATTATTCCAAACTTTTGGCCGCAAGTGTGTGTGTGTGTGTGTGTATGTGTATATATATATATATATATATATATATATATATATATATATATATACAGTATATCAGAATCAGAATCAGGTTTATTGCCAAGTATGCTTGCACATACAAGGAATTTGTCTTGTTGACAGGAGCTTCCAGTGTACAACAATACAAATACAATACAAAAACAGCAGCAAGACATAGATAATAATAAAAAATAAATACAAAAATGTATACACATACGTACATACACACACAGACACACACATACATACATACACACATACACATACGTAGTGCAATCTAATACAAATCTGTTATCTGTTATGTACAGTGCAAATGTTTTTTTGTTTTTTGTTCCAGAGGAATGAAATGGCAGAAGAGGTTGGATGTGTTGGATAAATATAAAAAAAGACTAAACTGTGTATTGCACATAGTTATTGCTCAATGGGGCAATTTAACAGTTCATGAGATGGATAGCCTGAGGGAAAAAACTGTTCCTGTGCCTGACGGTTCTGGTGCTCAGAGCTCTGAAGCGTCAGCCAGAAGGCAACAGTTCAAAAAGGTAGTGGGCAGGGTGAGTGGGGTGAGTGGGGTCCAGAGTGATTTTTCCAGCCTTTTTCCTCACTCTGGAAGTGTATAGTTCTTGAAGTGGGGGCAGGGGGCAACCAATAATCCTCTCAGCAGTCCGAATTGACCTTTGTAGTCTTCTGATGTCTGATTTCGTAGCTGAACCAAACCAGACAGTTATTGAAGTGCACAGGACAGACTCAATGTCCGCTGAGTATAACTGTATCAGCAATGCCTGTGGCAGGTTGAACTTCCTCAGCTGGCGAAGGAAGTACAACCTCTGCTGGGCCTTTTTCACTATGGAGTCAATGTGTGCCTCCCACTTCAGGTCCTGTGAAATGGTAGTGCCCAGGAACCTGAATGTCTCCACTGCTGCCACAGTGCTGTTTAGAATGGTGAGGGGGGTCAGTGTTGGGGTGTTCCTCCTAAAGTCCACAATCATCTCCACCATTTTGAGCGTGTTCAGCTCAAGGTTGTTTTGACTGCACCAGACAGCCAGCTGTTCAACCTCCCTTCTGTATGCCGACTCATCGTCATCTCGGATGAGGCCGATGACAGTGGTGTCATCTGCAAACTTCAGGAGCTTGACAGAGGGGTCCTTGGCGATGCAGTCATTGGTGTAGAGGGAGAAGAGTAGTGGGGAGAGCACACATCCCTGGGGGGCACCAGTGCTGATTGTACAGGTGCTGGAAGTGAGTTTCCCCTGTCTCACAAGCTGCTGCCTGTCTGTCAGAAAGCTGGTAATTCACTGACAGATAGACATGGGAACAGAGAGTTGGTGTAATTTATTCTGGAGTATAACTGGGATGATGGTATTGAAGGCCGAACTGAAGTCCACAAAAAGGATTCTTGCATATGTCCCTGGTCTGTCCAGATGTTGCAGGACATGATGCAATCCCATGTTGACTACATCATCCACAGACCTGTTTGCTCAATAAGCAAATTGAAGGGGATCTAGAAAGGGTCCAGTGATGTTCTTCAGGTGTGCCAACACCAGTCTCTCAAATGATTTCATGACCACAGACGTCAGGGCGACAGGTCTGCAGTCATTAAGTCCTGTGATTTTTGGTTTCTTTGGGACAGGAATAATGATTGAGCATTTGAAGCAGCATGGGACTTCACACTGCTCCAGTGATCTACTGAAGATCTGTGCGAAGATGGGGGCCTGCTGGTTAGCACAGGATCAAAGACACGCTGGTGAGACGCCATCTGGGCCTGAAGCTTTCCTCGTCTTTTGTTTCCGAAAAAAAACTCACATCATCTTCACAGATCTTAAATTGCAGGTTGAGTAGCAGGAGGGGGGAGGAGGGGGGTTGCAGGAGGTGTTGGTGTTTGTGTGAAGTGAAGGTCAAAGTGGGTGTGGGGTGTGAGATTGGGCCTTTCAAATCTGCAGTAGAACACATTCAGGTCATCAGTCAGTTGTTGGTCCACCACAGGGTTGGGGGTAGGAGTTCTGTAATTTGTGAGTTGTTTCATGCCACTCCACACTGATGCAGGGTCGTTAGCTGAAAACTTGTTTTTCAGCTTCTCAGAGTATCTTCTTTTTGCCACTCTGATTTCCTTGTTCAGTGTGTTCCTGGCCTGATTGTACAAGATTTTATCCCCACCCCTGTAAGCATCCTCTTTGGTCTGACAAAGCTGCCTGAGCTCTGCTGTAAACCACGGTTTGTTGTTGTTGAACTTTTAATAAGTCGTAATAGGAATGCACATATCCTCACAGAAACTGATATATGATGTAACAGTATCTGTGAGGTCATCCAGGTCTGTGGCTGCAGCCTCAAAAACACTCCAATCTGTGCAATCGAAGCAGGCTTGTAGTTCCCGCTCTGCTTCATTGGTCCATCTCTTTACAGTCCTTACTACTGGCTTGGTTGATTTTAATTTCTGCCTGTAGGTTGGAAAAAGATGAACCAGACAGTGATCAGAGAGTCCCAAAGCTGCTTTAGGGACAGAGCGATATGCATCCTTTATTGTTGTGTAGCAATGATCCAGTATGTTTCTGTCTCTGGTGGGGCATGTAATGTGCTGTTTATATTTGGGCAGTTCACGTGTGAGATTTGCTCTGTTAAAATCCCTAAGAATAATAATAACTGAGTCCGGGTATTGTTGTTCTGTGTCTGTGATTTGATCAGCCAGCTGTTGCAGCGCCGCATTCAAACACGCGTTTGGCGCGATATACACACTCACCAGAATAAACGAGGAAAATTCCCGCGGCGAGTAGAAAGGCTAACAGTTAATAAAGAGCACTTCCAAATTAGGACAGCACATCCTCTTTAACGTTGTTACATCTGTACACCAACTTTCATTGATGTAAAAGCATGTTCCACCACCTCTATTTTTCCCCGATAACTCCGCGATGTGATCCGCTCTGAACAGTTGGAAGTCCGGCAGATGTAACACGCTGTCCGGAATGGCTTCACTCAGCCAGGTTTCTGCGAAGCACAAGGCAGCAGAGGTTGAAAAATCCTTGTTTGTGCAGGTGAGGAGATGTAGTTCGTCCATTTTGTTAGGAAGAGAGCAGAGATTCGCAAGATGAATGCACAGCAGCGTTGTTCGAAAGCCCGCCAATGGAGTTTGACCAGCGCACCGGCTCGTCTTCCTCACCTGCGTCTCCTGAACAACAAAGCCGCGTCTCCAACTAAAATGTCTAGCAAAACGTCTGAATATTCAAAAACCGGGAAAAGACTGTCTGGTATGTGCTGTTGAATGTTCAGCAGTTCGTCTCTGGTAAAATTGACTGGAAAAAGATTACTAAACACAGGACAAACAAACAAAAACAACAATAGGAGCGCTCCACACCAAGGCGGCCATCCGCAGCACCATCATGATGCATTTTATACATTATATATATATATATATATATATATATATATATATATATATAACATTTAGTTAACATTAAGTAACATTAAAAGTTATGTTACATGTGAACACCCCTTTTTCCTGCTCAGCTCACAATAGTGTAATGGCATTTTAGGCACTATTCTTTACACACCCACCAGATGGTGCCTTTTTTTGGTTGATTTAATATATATATATATATATATATATATATATATATATATATATATAAAAAAAAAAACAAAAAAAAAACTGCATTTAATTAATAGATTATTGGTTAAAAACATCAGACCATCGTTCGATCCCTATACATAGCCTGGTATACACCTAAAAGTCTTTACATTGCCATGAAAATGGGATGAATAAGAAACTCAGAATTTGTCTTTGGCCCCACCCACAGGGCAGCCTCCATGACCCGCAGCAGATGGGCATCATTCCCCGCATCGCTGAAGACATCTTCAACCACATCTTCTCCATGGATGAAAATCTGGAGTTCCATATCAAGGTAAACACATAGAAACATATGAAGGTACAATTTGTCTGGAATTTAAAATTTGACAAATAAATACAAATGAATCCATGTGAAGTGAACAGAATATTGACAATTCAGTAAACATTTTGACCACACACACTCTCAAATGTGTGTTTTCTCAAAATCAGTGTTTGTCTATTTCAGGTCTCCTATTTTGAGATCTACATGGAGAAAATCCGAGATCTTCTGGATGGTCTGTAAAATCAAACGTTGTGCATACAGAATTCAGTACAGTTATATTTATTTCCTTCACTGTGTTTCCTTCCTCTTTCGTCTGTTTTTAGTCACTAAGACCAACCTGTCTGTGCATGAGGATAAGAACCGTGTCCCATATGTCAAGGTGACCGATCACATCCAGCAACAAAACATTGTCATGATGATGATAAAACTTTATATTATTTACTTTATAAAAATGATATAAACAGAATCCAAGTTAAAACTGCAGTTTAAAGGCATTATGATGAGTGTGCCATGTGATCGTGTTTGTGAACTGTTGTGTAAACAGGGCTGCACCGAGCGCTTTGTGTCGAGTCCTGAGGAGGTCATGGATGTCATCGATGAAGGAAAGTCCAATCGACACGTCGCTGTCACTAGTAAGTAGGGCTGCAACTAACGATTATTTTGATAATCGATTATTAGAACGATTTTTAGAATTATTATTCGACTATTCAGCAATTATTGCAACAATTAATCATATGCTCGTGCCCCAACTTTAAGGTTGTATTAAACATGCTTACTAACAATAAAGAGGACAAAATCATCTTTTAAAAATACCTCAAAATGACATTCTGTAACACGTACTCAGGCTGAGTGGGATCCATGTTCGGTTTATTAAAACACAGCAAGTTCAGAGTACAGACAAGCGTGGGTCAAATAACCAGGGCAACCAACAATATCAGAGGCAGGGCAGTAAACGTGGTATAACAGGCAGAGGATCGGGGCAGGCAGCAAACAGCAATAGAAATATCCAGGCAAACACAGTGGTAGGCAGGCAGCAAAGATTTGTACAGAGGTAATCCAAGGCAGAGTCAAACATGGGCGGAACAACACAGTCTGACTGATATGGAACAGATGTGCAATAATCAGTCCAGGTATGTGGGCACTTGGGAAATGTAGTTCAATGTTAACAGTCAGGCGAGTGAGACCTCCGGTGGCCGATTGAGGAATCTTCACCGGCGTTCATGACACATTCACTGAATTAAAGGGGGAAAAAAAACGTTATTAAGTTTAATTCAGTAAAAAAATTCACTGAAAAAAATCCTATTGTTATCAAGTGTATTTGTCTTTTTTTCAATTTAAAATTGTCTAAAGATCCATAAAACAAGATACATTTACTTTAGAAGCAACATATAAGATATTTAGACTTGCTTTAAGAGAATGTATCTTAAATATAAGTGTATTTTGTATTTAAGTTTGGTTCTACTTCTGCGAGTGCAGTAAAGACAAAATAATCTTATATTCAAGATCTATTCTCTAAAAGCAAGTCTAAATATCTTATATGCTGCTTCTCAGGTGAATGCATCTTTTTTAAAGGATTTTTAGATATTTTAAAATATTTGTATTTTTTTAATATTATTTTCAACATTCTCTAGCTGCTATAGAAAATGTACATTGTTTTAAATGAGTTTTAGATATTATTTTTGGAAAACAAGCCAAAACAAAAACAAATCAAAAACATATTTTTTTGCCGTGTATAATGGGGCGAAGACTACCCCCTCTCACCTTTCTGTTCACTTCAATCCATCTTTAACTCACAAAAAAACAAACTCTCTCTTATTAATAAAGTTGCGTATTGCCAGTTTTCTTCACAATAAGAAATGCACAGTGACATATATTATGATTCAATAAGTCTTGAGCCATCACGTTATAATCTAGCTGCATTAAGCATGCGGGCTCGAGGGACGAGCGTCCCGTGACAGAGTGTGCATCAGACGGGTGCAGTTTCAATCTCTCCCCCTTAGATCGGGAGGTGCTGACCACACAGAGAAATGCCAGTTTCAGAGTTTGCAGTGATTTACATGATCTGCTTCCGTATTATTTGAACTTTAATGAAGCTATAATATATTAAATATAAATGCATTAAAGATGTAACGCCGGGGTGTTTCCTTTAAAGAAATGCGACACGCAAGTTTTTCTTCAGCAAAGCGGTAGCTCCAGCTCCACAATGAGAGTGCTTCTGTATTTAATTATTTTGTATTTTTGCATTATAATTCCCTCATACTATGCGATCCATATCACCTGAAGCTGTTTGGAAAGTTTAGAGTGCATCTGGACTGTGAGCTGTGTAATTCTTCCTCTCCTCAGTCAGGCGCGAGCTGCAGTGCTGCTCTCACGCATCATCATTAGAGTTTAATGTGATCTCATGTTACGTTAAACGACTATTCGACAACGAAAATTTTTGTCAACAATTCTTTATTGTCGACGTTGTCAATAACATCGACTAATCGTTTCAGCTCTACTAGTGAGTGCTTTGGACATTGTGTATTTTTCCCGACACCTTTGGTAGAACATGGCGCTAGCAAGGTCTTTGGTTCGAATTGACATAATATTCACTCAACATCACAATAAAGACAAGAGTACAGTATATGTCCCTCAGTGTGACAACAGAGAGATACAGTCTGGTTCCATAAGTAAAAATCCCATTCATTTTCTCCATAGACAAAGTGATTTTTAATGATAACTTAAAAACCTTTAAAGTCAGACCTACCGTGATCTCCGGGGTTGTTCATAGATGGTATATGATTCTGTTGATGCCATCAGTCCATGTTATTTCATCTTTATTTAAAAAAAAAAAAAAATGTTTAATAGTGAAAATTCTGGTGAATATCTAAACGGAAACAATCCACCAATCAGAAAATTGCAGCAAACAAAGTGTGGCAAAAGAGCTCTGCAGCGATCGTTCACTCCCATGACACAATAGAGTCTGTCTACCTACACTCTCAAAATACTTATATATTTCTTTATATCTGAATATTTTGCATCTCAAATATATACAAAAATATGTACATCAACCAATTTGTTTTTCAGTTAGCTTTTTTTCTTTACCTATAATAAACAACTATTAACAATTTTATATTTTTCCATCATTTTTTATTTGATTATGTCATTCGCAATGCTTCATGGGATTGTAGTTCATTCTCTCACTGAAGATGTTAATTTCACAGTTTTTTACCTTTTTGTGTCTTTTGTCCGATTTTCAAGTACTTTTTGCTTCAAATCAAAGTTTGTAATGCTGTGATTCACCTTGGAGCTGGTTGGTTTGGTTCATAGATTAGATCTCTTTTATGAAGGATATTATGAAATTCCTCTGGAAAAAAATAATGGGAAAAATACCTCCGGAACCAAGACGGCTCAAAAAAGTTGGTGGACACTGTTGCACTCTATACACAATACTCAGTCACAATACTAAAGCACAGCACAAATCTAAATCCAAAATCCTCTCTCTGACAGATATGAATGAGCACAGCTCTCGCAGTCACAGCATCTTCCTCATCAACATCAAACAGGAGCATGTGGAGACGGAGCAGAAACTCTGTGGAAAACTGTACCTGGTGGATCTGGCTGGCAGTGAGAAGGTCTTGATTCTTTGTTATTATAAGAAAAAAAAAAGCTTAAAATCGGCAGTTAAAAACAGAATATGCCAGGGTAAAATAACACAAGGAATAATGTTATTAAGAAATGGTAATCTACCATTGGCAGTGCACATTGCTTTTTTTAAATACTTGGCAAACAAAGTCAAAGTCAGATTTATTGTCATTTTTATACATGGCAGATCAATAAACAAAGAAATGAGGCTCCTTTAGGAAACTCCAGTGCAATGTTTCATATACAGGTGCATCTCAATAAATTAGAATGTCGTGGAAAAGTTCATTTATTTCAGTAATTCAACTCAAATTGTGAAACTCGTGTATTAAATAAATTCAATGCACACAGACTGAAGTAGTTTAAGTCTTTGGTTCTTTTAATTGTGATGATTTTGGCTCACATTTAACAAAAACCCACCAATTCACTATCTCAAAAAATTAGAATACATCATAAGACCAATAAAAAAAACATTTTTAATGAATTGTTGGCCTTCTGGAAAGTATGTTCATTTACTGTATATGTACTCAATACTTGGTAGGGGTTCCTTTTGCTTTAATTACTGCCTCAATTCGGCGTGGCATGGAGGTGATCAGTTTGTGGCACTGCTGAGGTGGTATGGAAGCCCAGGTTTCTTTGACAGTGGCCTTCAGCTCATCTTCATTTTTTGGTCTCTTGTTTCTCATTTTCCTCTTGACAGTACCCCATAGATTCTCTATGGGGTTCAGGTCTGGTGAGTTTGCTGGCCAGTCAAGCACACCAACACCATGGTCATTTAACCAACTTTTGGTGCTTTTGGCAGTGTGGGCAGGTGCCAAATCCTGCTGGAAAATGAAATCAGCATCTTTAAAAAGCTGGTCAGCAGAAGGAAGCATGAAGTGCTCCAAAATGTCTTGGTAAACGGGTGCAGTGACTTTGGTTTTCAAAAAACACAATGGACCAACACCAGCAGATGACATTGCACCCCAAATCATCACAGACTGTGGAAGCTTAACACTGGACTTCAAGCAACTTGGGCTATGAGCTTCTCCACCCTTCCTCCAGACTCTAGGACCTTGGTTTCCAAATGAAATACAAAACTTGCACTCATCTGAAAAGAGGACTTTGGAACACTGGGCAACAGTCCAGTTCTTCTTCTCCTTAGCCCAGGTAAGATGCCTCTGACGTTGTCTGTGGTTCAGGAGTGGCTTAACAAGAGGAATATGAAAACTGTAGCCAAATTCCTTGACATGTCTGTGTGTGGTGGCTCTTGATGCCTTGACCCCAGCCTCAGTCCATTCCTTGTGAAGTTCACCCAAATTCTTGAATCGATTTTGCTTGACAATCCTCATAAGGCTGCGGTTCTCTCGGTTGGTTGTGCATCTTTTTCTTCAACACTTTTTCCTTCCACTCAACTTTCTGTTAACATGCTTGGATACAGCACTCTGTGAACAGCCAGCTTCTTTGGCAATGAATGTTTGCGGCTTACCCTCCTTGTGAAGGGTGTCAATGATTGTCTTCTGGACAACTGTCAGATTAGCAGTCTTCCCCATGATTGTGTAGCCTAGTGAACCAAACTGAGAGACCATTTTGAAGGCTCAGGAAACCTTTGCAGGTGTTTTGAGTTGATTAGCTGATTGGCATGTCACCATATTCTAATTTTTTGAGATAGTGAATTGGTGGGTTTTTGTTAAATGTGAGCCAAAATCATCACAATTAAAAGAACCAAAGACTTAAACTACTTCAGTCTGTGTGCATTGAATTTATTTAATACACGAGTTTCACAATTTGAGTTGAATTACTGAAATAAATGAACTTTTCCACGACATTCTAATTTATTGAGATGCACCTGTATAAGCATCCAAGCAGACATAAGACACAATGAGCTATATCTGCATATAGATATATCTGACAGTCAACATCTCTTACTGATTTATTTAAAGCACACACTGTAACCTGATGTTAGAAGTACAAAACAAACTGAGTATACCACCACAAGAAAATTATTACCAGGATGTGAGTTGTACATTCCAGAGCCTTTTACAATGTACAGTTGCGTAGTGAGAATTCAGAAGCACATGGGGGCTGCCATTTAAGAATCACATGGACTGTCAAATACTGCTTGCTTAATCTCAGTAAACTTTTTGTTATTCGACACGTTCACTCATGGATTGAATCAATCATGGCTGATTGTGAATAGTGAATTTCTACAATGGCATCTGTAACTGAAAACTATTGATTTTGAATGATGCTACATCCACACCACTAGGTGTCACTGTAAGTCCAAGATGACACAAACAAAAAGTTACTGTGTGCACCTTTAAGTAACGATGCTTTTGGGAAATAGTCCGTAATTCTAAGATGATTCATACAATCGTATTTACAATCCTCTTAGTCTTACAGTGCTTTTGGGGTGAATAGAACATGAGGAAAACGTCTATAATTTTTGAGGTCCAGAATTTTTATTCTACACTGTATATTTTCCCTTATGTTTACCATAGTTCTTCCATTGTTTAACTGTGGCATTAATGCCATAACCACAGGCAAGACCATGGATGGAAACTCCTTACTGTGATTTGGCCAGTGAAGTTCGTCTTTCTATAAAAATAATAATAAAAAATAAAAAAACACCTTGAAAACCAAAATGCACTCAAGTAGCCAATTTGCCATGAAAAATAAACGCCAAAACAAATGTAGAAACATTAACTACAACAGCAAAGTTTTTAATAAAAATGAAGCATAATAGATTCCCTCTGAAAGAATATTTAATATGATGCTGTTACATTTTTGTGATCGTTCACCTGGATGGATTTTATTAAGGGGGATGATATGCTTTTTTTTAAAGCCTTGTAATTGATGTTGGAGCATGGTACAGTGTTGCCTCCTGTTTTTCTCATCAGTGCTGTTTATGGCCTGATGTTTTGCTGTTTAGAAGTTTGAAATGTTTGAATTCCATAATGTTTTAAGTTAGAACATTTTCAGTAGAATTAAAATAGGTAGCTAAGTTGTGAGCAATATCGAGGTAAAAAGTCTGGTTGAAGCACTTATAAAGAGCATTCAGCCTGGTTGACGCACACTCCAGCATGCTCCACAGATTGGATAGTGCAGAGCGGATGCGACTTCTAGCGTGACACTTGCGGTAAACAAGAGTTCAGTTGACCGCAAGATGTATATCATTAAATGTGTTTTAAATTTTGCTTGGGTGGCTGCTGAAAGATTTTGATTAGATACGGGACGCAACATTTAATCTTTTAATATGGGACGGGATTGGTGGCAACCCTACCTGCTGCGCTGAGATAACAGATGTTGGAAATTTTATTTGAATATTCCATCCGTGTCCCTAAAAGGACCTTTTTTTCTTGTCTAAATTAACCTCCTCTACTGTGTGCTATCATTGTCTCACATTATGTTTAAAAAATGTCATTTAGGGATTTTAGAGTTTATTGTTTATTTAAATGAGAAATGATAGATGTTTCTAAAGATCTGTCAAAACTTAGTCTGGAATGAAAATGAAATATATAATATGAGTTAAGCTGAATGTTAAATGCTAAAAGTGCTAAATGTTGATGTGTAGGTGAGTAAGACTGGTGCAGCTGGAGCTGTTCTGGATGAAGCTAAAAACATCAATAAGTCTCTGTCTGCGCTCGGCAATGTCATCTCTGGACTCGCTGAAGGAACTGTAAGTGCACACACACGCATGCATATACTAATGCATGGCCTAAAATGAATTTCTGAAAATGGGGGAGATGACTCATATGAGGGGGATTTATGCACTTTGGTGGGGGAAACATTCACAATTTTGCAACAATCTTACCTAACTCTCACAAGGTGGTTGTTTTTCTCAGTGCTCACATCTAATTTTATTGGTGGAATGATTTTTAAAGAATATAGCCTATAGTATGGCCTCTATTTTCAGTAACTTGTTTCCCAATGAGACATAATGCAATCATGTGCTCAATTACATTGATGTTCTTGGTAGATACTTGCAAAAATCGACTTTTAAGAATTATTTAAACAGGCAGTTTAGTGTACTAAGCCAATACTCTCCAAGACACATTAAGCATATTTACAAAAAAGGGCAGTGTGAAGTTGAATGATTTGGACCAATAATTACATTGTGATTATTTTGAAAAATATTGTGATTGCGATTTGAATCACACTATTGTTATATACAGTGTGATACATTTTTAAATCCCCATGTTGCCACAGCTTAGATATAATTTATAAAAGAACAAAATGGCATAAAATTACATTAAATCAGCAGCTGACATGTTGAACAAGGTGTTAAAATAAAGTGATTCCTTTTGAGTCATGTTTCTCCCATGATTTACTGCCAGTAGGAGTTAGTCTGTGGGGCGTTCACACTTGAGTCCTCTTTGAAAAAACCAAATTCAGACCTCTTTCACATGAATACAAAATTATACAAATAAATAAATAAAACACAAATACAGACCAACTTTGTGATAAAGTCTTCTTTTTTTAATCTATTATATTATTATAATATAGATAATGATCTATTATACTATTAAACTATTATAAAATAAAACTTGATTATGATTCTTCTTTTTATTATTATTATCATATTAGTATATATTATACACATGCATATATCTGTAATAATTTCTTAAGCTGCACATAGCATTGCTATGCAGTCTCAAGCCTTTATTTTGGCAAAAAACTGTGTAGTCGAGTTCCAAAAAGGGTGAAATGATCTCATCTCCTCTTCTGGTCACAACACTTCTGTGTCATTAGATTTGCAGTGGCCAAGCACATTTATAATGACACCAATGCACAATTCAAGTAAATCTGGAGCGCTTTCAATACAATGGCCCAAACCTTAGAGCACATCTGTTCTGTTTATAGTGTATAACACAATCAGAGCATGAGATGGAATTGGTCTGTATCGAGCACAGAACTGCTCTGAGACTGCTGAAAACACTGAATCATGAGCCTAATGAGTGCTTGGTAGGTTGTGTTGTTGCTAGTGATGGGCGCTCTCAAAACTCCCCTTACAAAAAATCAAAAATTCTGACAAACTTGCCGAAAATTTGCCACTCATTATTTTCACATGCAAATGTGAAAATATTTGCATGTGATTCACCGCAAATGTTTGCCAGAAGTTTGCAGCTCTTCACTGGTAGTAGCGAACCTGCAGCATACCTTTGGCGACAATGAAGAATTTTCCGCAAAGCTCATTTGCATGTGAAAATAATGAGTGGTGAATTTGCGGCAAGTTTGTCAGAACTTTCAATTTTTTGTAAGGGTTCTTCACGAAGCTTCAAAACCTTTATGAATCTTTTGTTTCGGATCAGTGCTTCTGAGTGTGAATCAAACTGGCCAAAATATTCAAGTTTTGTTGGCTTGAATCTTTTTTGGCTGCGTATAGTATATTAGCATTATTAGCATTAACATTAGTGCTATTACATTCTAAGATGCAGAATGTAAACATGACAGATAACACATTATGTGCTGCAAAAATCTTGCTTTCAGTCATTATCGAGTGGTTCAAACAGCTTCATTTACATATCTTTATGTGTGTGTGTGCCTGTGTGTGTGTCTGTGAGCAGAAGACCCACGTGCCATACCGTGACAGTAAGATGACCAGGATTCTGCAGGATTCTCTGGGAGGAAACTGCAGGACCACTATGTTCATCTGCTGCTCCCCCTCCAGCTATAATGATGCCGAGACCAAATCCACACTCATGTTCGGACAGCGGTAACATACGTACACACTCATACACACACTCATATGTACATAACTCAGGATTTACACTGAAGAATTGTTGTATTTGAAAAATTTGGAAGATGTACAGGTATGTCAAGAAAACAAACAAAACTGTATTCTGTAACGATAAAAAAAATAGCTTATACCTGAAACTTTTCTTTTTCTTTTTCAGTCCCATTACTTGCTGCAATACAAAATCATCCCTGAAACATCACATTCCTTACAAAAATTCTGGCAAATTTACCACAAATTCACCACTGATTATTTTCATCTGCAAATGAGCTTTGCTGCAAACTCTTCATTGTTGCCACAGGTTTGCCACAGAGTGTTTGCCAGTAGCGGTTTGCTGCAGGTTCACCATTAGCAGTGAAGAGCTGCAAACTTCTGACAAATATATGTGACAAATCGCAAACTCATTTGCATGTGAAAATAATGTTTTTTTTTTGTTTGTTTGTTTTTTAATGTTTGCAAGTTTGCAGCTGGTTTGACAGAACTCTAAAAAAATATTTTATTCCCATCATGAATCATCATCATCTAACCTACAAAATGCACAGTAAATATGAACTTCAGACCTAACCCTAACCCTAACCTTATCAGTAGAACTGTAAATGCAACATCAACCTTTTTATTTGTTTTAATTATTTAGTACTCATGTAATAAGCAGTACTGCAAAAGTTACTCAAAAATAGTCCACTTCAAATGACTAATTACTACTAAAATTTTAGTCAGATTACTGACTTTACTGATTACTTTATTAAAAAGTAGTCACTTTAAAATGACTTTCTAAAACTTTCACAGACGCGTTTTTGATTTTCTGCTTAATTCAAAATAATGTCTATATTTCCTCCTATTCATTGTCACATGCAAATCATACATTCAGCACCATGTTTTTCTCCCTTACAGTGACTCATTAGAGGGTGCACACCTTCACACAGAAACACAAACAGATGTATATACTGTATGCACATAATTCATGTTTTAAATGTATTCTACATAAAAATGTAATTTTAGAAATGTGTAACCTATGTAATGTACTTGAAAGCAATTAAAGAAATATTCCGGGTTCAATACAAGTTAAGCTCAATCGACAGCATTTGTGGAATAACATTGATTGCCACAAAAATAAATTTCAGTGTTACACTGAGGCACACTGGAAGTCAAAGGGGCCAATTTTTTGTTAAAATACTCAACGTTTCAAAAGTTTAGCCACAAGGCGTAAACAATATGCATGTTAACATGATTTTAGCTTGATAAAATTGCATACATAAGCTAAAAATGTTCCCCTTTCACTTCCATTGTAAGTACCTTTTTTTTTTTTTTTTTTTTTTTTTTTAAGAAATTAATTTCTGTGGTAATCAACATTATGCCACAAATGCTGTTGATTGAGCTTAACTTGTATTGAACCTGGAATATTCCTCTAATTTATTTAAAGGTCAGTAACTGTAATCTGAAAAAAAAGGGCTAGGGTTAAAAACTACTTGAACTAAAATGCAGTTAGATTACAGTAACTAATAATTTTATAATAATCAGATAAAGCCAATTATGTAATAAGTGGGATAATGTACAGTCATCTCCACTTTAAAATTGATTAACCCAAATCAACGAGCTATTGTAAAATACATTACTTTTGTGCAGTGTTTTATTGAGTTCCTCATAAGTGCTCTGTCATTCTTATAGGTGATACTGAGAACTGTGTGTGTGTGTGTTTTAGTGCTAAGACCATCAAGAACACTGCATCTATTAACCTGGAGCTGACAGCAGAGCAGTGGAAGAGGAAGTATGAGAAGGAGAAGGAGAAGAACAAGAGCTTTAGGGACACAATCCAGAAGCTGGAGCTGGAGCTGAAGCGTTGGCGTAGCGGTGAGACTCAAGAGCTCCTCTCACCAGTCCACAGACACACTAATGGCTAGCAGTCTACTAAGAAAATCAACACACTGCAGGTCGTGAACCACTTTTGAATAAAAAAAAAGTCAAAAGGGTCAGCCTACACTCTCAAACTTCATGAAACCTCAAGTCTACATCAAATGTGTCATTTGTGACAGGGTCATTAATAATTTATTAGTAAAAAAGATGTTTATTATTTGAGTTGTAAATTTGTCCTCTTGGTTCTCTTGAGGTGGGACTACTTTTCAAGATAGTTGACCTTATGGTCTGAGTTTGCTCCATGTAAGCAGTGCTTTACAGATCAAGTCCCTTCCAGGGATCCCCCGTTTGTACTGTTCGGGTCAAATTTGAACCAACATAGGAAATGAATAGGTGAGACCATAACACAGAGCATTTTTTATCAATTTGTCCAAAAAAATAATCAGACACAGTGCAGAACACACACACACACACACACACACACACACACACACACACTTCAAGGTCAGATAAAAGTCTTTGTCTGCTCTCACTATTAGAAAGTTTATGCTTAGGTGTGGGAGCTGCACACCATGGTCAGGTTTGACTGTAAGCGTATTGCAAAATCTCCTTCTACTCAAGTGATTTTTTTTTTTTTTACAATTTTACAAATGTAAAAAGTATATATACATATATACATATATATATATATATATATATACACATACTGTATATTCAAACTAAATTGTTTTGCATCTCGGGTTCAGATTCAAGTCAGGACTTTGACTAGGCCACTCCAAATCTTTAATTTAGCTTCTTTTGAGCCATTCAGAGGTGGACTTACTACTATGCTTTGGATCATTGTCTTGCTGCATAATCCAGTTGCGCTTGAGCTTCAACTCATGGATTGATGACCGGACGTTCTCCTTTAGGATTTTCTGGTAGAGAGCAGAATTCATATTTACCTCAATTATTACAAGTCGCCCTGGCCCTGAAGCAGCAAAGCATCCCCACACCGTCACACTTGCACCACCATGCTTGACCGTAGGTATGATGTTCTTTTGTGGAATTCTGTGTTTGATTTACACCCGATGTAACGGGACACCAGTCTTCCAAACAGTTCCACTTTCGACTCATCAGTTCACAGAATATTCTCCCAAAAGGTTTGAGGATCATCAAGGTGTGTTTGGCAAAATTCAGATGAGCTTTAATGTTCTTCTGGGTTAGCAGTGGTTTTCGACTTGCCACTCTTCCATGGATGGCATTTTTGGCCAGTGACTTTCTGATAGTGGAGTCATGAACAGTGACATTTATTGATGCGAGAGAGGCCTTCATTTCCTTGGATGTTGTCTTTTGCATTTTTGTGACTTCCTGGATGAGTCGTCGCTGTGCTCTTGGAGGAATTTTGCAAGGTCAGCCACTTCTGTGAAAGTTCATTACTGTGCCAAGTTTTCTCCATTTGGAGCTAATGGCTCTCACTGTGGTTCTTTGGAGTCCCAGAACTTTTGAAATAGCTTTGTAACCCTTCCCAGACTGATGTATTTCAACCAACTTTTTCATCATAATTTCTTTCGACCTTGGCATAGTGTGCTACTGGGTGAGACCTTTTAGCCAACTTCATGCTGCTGAAGAAGTTCTATTTAGGTGTTGATTTGACTGAACAGGACTGGCATTTATCAGGCCTGGGTGTGTCTAGTCCAGCTGAACCCCATTATGAATGCAGTTTAATATATTTGGGGATTTAGTAACAAAGGGGGCAAATACTTTTTTCACACAGGCCCAGTTGGTATTGGAAAACTTTTTTTGCTTCAATAAATAACATTATCATTTAAAAACTGTATTTTGTGTTTTCTCAGATTGCCTTTGTTTTACGTTAGATTTTGTTTGAATTTTTGAAACAATTTAGTGTGAGATATACACAAAAACAGAAGAAATCAGGATGGGGCAAATACTTTTCAACAGCACTGCATATTTATATATATCCAATGCATTACTTGATAATATCTAGAAATTAAGTTTGTTACAACATTGGTTTGTAGGGATCAGCCATTGCAGGGAGCACTAAAGTCATCTATTTGTCATAGTTGTCATTTCATGTCATTGTTTTTTTTTTTTTTTTTTTTTCAGCAAATGTCATCAGAGACACCCAATGCATGACATATTTTGATGTTTTGACAATCTTTCAACTTAAGTAAGGATAACATAAAATGTGCTTTTTTATATGAACATGAATGGAGTAATCAAGTAATTTAGTGGTTGATAAGATCCTCTTTATTGAATACAATAACCACCCCCCCCCCCCCCCCCCCAAAAAAAAAAAAACATAACATAACATAACTGTTGTGTTTTTACTTTAGTAAAGATAGTGTATTACATTTCTTTCAAAAAATAAAATAAAATTGGGGGTTCCACATTTGAAGTTTGGAAAAGGGTTCTCTACTATTAAGTGTACAAGGGTTAAGAGTCATGTTTAATTTTAAAACAGTGTGATAGTTGCCTACTTTTAATATTTATTCACAGTGCTGCACAAAATATATGTGTAAAAAACAACAACAACAACAGAACAATCACATTTATATTGAAGTACAATGTCATGTGTGGTTTCATTGTCTTTGAGGATTGTGAGACAGACTGAAGAGTAAATGGATTGTGATGTTTTGTTTTGTAGGAGAGAAGGTTCCAGAGACAGAGCAGACTGATGCAGCTGATGCAGATGTGGTGAAGCTGGACAGCAGTGATGATGTATCTCTGGATAATGAGAGATCATCCGAGCGTCAGCATGACAGAGAGAGAGACTCTGACTCGACTTCTATTGTGGTGCGAATCTCTGAAGAAGAGAGGCAGAAATATGAAGAAGAAATACGCAAACTCTACAGACAGCTGGATGATAAGGTTACAGTCGGATTATTACTGATGTACACACACAGTCAAAATGATGTATGGGTATTTCTTCAACTACAGGCACTCTTAGCAAAGTGGATTTCTAAAGAAGTAAAGTCTGGTTAAAAACAAAATTCATGCACATGTATTTTTTATTTGTCTACTAACTATGTCCAACAGGGTTTTTACATGCATCACAGGAGATATACATCATTTTTGCGATTATTCCATGAAAATTCAATTTCTAGCACATCTTCTGTATTCTGTATTGTGTTTAATAGAGTTCTGTGCTGAAAATGATGCTGATGGAAATCAAATATAAAGTTTCTGAAATAAAATGCCTGATTATTTTTTATAAAATACTCTAATTAATAAATAATATTTTCACACTTTTTGCATTATTTGGCTAAATTAAAGCTTGACTGGAAATTATGCCCCATAAATAACTCTGCTCACAAGTGACATTTATTTAACTTGAATTTTTTTCAGAAAAAGACCTAATAAGATCTGATCATCAATAACTGGACTGTAACTGTCTTTCTTCTGGCACCGTGCACTTTAGCTGTTATAACTGATTAATGCCTGGTTAAATGTTTCCAAAACAGTTTTAATGAGATCTTCATATGAGAAATAAATAAATAAAGTTGACATCAGACAATGTTTTTTTGAAAATGTAAAAATGCAGAAAGTTTTTTGTGAGGGTTAGGTTTAGGGGTAGGGATACAATCTATAGTTCGTACAGTATAAAAATCATTATGTCTATGGAGAATCCTCATAAAGATAGCCGCACCAACATGTCTGTGTGTGTGTGTGTGTGTGTGTGTGTGTGCGTGTGTCTGTGTGTGTGTGTGTGTGTGTGTGTGTGTGTGTGTGTGTGTGTGTGTGTGTGTTATAGGATGATGAAATTAATCTTCAGTGTCAGCTGGTGGAGAAGTTGAAGGAGCAGATCTTGGATCAGGATGAGGTCAGTGCTGTAATGTTTGTTGTTAATTACCCTATATGTGAATATTTCATTTGACAGATTTTCACCTTTTAGCTAAAATAAATTCAACTATAAACAGATTACCATTCATCACAATACAGTATACAGTGCATCCGGAAAGTATTCACAGCGCTTCACTTTTTCCACATTTTGTTATGTTACAGCCTTATTTCAAAATGGATTAAATTAATTATTTTCCTCAAAATTCTACAAACAATACCCCATAATGACAACGTGAAAGAAGTTTGTTTGAAATCTTTGCAAATTTATAAAAAATTAAAAATTAAAAAATAAAAACAAAATCACATGTACATAAGTATTCACAGCCTTTGCTCAATACTTTGTTGAAGCACCTTTGGCACCAATTACAGCCTCAAGTATTTTTGAGTATGATGCTACAAGCTTGGCACACCTATTTGTGGGCAGTTTCTCCCATTCTTCTTTGCAGGACCTCTCAAGCTCCATCAGGTTGGATGGGGAGCATCGGTGCACAGCCATTTTCAGATCTCTCTAGAGATGTTCAGTCGGGTTCAAGTCTGGGCTCTGGCTGGGCCACTCAAGGACATTCACAGAGTTGTCCCGTAGCCACTCCTTTGTTATCCTGGCTGTGTGCTTAGGGTCGTTGTCCTGTTGGAAGATGAACCTTCGCCCCAGTCTGAGGTCCAGAGCGCACAGGAGCAGGTTTTCATCAAGGATGTCTCTGTACATTGCTGCATTCATCTTTCCCTCGATCCTGACTAGTCTCCCAGTTCCTGCCGCTGAAAAACATCCCCACAGCATGATGCTGCCACCACCATGCTTCACTGTAGGGATGGTATTGGCCAGGTGATGAGCGGTGCCTGGTTTCCTCCAGACACGACGCTTGCCATTCAGGTCAAAGAGTTCAATCTTTGTTTCTCATGGTCTGAGAGTCCTTCAGGTGCCTTTTGGCAAACTCCAGGCGGGCTGTCATGTGCCTTTTACAGAGGAGTGGCTTCCGTCTGGCCACTCTACCATACAGGCCTGATTGGTGGAGTGCTGCAGAGATGGTTGTTCTTCTGGAAGGTTCTCCTCTCTCCACAGAGAAACGCTGGAGCTCTGTCAGAGTGAACATCGGGTTCTTGGTCACCTCCCTGACTAAGGCCCTTCTCCCCCAATCGCTCAGTTTGGCCGGGCGGCCAGCTCTAGGAAGAGTCCTGGTGGTTCCATACTTCTTCCATTTACAGATGATGGAGGCCACTGTGCTCATTGGGACCTTCAATGCTGCAGAAACTTTTCTGTACCCTTCCCCAGATCTGTGCCTCGATACAATCCTGTCTCGGAGGTCTACAGACAATTCCTTGGACTTCATGGCTTGGTTTGTGCTCTGACATGCACTGTTAACTGTGGGACCTTATATAGACAGGTGTGTGCCTTTCCAAATCATGCCCAATCAACTGAATTTATCACAGGTGGACTCCAATCAAGTTGTAGAAACATCTCAAGGATGATCAGTGGAAACAGGATGCACCTGAGCTCAATTTTGAGTGTCATGGCAAAGGCTGTGAATACTTATGTACATGTGATTTTGTTTTTATTTTTTATTTTTTTATTTTTTATAAATTTGCAAAGATTTCAAACAAACTTCTTTCACGTTGTCATTATGGGGTATTGTTTGTAGAATTTTGAGGAAAATAATTAATTTAATCTATTTTGGAATAAGGCTGTAACATAACAAAATGTGGAAAAAGTGAAGCGCTGTGAATACTTTCCGGATGCACTGTAATTCTTGTGGAGGACACAAGACCTAACAGTATAATTCTTGTGCCTTTATGCCGTATTAAAGCAATAAGTCACTCAAGGCTATGCATGACATTGATTTAATAAAAAAACACTGATACAAATATTATTTCACCAAATAAATCCAACTGAGAACTGCTCACTCCTGAAACGATCCTAAAAGCCCACAGCAGGTAACTCAGTAGCACAGTTGTTACATCGGAGAGACTTGAGGTGGGTGGATGGGCAACACAAAAACTACCCAACACTGAGAAAATAACCCACGAAAATGACCCAACAGGATCAACCCAGCATTTGGGTAGAAAAAATAACCCAGCATTTTTTAGAGTGTGGTAACACATCCTTGAGTTTCTTATTGCTTCTATAAAATGGCGGAAATGCAACTAGGTGCATGAAGATAGAATTCAGTTGTGCATCTGTGTGTGTTAAAGCTGTTGGCATCCACGCGTGGTGATAGTGATAAGGTGCAGACGGAGCTTGGTCGCTTGCATACAGAGAGTGAGAGCGCTAAAGCAGAGGTGCGTGAGGTGCTGCAGGCGCTGGAGGAGCTGGCAGTGAACTACGATCAGAAGAGTCAGGAGGTGGAGGAGAAGAGTCTCCACAACAAACAGCTCGCAGAGCAGCTCAGCCATAAGATGGTGATCATTGTCACATCATACAGCCATAGATATGTGCACAGAACGTGTTCATGGTGTGCTCAAACTGCTTCTACTCTTTCCAGGCCAGTCTGATGGAGCTGGAGGCAGAGCTTGCACAGATGCAGGAAGTGAGCTCACAGCAGAGGAAGCGCATCGCTGACGTGTTGAACGGGCTGATGAAGGACCTCAGCGAGTTCAGCACCATCGTGGGCAATGGAGAAATTAAATTAGTAAGCCAAAAGACAAACCAGGCGTTTGTTGTCTAGAGCAGAGGTTCTCAAACTGTGCTTATTTACACCACTAAAATATAAAAATTTACTTTTTTTATTTCTAATTTGTGTGTCTAAGACATTGATGCGTAACCAGCAACATCTGGTACTGATTTCAAATTATACAATGAAAATTGAAATCAGCAACGTGATCTTATGTATTACACTTTTTAGGTTCTGATCCAGGCTTTCAAAGAGGTGACAAGGATTGTTTTTTTAGGGCTATCAGAGTTAACTTGTTAACTTAAGATATTAATTAAATACGTTTAATGCAATATTTCTTTACACACTTACTGAATTTGATTTTATTACTGTTTCATTTAGCAATTTTGTCAGTGATATTTTTTAAATAGAAATTAGAAATAAAAGCTATCAAAGATAATGTTCTATGTAAAACTGCTTTGTTATGATTTTTATTGTGAAAAGCGCTATACAAATTTGAACTGAAATACACATTTCACATCTTACATTTCACATCTTACACATCTAACAGTACTCTAGTAGTGTGTAGAAAAAAGACATGATGTTAACTTAATATAAAGTAAAATTTTAATAATTTGCTTTGGCTTTAGTACAATAACTTTATAAAAGACAATTATTTCATTTTAGAAACAACATGTTGTCTTTATAATATCATGCTTAATATTTTGCTCACACAGTATAAATGGGTCTTTATACATGAAAAAATGTAACTGTCTTTGTATTTTAGGAAGGGGGTCCCTCACAAGGGCTTTATCATACAGTATTTGGGGGTCCATAGCAGCAAAAAGTTTGAAAATCCCTGATCTACTCTGATTATTTTAAAAATAGGAAAGAGGAACATATTTTATTAACTACCTTCATTAATAAAACAGAGAGCCGTATATAATGGACTTCTAATTCACTTTTATTTCCGACGGAGGGTGCAAATACAGCTCAACATTTATTTGTGCATGGTACCAAACTAATTTACAGAAACCAAGCACCATGTGCTTGATATTTGTGGAATGTATTGTGAGCTTTCAAAACAATAATACAGTTTTGGTACCCTTTGTTAAGAGGTTCATTTATACCCAATAACTCATTTACAAATGCATTATAAATCATTGATATGCAGTTATAACAACATGAATTAAAGGGTGACTTTCATGCAATACTTTCCAAATAGGGAGAAAATTAAATAACACTTATTCAACATTAGTAACATATGAAAATGTACCTTCATGTAAAGCGGACACATTTGAACACATTCTTTTGACATCAACGTGACAAGAAAAGTCACAGCACAAGTGAGTCAAGACATTACATAATCCATCCTCTCACTCTCACTACAATAGTCTATTTTTGCTCCATTGTGATTTAAATCATGAATTAGGACATTTATGTGTTTGATTAATGTATTTAATAAGATTTATAACGTGTACGTTAAAATGCTCACTATTTGGCAAGTATGCGTGAAAGCCACCCTTTGTAGTCACGTTGTTATAATCGCATATCAATGAATTATAATGCATTTGTAAATGAGTCATCATTAATCAACCCCTTAATAAACCCTTAACAAAGGGGACATTAAAGTTAAGTGTTATCTTTCTGATGACATACTATAATGGGACAAAGGGTAATCAGTAAATTGCTGTGAGAATGGTTAATTGCAGATTTTAGAATATAATGTTGTCTAATTATAAGTACTTTTTTTTTGTAATCTTATTTCATAATCCAGATTGTATGTAGTCCATTACCACTCAACACTGTGCGTAACCCACATTTTAAATTTGGCAATGCTCGATGCAAACCTCTGTCAAGTGTTGTTTCTCACTCTCTGTCTGTGTGGTACTACTGTATCAATACCATGCCTGGTAGTTATAGAGGCAGTGTCTTTGTACATGATCACTCCATTATTCTCAGGCTCTATCTTTGTGTGTGTAGCCGGTGGAGATCAGTGGTGCGATCGAGGAGGAGTTCACCGTTGCACGTCTCTACATCAGCAAGATCAAGTCGGAGGTGAAGTCGATGGTAAAGCGTTGCAGGCAGCTGGAGAGCATGCAGCTCGAGTGTCATCGCAAGATGGAGGAGACCAGCAGAGAGCTGTCCTCCTGCCAGCTGCTCATCTCACAGGTGTGTGTGTGTGTGTGTGTGAGTGAGTGAGTGAGAGAGCTCATTTCATATAGTCCCCATGCTCTTTTTTAATCAATACATCAAGCTCAGTGTTTATTCAGATATCAGTGAGACAGATCCAGGAATGATGGAAATGGCTGACCCCCTGACCTCCAGCTTGATTTTCTTTGTTTTTTCCACAGCCAAGTCAGCATGGACAGATTTGCATGACTCTTTGATCTCTCATGTTCCTGTGGGCACAAATCTACTATTTGAATTCTGCTGTGTATTATGTATGGCACTAACTTTGTTTGTGTGTGTGTGTGTGTGTGTGTGTGTTTGTGTGTATCCAGCATGAGGCAAAGATCCGCTCTCTCACAGAGTACATGCAGAATGTGGAGCAGAAGAAGAGACAGTTAGAGGACAATTATGATGCTCTCAGTGAAGAACTTTACATGCTGCAGAACTCAGGTAACACACACAAACGTTTATCTAAATGACAACATATAAAAGATTTCTATTGTTTTTATATAACTATAATTAACTTGACATAGCATTCTATAAGCACCATGTTTATACTGTAGCTAGAGATGCTGAAAACCAGTGAGAAATACGCACACACACACACACACACACACACTGCTGTATTAATGGTGCTGCATGTGTCTCTATCAGAGAGTCATGGGACAGATGTGGACGGAGGAGAAAAGGCAGACAGAGAGGCTGATGGGAAGGTAAGAGTCATTTATACATCATAGTTCCTATGGTCATAGAATACCTGGAAATCAAAAGTGTAATTTCCAGCCCTATAAAAGTCATGTACATTAGTAAAAATGGGTGAAATCTTAAAAAGTAAGCCAGCGTGAAACATCATTCTGTCTCTTGAGGAGAAAGACTTAGTGGAGACAAATATTTGTACACAAATAAGTAGAATCATCGAAATCATTTGTATTTTTTTATTTATTTTTTTATGGAAGATTATTACCTGACTTTCAAATGGAAATCCACTCAGCAACATCTGTAAAAGAGATAATAGAGATATTAGAGATATTAGATAATAATAGAGATGTTCATGATGGTCACTCAGTGGTTATGGGTTTATTTCGAAGGACTGTAATGATCAGTTTTCTGTAGACTACAGATGATTTTATATGATCAATGACAGTCAAAAATAGCTTTGGACTATATAGTATCTGAACTGAATATTACATCTTACCACCATGTGCAGATGTGGGAGATCTGATTGTGTTGTTGTCATTTTTGTGTGTGTGTTTGTTTGTGTAGAAGGCCGCTGGTCGTCCTTCAGTGCATGCAGAGTCTCGACAGATGCAGCTTAGTCACCTACGTGACGAAATCAATGAGAAACAGCGACTCATCGACGAGCTTACCGAGTCAGTCACCCTAAACTATTTCCTGTACAGATGAATATACTGTAGATATACTGTGCAGTGGGGTCCAAACGTCTGAGAATTCAACTGAATCCATGAAATAAACAATGTTTTAGGATTTTTTAAAATGCAAGGTAATGAAAAATGCAAATCAATGATTATGATGCAGCTTTAGATTCTAGACTCTTTCCAGGTAATCAAATGTAAGCATATTTGTGACACTGGATATGTTAACGTTATTTTTAAATGCTTCTAACTAGTTAATAACGTTATTATTTCATTCAGATAATTCTTCCATGAAAGCAAGACCAAAGGGTTTGTCACAGTTACATTTTGGAATTACACCAGTGTGCAGGCACAAGAGAGATAACTGACTGATTTTTGATGGCCAGTTGTATATTTGAAATGTTTGAATTATATTTGGGGATATATTTAATATTAAGGATACAATTATTGAAAAAAACATTATTTTATATACTGTAGGCCTCACGCCTCACAGGAAAAAAAACTGTGTCGCTTATTTTCACTTTTTGGGGAAGGCAAGTCCCTTATTTTGAGCTTATTTTTTAGACCAATTCGCTTGTTTCTTTTGCGAGATTTGGCAACACTGCAACTGGTGTATTACACATCCTTAGCATAGTGTACTGTCATTTTAAAAAGAACGTAATTAGCCGTTCTTTTATATAGTTGTAACCAGTTAACATTTGGAAAGAAGGCCGTAGAACACAGAAACAAAAAAAATAAAATTTCTGCCCGAACGATCCGAAAAGAAAAAAACATTTTGTTTTTAATTCCTGATCATGATGGATAACATGACCATCAGCTTTGTAAATGGCAGCTCAAGTGCATGCTGTTATTAAAATACAAAAACATACTGTACCAAATACTTCTCAAATTCATGAAAATTTTTCAATTCTACTTTTCAGTAGTAGTGTATAATTCATAATGAAAATATAGTATGATATGAGAAAAATTCAGAATATTTACTTGTGGTCTCAGACTTTTAATCCCACTGCAAATGCATTCTAGTAACAGTACTCATTTCAGTAGAATCCTGTGATATGATAAATGTCATCCAGTTCTGATGATGTCGTAACCGATCTTCCAGTAAGAATCAGGCTCTGGAGTTGGAGTTAGCGCACGTCAGGTCCAGCTTCAGTAATCTGAAGAGACAGGACGACACCAAGAGCGCATGTCTGGAGCATCTGTCGTACGTTAAACTACACACAAATCCACAAATACAAACTATTAAACACAGAGTGTGTGCATGAGCAGTGTGTGAGTTTATAGAGAACAACAGTCTGTACAACAATCCAGATGTAAAAATACCATTTATTTTTTTCATGGGCTAATTTATTTGTTATGATAGCTTATAAACCTTTAAATGGCATGCATTTTTATTATTTGATTATTTTCCTTAAAAGTTCACATATAATGTTAGTAAAGTCATAATATAGTGTTACATGGCCTTTTTCCTCCCTGTCTCTGGCTCTCTGCCTGAAACGCTCGGTTTTTGTGCTTTATCCCCTTTAATGCTTTAATATACACACCCTGTGTTATGATTGGCTAACATCTTTGCAGAGCAAACTCCCCATCAACCCCACCATCATTCTTTCCAAGAATGAAAGTAGGAAAACATGCAAGAGATTTACAAAATCATCTGAAAACACTCAGTCTAGGCAATCACTGATAACTATATGTCCCAATTTATGTGAAGCACTCAATTAAACTACTGCAGTTGTTTGACTGAAATAACATTTGAAAACTGAAAAAATGGGCACACTGTTGCTTCCGAATTCTTATACTGTTAAGCATAAAATATTTAGAGATAGAATAATGCTATTTAAAGCTGACAACAGTGAAAATAGTCCAGACTAACACAAGCTATAAATATGAAGAGTTATAAAGTATGGTCGGCCTGGAGGTTTGGCTCTGTCGTTTCGGTGCATCAATACACATCCCTTATAAGGAAATACGGGATGTTCATGGGGTGGCGTGTCCACCTCGATCGTTTTGTCGGCCAAATGGAGGGGAGGGGATCCCCTGTGACTGTTTCACTGCTTAAATATGGGACAATAGGCATCTCGACATGTTCATTTTGGCCAAAATATGGGATGTCCTGGCTAATATGAGACAGTTAAGACAGAAATGAGTCGTTTTTGCAGAGTGGAAACAATAAATGCTCTTTTTGGACTGGACAGGAAGTTTTGAGTTCTGAAACTTACAGTATGTTTGTACAATGACCTCTTGTCGAAAGTTCAAAATATCTGGAAAATATTATTCCTTATTACATGACCCCTTTAAATGAAAATGCTAAATAAAGTCTTAATGGAAATGTAAAAATGCAGAGGGATTTATGTGAGGGTTAGGTTTAGGGGTAGAGGTAGAGGTAAAGTTAGAGAATAAGAAATATTTTCACCAATGATAAATCCTCATCAATTTAAAAATGTGTGTTTGTAAAGGGAGGGCTGCAGTGTGCATTGATTCTGTCGAGTGTGTGTGGATAATGTTTGTATGTGTTTTCTCTCTCGTCAGCTTTCAGCAGGAAAAGCATGAGCAGTCGAAACAGGATCTCAAGGGTCTGGAGGAGACCGTTGTAAGTTTCACAAACACACTCTTTTACAGTTTGAAATCATATCCTTATATATTCTAAGCATATGAATTTCTGCACTACAATTAACTATTCAAACTATTCACTACGGTTTGGTCTTAGATTCATGATGAATAAGTCTGAATTTGTTAACAAAACTGTAAAATTATGAAAAGCATCAAGAAGTTTCACACAATCGGCCTTGAAGTGAAACCATGTGCATATTGCAACTAAATAAATGCAATAAACAGGATTATTCCATTTTAGATGATCAGATGTATGCTAAAAATCAGTTAATCAATCAATCAATAATTTATTTATAGAGCACAAATAAAAACAACTTTGGTTGACCATTGTGCTGTACAACATCAGCAAAAAGAACATAACAATTACTTAAAAAAATTATTGAAGACCATCAATATAAAACACCCAAAGAAATTAGAAAGACATCCCATCACATGATACGTTGACCAAGGATAGACTCTGAGATTATTTGTAAAACAGCTCAAAAAGGTAATTTTTTAATTTAGATTTCAATTCTATCTCTGTCTCAATATTTGTAAGATATACTGGCAGACTGTTCCATAGTTTTGGAAAAAAAATGTATGAACGTGATGAGTTAAAATTTCCTAGTGGTGAATATTAATAGACTGACTTGTACTTGTCTGTGGTCATGTGTGTCTCACTCTCTCAGGCCCGTGAACTCCAGACCCTCCACAACCTGCGCAAGCTGTTCGTTCAAGACCTCACGACTCGGGTTAAAAAAGTCAGTTCTACATATGTACATTATCTGACTGGCTGATTTATTGTCTTTATTTTCGACACTATTGGATCAATATAAGGTTTAACAAATGTTCTTTCTGACATGCTGTGTACGTATGTGTAGAGTACAGAAATTGGACCTGATGATAGTGGGGGGTCTAACACCCAGAAACAGAAGATTTCCTTTCTTGAGAACAACCTGGATCAGCTTACAAAGGTTCATAAACAGGTCAGGATGCACACACACACACACACACACACACAGATTGACATGTTTATTGTGAAATGGAGACGTCTGTTTAAACAGAAAATGATAAAGTGTGTCACTTTGTTTACTGAATAGAATAGAATAGAATAGAACAGAATAGAATTCAGAAAAATAAGGACAAATAGAACAATTCATTCCGTTAAACTTTTTGGTTACACTTTAAATTAATATTGCATTTGTTAAAGGTTTATAGGGGTTCATTTCCACTAATAAGTCATTTACAAATGCATTATAAATTATTGATATGCAGTTATAACAATAAGATTAAAAAGGTTGAATTTTATGCAATATTTGCCAATTAATTTACATGTTATCAATGCTTAACATATACACTTATTCATACTTATAATAATCAAAAACATAAAACGTCCTTATTCATTATTTATATCACAATGCAGCAAAAATAGATTATTATTGTGAGATTAAAATGTTATGTCATTTTTCTACAGTTCGCTTTGTGTTTATTTTCATGACTGTAATGTCTTTTTGACTCACTTGTGTTGTCAATTTCCTTGTCACGTTGATGTCAAAAGAATGATTTTAACTAGTCCTAGTTACCTCTGTAAAAACACTTTTCAGCTCTTCATGTCATTCACATGTATCAGATAATAAAGCCTGATGACCACACTGAACTTTATGTACATGGGTTTCTAATGTTGGCAGCTCCTTGTTAAATTCTGGACATGTGTCCACTTAAATTCAGGGTACATTTCCATAGGTTACTAATGTTGAATAAGTGTTATTAAGCATTTATAACATGTGACGTAAAATGGCTCATTATTTGGCAGGTATTGCATGACAGTCACGCTTTTGATATATATTGTTAATCAATAATTTATTATGCATCTATAAATATGTTATTGGTCATTAATGAACCCATGTATAAGCCTTTAACAAAGGAAACAATAATGTAAAATGTTGCCCAGTTTTTTTAAAGAATTATGAAAATGTTCCATTGGATTCGGTGTGAATTGTTTTGGTGTAAAAAAAGGGGTGTGCAAATATTTGCATATTGCAATATCGTATAGTTGTATCAGGCTTTGGTTAAGTTGATGACACTGATGTGAATTACACAACTCTGATACACACTTTTTTAACCTTTCACAATTTATAAAATGTTTCTTAATTCTGTATCCAATTGTTTGTTCCATTACTAATTGCTAACCCAACACCAGTGTTGGGTAAGTTACTCAAAATGTAATCAATGACAAATTCCTCATTTCTTTTTAAAAATTGCAATCAGATTACTTTACTGATTTATTTATCTGAAAAGTAATCACATTACTAATTAGTTTACTTTCTAAAACACTTTTCATAAAAGTTTTTTTTCCTCAACAAATTGTAAATGTTTATATTTCCTCCATTTTTATTGTTTTATTTCCTTCAGCTATCACAGAAATGCAAACAGATGTACATATCAATCCATATTTTAGATGTGTTCTGTATAAATAATATTATTTTGGAAAGATATGTAACCAAAGTAATGTACTTACAAGCAATTACCTTATTTGAAAGTCAGTAACTGTAATCAGATTACAATAAGGTAAAATGTAATGTATTGCAGTACTTTTTGACCAAAAGTAATTCGATTACAGTAACTAATTGCTTTGTAATCAGATTACACCCTAGACTGAACTGTGTTCTCATTACTCTCTGTTTGCACAGCTGGTACGTGATAATGCAGATTTGCGCTGTGAACTTCCGAAGCTGGAGAAGCGTCTTCGTTCTACGGCTGAGCGTGTTCGGGCGCTGGAGACAGCACTGAAAGATGCTAAGCAAGGTGCGATGAACGACCGCCGCCGCTACCAGCAGGAGGTGGAGCGCATCCGTGACGCCATGCGTCTGCGTTATCCTCTGCGTCGTCCCAATGCTGCACAGATTGGTACTGCAACATTTCATTTAACAATGTAATCAGTGCAGTTTTTGATAGTACAAAATGTAGGTTTCAAGTTCAGCAAATTATCCCTTTTTCAGCAATTCCTCCAGGAAAACTCTAGACCAGTGTCAGAAATGAACCTTTTTAGGGGCAATATTTGATTTTCAAGGGCATTTTTATATTTATTAGCTCATAATTTAGTTGAATCAGTTAATTAGAATAATTTCTCAGTTTGAACAGTTTTGGATGTCAAATATACTGTACTGTAACAACAAATCTAGATTAAACCCAAAAGTAGATGTAAATAATCCATAGGATATGATGAAATAATCACTCTGCTAGAATACATGCCGGTCCCTACATTAGTTTATACAGCTCTTTACTGTCCACCATCACAGTAGATTTTAATACAATCACTTCTTCAAAAACTCGAAGATTGTTTTCTTTTCAGTATTTTCAGAGTCGATTTTCTTTTCCTTTTTTTTTTCACTTTATTTTATTTATATTTTCAACAGCACTCACCTCTAAGAAAAAGAATACAAAGAATACTTTCCTGCAAAGTGCAATAAATACACATTTTGTCAAAATTGATGTATGACCTTAAAGGAATATTCCAGGTTCAATACGAGTTAACTTTAACTTTATACAGAAAAGGATAACAAGTGATTTTATCACAATAAATCATGTTAACGTGTGCAATGTTTACGTCTTGTGGCTATACTTTTTAAACTGTTTATTGTAGCATTTATGATCTTGCCCTATTCACTTCCATTTTAAAGAGTTCACTTTAACCACGATTTATTATAAAGGAGGGAAAAGGCCGAATTATGCTGTTCACTGAGCTCAACCTGTATTGAACCCGGAATATTCCTTTTTGTCAACCTAGAATTAGTTATGACCTTACCTGAGCACCCTTTTGAACCCTAAAATGTCAAATGAGACACCCTACGGTCTTGTGGGCTTCCTGGGCACGCACAATAAAGGCCACCAGACCGCAAGTCCACAACTTGTGCACCATTTGGGACAGGGCCACAGTCTAAGACTCTAGACGTCTGCTAGCATTTAGCTGAAGCAAGAATGCAAATGGAACACTTTGTACAAACACAAAGTATGGTTTGTATTTCATCACAGCTAAACCCGTGAGACCTGGACACTATGTTGCAGCAACATCACCAATCAGTCTTATGTCCACGCATGCAAGCAAACCCATCACCTCCTATAGCAACGCACTGTTCCAGCAGGAGGAGAAACCCACTCACCAGAAAACCAACACGTGAGTGTGTGTGTCTGTGTGTGTGTGTGTGTCTGTCCAGTGTCTGTCTCCCTCTCCTGTCTTCCTCTCACACGGTGTTGTGTGTTTCAGAGTCGGCTACAGCACTGTGAGATCAACAGACATACTGAGCTCCTGTCCACTCGACGTGGAGAATGGTGGGTGTGAGAGTGTGTAACTCTCAGCTGCATCTCATGAATATTACATGACTGTGGCAAACTTTTTGCAAAACAAAATTACGTGCCTAATTAATCGTATGGTAAACTTGCAGTTTCCCAGTGAAATGTCCAGCAGGGGGGCGCCAAAAGCGAGTGAAATGGTGTCATAATCAGACAAGGTTTTAAAGGTGAATATTAGATGGAGGATCTAATGAGTAAAACGTACTAACCTAAAACTTTAACCTAAACCTAACCAATAGTGATCTAAAATAAAATGGCAGGTACACACAAAACAGAAATCCTTAACCTACATAACCTCCCTTAACCAACGCCTAAATCTAACCGAAAGTGCCCAAAACCTAATTGCGAAATGAAAAGCAAATTTTCTGAAGCAACCACGTCATCTCGTGTCACTTCTATGACACTCTCGTCTCACGTGTCAGCTTGCATGTTTGTCTTGACTCGATCTGCTGGCTTCCAAGTTCAAAGACCAACACTCTCTCAGGTGAGCTACCGCGCAAGCTTATCTCATTGGAATAAGTGTGTAAATGTAGGTGAGTCTGTTATACAAGCGTTAAAATAGTTTTTCAAATGATGTGTTAGAGTAAAAATCGTTTCGATATCATAACATAGCAGTGTGTGAGTAATAGTGTGAAAAATAAGTGTTTATAAAGTCATAATCAGCCATTGCAGTTGTGATTTGTCTGAAAGTGAATAAAATGCACAGTTGTTGTAGTGCCTCTAGTGTTCATTTCACCAGGAAACTGCGACATAACGTAGAAGTTTGCAGAAAACTGTAGTTATAGTAATATTCATTCTGTGAGACTAGGTTGGTAAACTCTATGGCTGCTTTCACACAGTCAGGGACAAATTCACAAAACTGTTATTCAGCGCAAATTCACTAAATTGAAAATAGCTACATTGGTTTTCACCATTTATATCCATACCACTGCATGAAAAGAGGTGTTTCTGGACCAGAAGCTATCCTGTATACATCACTGAATTTCGGACATATTCTGAAAGGTACTGGCTGGGGGTGTCAGATTCCACGGGTCCTTATACATCCGGAACTGGATTGTTACCCTTAAATTGAACCTGCCCCTAAATCTTGACAGCTATTGGCCACAGCAAACACTGCCTTTTATTTTATTGGTTTCAATATACTTAGCCCGTCCATAAATCTTTAAAAGCAATTGGGCCACTGCATACATTTACTTTCATTTTATTGGTTAAATTTAAAATGTAGCCCACCTAAAACTCAAACAGCCCTTATGCCCCTTATTACAGGCCTTTAATCAATGTTGACAAAACATTAATGCTGAGAGTAACTGGGTTCAAATATCTTTATTAAAAGGAAAATGTGAAAAATACTAAATTTAACATTAACCATATTAATAAAATATACAATAATAGTGTGTGTGTCTATATATATATATATATATATATATATATATATATATATAAAGGTTACAAAACCAACATTTGAAACGCAGTGTGAAGCTTCAATATGAGTTCAGTAAATGAACTGGCATCTGACTCTGTGTCACTTGCCATCACACAAAAAATCGATGAGTCCCAGAATAGTGTGGGTCTGCATCAAGTCTCTTGTGTAGCATACTCTTCTCCATCTTTGCTTGATTTTGCCACAGCCTTTACAGAGTCTCTTAACAAGTTCTTTTCAGGCTGGGCCATGGAATATTTCCTCCTCAAAGTTTTGTAATCTGTCATGCAGGAAACTGCAATAGATTTATGTCACTGTCTTTTAAAACCAAACTGTATATGAGCAGAAGCATACGCAGCACTCCAAACAGGACTGACAACCATATTCTGCCACTGTGTGAACGTAGCTTCTATTTGTTTGACTGCACTACGTAACACTATGAACACTGAATGATTGCGCTTGTAACATTTGTAACCTTTCATTCTGGTCCTTTATCTTCTGTAGGAAACAGCACAGATATTAATGATAACAGGTGAGCGAACTCCTGTACCATGACACAATATCACAAGCCCTTTCCACATTTAATCACATGCAGGATATGAATTATAGATATTTAAATTTCACACAATTGAGTTAAAATGCTCATTCTTGAGAGCAGCAATTGAATTACTACTAATGAAAATGCTAATTCTTGATATCAGTAAATACATTTGCACTAGTTAAAACTTCCTGATATCAAAAGTGTAATTGCATCTAGTGTAAAAGATAATAACTGAAATAAAAAAAATGAAAAAATAAATAAATAGCATTTTTTCTTCTTTTTTTTTTTTAATGGTAAGAAGTACATAGCTGATATGTGTACTATTAAGAAATTAATTATTGACATCTGAATACAAATAAATGACAGTGAGATCACTGTGAAATTCCACTTGTGAAAATGCAGTTATTATGGACAGGTATCAGTAGTTTTATTTTTTATAGTTGAAATTACATTTTTGATACCAAGAATATTTCCACAAGTAATGATGTCATCATTTTAGATATCAAGAAGTGCAAAAATAATAACTGATATCAAAAATGCACATTTTGACTACTAGTAATTCCATTGCTATCAAGAATTAAAACTAGTGAAATTTGAATAATAGGTTTCTATAATTCATATGCTGCACAATGATAACTGTTAAAAGGGTTTGCAATAGACTCGTGAATTTCAGTGTCATCTGAAATGCAGTGGAAATTCTAAGAGAATGTACATTTTGTTAAAAGTATGTTATCATCAGCTCCTGATGTTGATTGAATTGAATGTGTAAGGTTCATACAGAACAGTTCGTGCACATATGACAGGTTTCCACTCATTGATGTTTCAGGAGTGAAGGTCACTGTGGCAGTGTGCTGGATGATGCTTCACGAATCTATATCTTGCAACAGCAGACTGCAGCCAGTTAATCATTCAACACAGGTGAACACACACAAACACACACACACTTTAATGAGCTTAGAAACAATGATTTCAGTCAATGTACTCTCTATAATTTATTTTTTTCTCTGCTCTCTCCAGATGTTCCAGTTTTCTGCATGCAGCCATTCAGTCCTCCCCACCTTCATTCCCACAATCTTTTGCTCTGTACTGTCTTATATTGTAAAGAATACTCTGTCTTTCACCGTTCAAATCATGTATTCTGTCTCGTGTAGCTCACTGTTGCATGTTGGTCCTGTTTAGTAACAAAATGGCACATAGATATTTGAATACATCTATACTGCTTGCATTAGAATACAGGAGAGTGCTGTAAACAATTTCCCTTTAGTCTTTGAAAGGCTGAGCCTTAAAATCAAACCATTCATCATTGTGTACACAATTACACACTCCTAGATTCACATATAACACAGAGTATGCCATAGTGTAGCTTTTGATACATATTATAAGTACTGACTACCTCCAGTGTGCATAAACCAATTGACATGGTATTTAATTTGCATTGTGTATATGCTTTCACAGACACAATGAATGAGGATGATATTGGCTGATATATATCAACAATACGTATCATAGAGAGTTTAGTAATGAACTACAGTTGCTGGAGTTATAAAATGTCCCAATTACTTTAATTATTCTGCTGAAAGCTCAATCACAGCTGTGAATTCTCTAACAAGATCCTGATCAGCCAATCAGGATGAGAGAATCACAAGTGTTGCTGGTCTGTTGTGCTGTTTCTCTAGCGAGTCTCTGACATGAATGCGTGAATACATTTCCTCCTCTTCCTCAATTCTTATTCAGACTGACACAGATTCATTTGTATATTAACCAAGACAATGCCTGAGGCCGTATAAACTGCATTATTATGATGAAGGTTTAATCACAGATTTAGTTGGCACCAAAATGTACGCTATTCACTCCTTGCCTAACGCAAACCAGTACTGTCACGATTAGAAGAGAAAATACTTGGGAACCAGATAAAGAGAGTGTGTGCAATAGCTGATTTACCCAAGATACTGTATCTTCATCGAAGGCTGTTTTATGTTATTTGTACAGTTTGCTGGATGCCTGTTCAAAAATAAATAAATAAATGTAAATCCATGAGAACTGTGATATAGAATGTGTTTTTCATCCTGAAGAGGTGAAAAGGTTCATTTGTGTGTTTGTAAGCATGACAACCCATTTGCTGATTTGTAGAATATTTAAGACAGTATGTGTAACACTTTACAATAAGGTTCTAATTGTTAACATTAGTTAACTGCATTGGTTAACATGTATAACAACTAACAATATTTTTACAGTATTTTTAATCTTGATTAATGTTAATTTCAACATTCACTGATAAAAAAAATATTTTTATTAAAAGTTGTATTTTTTAACAGTAGTTAATACACTGTGAACTAACTAACATGAACTAATGACAAATAATTATTTTAATCAATGAATATTATCCTAGATACATAAATCATATTGTTAAAAATATAGTTAAATGTTAATTCATGATACGTAATGCATTAACTAATGTTAACGAATGGATAGATAGATAGATAGATAGATATTCTTTAAATCGTTCAGATGATATAGGCTGATAAGTGAATTTGGGCCACCGGCAAAACGTTATTATTATTCTTGGGGATTTTAACAAAGCAAATCTCACACATGAACTGCCCAAATACAAACAGCACATCACTTGCCCCACCAGAGACAGGAACATACTGGATCATTGCCACACAACAATAAAGGATGCATATCGCTCTGTCCCTAGAGCAGCTTTGGGACTCTGATTACTGTCTGGTTCATCTTCTTCCAACCTACAGGCAGAAATTAAAATCAACCAAGCCAGTAGTAAGGACTGTAAAGAGATGGACCAATGAAGCAGAGCGAGAACTACAAGCCTGCTTCAATTGCATGGATTGGAGTTTTTTTGAGGCTGCAGCCACAGACCTGGACGAGCTCACAGATACTGTTACATCATATATCAGTTTCTGTGAGGATATGTGCATTCCTACTAGGACTTATTTAAAGTTCAACAACGACAAACCGTGGTTTACAGCAGAGCTCAGGCAGCTTCGTCAGGCCAAAGAGGATGCTTACAGGGGTGGGGATAAAGTCTTGTACAATCAGGCCAGGAACACACTGAACAGGGAAATCAGAGTGGCTAAAATAAGATACTCTGAGAAGCTGAAAAACAAGTTTTCAGCTAACGACCCTGCATCAGTGTGGAGTGGCATGAAACAACTCACAAATTACAGGACTCCTACCCCCAACCCTGTAGGGATCCAACAACTGGCTGACGACCTAAATGTGTTCTACTGCAGATTTGAAAGGCCCAATCTCTCACCCCACACCAACTCTGACCTTCACTTCACACAAACACCAACACCTCCTGCAATCCCCCTCCTCCCCCCTCCTGCTACTCAACCTGCAATTTAAGATCTGTGAAGATGATGTGAGTTTTTTTTTTCAGAAACAAAAGACGAGGAAAGCTTCAGGCCCAGATGGCGTCTCACCAGCGTGTCTTCAATCCTGTGCTAACCAGCTGGCCCCCATCTTCACACAGATCTTCAATAGATCACTGGAGCAGTGTGAAGGCCCATGCTGCTTCAAATGCTCAATCATTATTCCTGTCCCAAAGAAACCAAAAATCACAGGATTTAATGACTACAGACCTGTCGCCCTGATGTCTGTGGTCATGAAATCATTTGAGAGACTGGTGTTGGCACACCTGAAGAACATCACTGGACCCTTTCTAGATCCCCTTCAATTTGCTTATTGAGCAAACAGGTCTGTGGATGATGCAGTCAACATAGGATTGTATCATATCCTGCAACATCTGAACAGACCAGGGACATATGCAAGGATCCTTTTTGTGGACTTCAGTTCAGCTTTCAACACCATCATCCCAGCTATACTCCAGAATAAATTACACCAACTCTCTGTTCCCATGTCTATCTGTCAGTGGATTAGCAGCTTTCTGACAGACAGGCAGCAGATTGTGAGACAGGGGAAACTCACTTCCAGCACCTACAATCAGCACTTGTGCCCCCCAGGGATGTGTGCTTTCCCCACTACTCTTCACCCTCTACACCAATGACTGCATCGCCAAGGACCCCTCTGTCAAGCTCCTGAAGTTTGCAGACAACACCACTGTCATCAGCCTCATCCGAGATGATGATGAGTCTGCATACAGAAGGGAGTTTGAACAGTTGGCTGTCTGGTGCAGTCAAAACATCCTTGAGCTGAACACGCTCAAAACGGTGGAGATCATTGTGGACTTTAGGAGAAACACCCCAACACTGACCCCCCTCACCATTCAGCACTGTGGCAGCAGTGGAGTCATTCAGGTTCCTGGGCACTACCATCTCACAGGACCTGAAGTGGAAGACACACAGACTCCATTGTGAAAAAGGCCCAGCAGAGGTTGTACTTCCTTCGCCAGCTGAGGAAATTCAACCTGCCACAGGCGCTGCTGATACAGTTTTACTCAGCAGTCACTGAGTCTGTCCTCTGCACTTCAGTAACTGTCTGGTTTGGTTCAGCTACGAAATCAGACATCAGAAGACTACAAAGGACAGTTCGGACTGCTGAGAGGATTATTGGTTGCCCCCTGCCCCCCCTTCAAGAACTATACACTTCCAGAGTGAGGAAAAAGGCTGGAAAAATCACTCTGGACCCCACTCACCATGCCCACTACCTTTTTGAACTGTTGCCTTCTGGCCGACGCTTCAGAGCTCTGAGTACCAGAATCGTCAGGCACAGGAACAGTTTTTTCTCTCAGGCTATCCATCTCATGAACAATTAAATTGCCCCACTGAGCAATAACTATATGCAATACACAGTTTAGTCTTTTTTATATTTATCCAACACATCCAACCTCTTCTGCCATTTCATTCCTCTAAAAAAACAAAAAAACATTTGCACTGTACATAACAGATTGTATTAGATTTGCACTATCCATGTGTATGTATGTATGTGTGTGTCTGTACGTAGGTGTATAATTCATTTTATTTTTTATTATTATCTATGTCTTGCTGCTGTTTTTGTATTGTATTTGTATTGTTGTACACTGGAAGCTCCTGTCACCAAGACAAATTCCTTGTACAGGTGCATCTCAATAAATTAGAATGTCGTGGAAAAGTTCATTTATTTCAGTAATTCAACTCAAATTGTGAAACTCGTGTATTAAATAAATTCAGTGCACACAGACTGAAGTAGTTTAAGTCTTTGGTTCTTTTAATTGTGATGATTTTGGCTCACATTTAACAAAAACCCACCAATTCACTATCTCAAAAAATTAGAATACATCATAAGACCAATAAAAAAAATATTTTTAGTGAATTGTTGGCCTTCTGGAAAGTATGTTCATTTACTGTATATGTACTCAATACTTGTTAGGGGCTCCTTTTGCTTTAATTACTGCCTCAGTTCGGCGTGGCATGGAGGTGATCAGTTTGTGGCACTGCTGAGGTGGTATGGAAGCCCAGGTTTCTTTGACAGTGGCCTTCAGCTCATCTGCATTTTTTGGTCTCTTGTTTCTCATTTTCCTCTTGACAATACCCCATAGATTCTCCATGGGGTTCAGGTCTGGTGAGTTTGCTGGCCAGTCAAGCACACCAACACCATGGTCATTTAACCAACTTTTGGTGCTTTTGGCAGTGTGGGCAGGTGCCAAATCCTGCTGGAAAATGAAATCAGCATCTTTAAAAAGCTGGTCAGCAGAAGGAAGCATGAAGTGCTCCAAAATGTCTTGGTAAACGGGTGCAGTGACTTTGGTTTTCAAAAAACACAATGGACCAACACCAGCAGATGACATTGCACCCCAAATCATCACAGACTGTGGAAACTTAACACTGGACTTCAAGTAACTTGGGCTATGAGCTTCTCCACCCTTCCTCCAGACTCTAGGACCTTGGTTTCCAAATGAAATACAAAACTTACTCTCATCTGAAAAGAGGACTTTGGACCACTGGGCAACAGTCCAGTTCTTTTTCTCCTTAGCCCAGGTAAGACGCCTCTGACGTTGTCTGTGGTTCAGGAGTGGCTTAACAAGAGGAATACGACAACTGTAGCCAAATTCCTTGACATGTCTGTGTGTGGTGGCTCTTGATGCCTTGACCCCAGCCTCAGTCCATTCCTTGTGAAGTTCACCCAAATTCTTGAATCGATTTTGCTTGACAATCATAAGGCTGCGGTTCTCTCGGTTGGTTGTGCATCTTTTTCTTCCAGACTTTTTCCTTCCATTCAACTTTCTGTTAACATGCTTGGATACAGCACTCTGTGAACAGCCAGCTTCTTTGGCAATGAATGTTTGTGGCTTACCCTCCTTGTGAAGGGTGTCAATGATTGTCTTCTGGACAACTGTCAGATCAGCAGTCTTCCCCATGATTGTGTAGCCTAGTGAACCAAACTGAGAGACCATTTGGAAGGCTCAGGAAACCTTTGTAGGTGTTTTGAGTTGATTAGCTGATTGGCATGTCACCATATTCTAATTTTTTGAGATAGTGAATTGGTGGGTTTTTGTTAAATGTGAGCCAAAATCATCACAATTAAAAGAACCAAAGACTTAAACTACTTCAGTCTGTGTGCATTGAATTTATTTAATACATGAGTTTCACAATTTGAGTTGAATTACTGAAATAAATTAACTTTTCCACGACATTCTAATTTATTGAGATGCACCTGTATACTTGGCAATAAAGCTGATTCTGATTGTGATTCTGATTAATTGGTGCTTGAACCCCTAAAAACACATGACTTTCTTTCTTCCATCAAACACAAAAGGAGAAATTTTGAAGAATGTTCACGTCGCTTTTCCATACAGTGAATGAAAGCAAACCATGACCTGGAGCTGCTTAGATACAGTCGGCAACACTTCATCAGTCCCCGTTGAAAATGGGGAGAGATATCCGATAGATGAAATAGATTTGGCTATTTAAACAACGAAAAACATAACAAAAAGCTGTAGCGTTTTTTTTTTTTTTTTTTTTTTTTTGCACTTCAAACAAAGCCTTATATCGGTTTTCATGCTTTAATGATTATTGTTTATCGTTCAGTTTGGCAAAGCATTTTAATAGGTTTTCGGTAAAGAAACTGGAACATATTTACCAATATTCATGAGTTCTGGGTATTGTTTAACTTTGCTGTAATTTCGAAGTTCCCTAAATGTGTATACAGTCATTCTCTCTTTTCTTTGAATACTAGCCTACACATAATGCGACTAATTTTAGACTGTGCGTTTGATACGAATTAGACTGTCATCTGCATTTCTACATAAAAATACTTTAACTTACTCAACTACTTAATTGGTTTACATTACATTTTGAAATGTGTGTAATAAGATTACAGTTACTTTTAATGCACTTTAAATACAAAGAAATTGATACACAACATTGAAAGCGCTTGTGTAGAGCCGAGGAGGGCAGGGCCGGGTTGGAATGACGCACGCCCGGTCCCCAATCAGCCTGATGGGGCGCGCGAGGGATAAAGGCGGCCGGGGACGACAGTTTGAGAGAGAGAGAGAATGACAGGCAGCTGTACTGTGTGTTTATAGTTGTGTGTTTTGTTTAAGTTGTTTATTAAATTATTATTTATATTCTTAAGCCGGTTCTCACCTCCTCCTTTCCACTGAACCCCCTTACACTGGTGCTGAAACCGGGAAGGAGGAGGGATTCCCGTCACAGAGTCCTCGACACTGCCGTCCACCCAGGGGAGCGCCGCTGCCATCCGACGGGGGACGGAGTAGCCCGACCACCCGGACGTGGGGAACGGCCACCGTCCGCGAGGCGAGTGGGGACGGGACTCCCCAACCGCCTGGAGCGAGGGAGCCGCTTCCGGGGGCGGAGGAGTGCCCTGCCGTCCCCTGGGAACGCGGAGGGGTCGAGAGAAGACCGCTGTCCGCGGGGGGAGGAGGGAAGCGACTCCCCGACCGCCTGGAGTGGTAGGGCCGCTGCCAGGGGCAGAGGAGTGTCCCCACGGGATGCCGGGAATGCGGAGGGGCGTTCTGTCCTCTGGGGATCGGAGGTCTGACTCCGGTCCGCCCGGGGAGGAGCGGCTGCCGTCCGCCTGAGAGGGTGGACTAGTGATCGAGGACCACGCGACGGCGCATCAGAGAACCGGTAAGTTTCTTTTTCTCTCTCTCCTCTCTCTCTCTCTCTCTGTCGCTCCGTGTTGGCCTTTCCCTCGCCATTTTGTTTTGTTTTTCCCCTCCTGTCTCCTCCCAGGTCGAGGAAGGCGGGGATGTACGTCATGCCGGGGAGGAAGGGGGGGATGTGCGTCATGCCAGGGGCTCCCCGGCCTGAGGCAACGCCGGGAGGAGTGTAGAGCCGAGGAGGGCAGGGCCGGGTTGGAATGACGCACGCCCGGTCCCCAATCAGCCTGATGGGGCGCGCGAGGGATAAAGGCGGCCGGGGACGACAGTTTGAGAGAGAGAGAATGACAGGCAGCTGTACTGTGTGTTTATAGTTGTGTGTTTTAAGTTGTTTGTTAAATTATTATTTATATTCTTAAGCCGGTTCTCGCCTCCTCCTTTCCACTGAACCCCCTTACAGCTTGACACAACCCATCTCAAATACACACAGGGCATTTGGTTTTTGTTTTAAATTAAGTTTCTAAATTAATTCAGAAATTTGTTGCACTCTGATTCAAAAACTATGTATCAAGTGTTTCAAACAAGCCATCAGCCACCTGCCCATAATTCTATACACTCTTCTGTGTAAAAAAAAAAAAAAAAAAAAAAAAAAAAAAAACACACACGTTGCCAGCAAACATTTCATACATCTCTACATTATATCTACAGACATTCTCACATTAATTTCAAATATGGATCATAAAAAGTCCAATCCCTATTCCTAATTTCATAAATAAAAATATTTATTGTTTCTCATTTTTTCTATCTTGGGCAACATTGTTAGTTTTTAACCCTTTGACTCTTTAATCGCATTTGTTTTATACAGCAACTGATGAATAGCACATTTCTGTTTGATTTTGTTTACATATGTTTATTGAATGAAGTGTGAACTGGTACTTTAAACATTTTACAAATATTTGTTTAAATTTAAAACAAAATATGCAATGAGTCCTGATTACAATCTGTACTAATTAAAGGTGTGTAATATGTAATCAGTACCAGAACACATTTCAGAAGTAATCTACACATTACTGTTCATAAGTTGATTAATACTTGTATCAAAAGGCTGTAACACCAGTTTGCCTGAATGAACAGAAAACACTATTTTATGTACAAATAACGTGGTGAGGAGCAAGTGTAGGCCTACATTTTGTTAATACCAAACATTTGCAGACTATGACACTTTCATGAATGCAATAATGACTTTCCACATCAGGGCTGAAGACTACAAATAGATGACCAAACATAAAATAAAATATATATAAAAAATTTAAATCTAGTCACCACTGGCAACAGTCAGGAACACTGTGTGTGCATTCATATGCAGTTTTGTCAGACATAATATTGTGAGTTATTGAATTACATCTTTAGAGCGTGCACCAGTGTATCATCCACCGCTTTTCACCCTTTTTTCCATTTGCAGACAAAAGACTCTTGGTCTTTTTTAATGAATCATCTGAAAAGATTCATAAAATGGGTTTGAACTCAGCAGCTCAGGTTAACAGTTTCAATCAGAGTCACTTTCTCAAGAAATCATACAGTGAATCAGCCTTGAGTGAGTTCACAACTGACTACCGGATAATAGCAGATTTTTATAACATGCGATCACTGATGATCCACTGTTAATGAATTCCTGCTTATTTTGTTATATGTGTAGCCAGTGGGTCATGAATAAACAACACAGGATACAGAATAATTTTTTTGAGGGGGTTTAATCTGCTGTTTATAAAAAAGGAAAAAATCAGTGGTCAGTGGGGCCGCATATAAAAAAAAAAAAAAATGAAATACAGAAATGAAATACGGTAGAGGCTAATATCCAAATGAAAACACAAACAGGGCATTAGGCTACCTAATGCTTCAGCATACATCACCTTAATACATGCTTATATCGCTTAAAGCATTTTATGCAATTAACACATGCTTAAACATGCTTAAACTCAATTTTTTTACTTTAACCAGGTTTTAAGGACATGTATAACAGTTTAAACAAACATTCTCATTACACATGTTCACTTAATTGGAAACACTCTGGGCTACAAATCATTAAATGAGATATGATTAATTCTAAATTTACATACCTAGTCCTCACATGTGTACAAAAACATGGTCAAACTCTACACATGCAATCCATATGTATCCTTCAAAAATAACCCATAACAAACAATCAATTTTAACATAGGACTCTTCTGAACACATATGTATCTAATGCAATTTATAAGCATTTTGTGTAAAATTTTATATTTACCCAAAGAATTCTAAACTGATGAACAAAACTGGGAGCTTCCTTTCTACATCCGTTGACCGTTGGGTGGAGAGCTTCTTGGTTGGGCGTTCTAGTTTCTCCCATTTATTTAAATAGAAGTGACTTGTCTCTGCTAAATGGCCTCTGGCCTCACACTCTATAGAACTACAATGCCCATCATGCACTACGTCTCCTCCCCGAAGTTTGCACAATTTTACTCCTGATTTCTTGCAATACAGGGACAGTAGAGGTGTACAAAAGCAACGCGTTAGTTTATTTAAAAAGTAATTCCGCTATTATGGTCTAAAATAAAAAATAATGTCACTTCCCCTATATACTGTATAGTAATATGCAATTGGTAGGAATAACACGTTGTAAGATGTTGTTTTCCATACGTAAAAATGGGGAGTTTCCCCAGTCTACCCTGTCTCTTCCCGTGTAAGCAACCCTCCTCCCCACCCCCATTGAAAATTAAAGGGGTCTGGTACTCAAGTTCAGCCAGCATAGAGCATGTGATGCAAACTGTGTACAAGTTATGTAGTACAGTCAGAAACAAAGCTGAAATTGGACTTTAAAAAGAAAAAGGAGTGCAGAAAGTGCTAGAGGAAGCAGACAATTTATGAGTTTTGTACAGAAGAAAGGTCAGTCATACATGTCAGTGTGGCTGCTTAGGTAAATATTTGTTAGATATCGCTGTAAACAGGGTAAAAAATGGCACGTGCCAAATGCAAAATGAACACTGACTCAGCATGCACCAAATACAATAAAAAAGGCCTTTGTTGAGTAAATAAAACTGAATTATTCACCTGTAATTATTGGCTGGTAACATTATCAGCAACTATTTCATTACATGTTTTACATTGTACAGTAAGGACAATAATCTGACCCTTACTAAATAAAGTGACTTGCGTGAATAGAACTGTCTGTTAAAGGAAACATCTGCCGCTACTCGCATATCTTGAAACATCTTTTAGACTAACTCAGTGGAACATTTACATTCAGATGTTTATCTACAGTATGATGCCTAAAGTCTTTTTTCCTCCAGAACTCCATGAATATTCCTCACACTGAAACACTGATGTCACCAAATGAATATGTGTGGAACACAATTATGACGATGTATCTTATTTTTTTCTGAGAGGTGCAGTTTTACTTTACTGACACAATGAATAAACTGTGTTGTTTGTCACAGATATACATGAAAAAAGAAAACTGTGAAATAATTCCACTGTGGAATTATGGAAGAAACAAATACAAATGTTTATTAAAATAATGCAAAATAAAGTTTCATGGCTAATAAGAAATGTTTATTGTTTTTATAAATATTTTGTAATAAATACATCATAATAAATATTATAATTTGTTTTGTAATATCTTAAATTAGTTTTTGACCCTGTATAAATGTCAGTTAGCAAGTTAAGACTCGCTAAAAATACCTGAAAGCAGTAATGCCTCAGAATAGAGTGAACATCTTATAGATGTGAATAGAGTGAACATCATAGAGTGATCTTATGGTGAATTTGCCAAAAAGAAAACTCGTGAATTTATCTATTAATTAATTTTGTTAGTGAAAAGTGTTTATTTATTTATTTATTATTATTTATTTTTTATCCCTTGATTCAAAGTATATTTTTGTTTGAAAAGAAAAAAGTTATGAATTAATTATACATAATATATGTTATATTTCCATCTATAAAACATTTATAAATAGTGGCCAATACTCTGGACTACACTCTCTTAAAATGGAATACACAGACAATGAATTAATTGCAAACTAATGCATTTATCAGCCAATTAACAAAGGACAATGCGTCTGTGTGCACTTCCAGAGTTAATTCAGGATGGACTTCAAAGACTTTAAATCATTAATCTTAGGAGAGTCACGTGATGCCATGCAAGGTTTGGACGTGTGCACAGCGAGCTCTGCGCACTTTGCTAATTTTGATACTTTTAATGATATAAACCAGTGAGATTTGATACACCTTGATCCATAACTGTTCTAGGAAGACAATATGTCAAAGAATTCAAAATCCTCAGGCTCTGGAGACATTAAAAGACACTTACGTGCTCAAGCTGATGCCCCTCCAGAGGCCTCGAGCCAGGGACTCGATTTAGCCAGAGAGGTAAAAGAGATTCGGCGAGATTTGCTGAACGTATCGGCAATGCTGACGAAGGTCGTTGCTGACTTGGTGGATCTTGCTGCAATATGTCGATCGATCACGGCCATGGAGACGAAATTCACTGAGATGGTTACAAGAGTGGGGATGTCGAGAAACGGATTGTTTATCTGGAGTCATCGGAGAGGGAATTAGCTGCTAATCCGCTAGCGACCAAGGTGGATTTGGAGCATGTCTGGAAGAAGCTGGAGGATTTGGAGAATCGTAACCGGCGGAATAACATCCGAATTGTCTGAATTCCAAAGGGAGCAGAGGGTCAGAATATTGGAATTCCTGGACGGGCTCTTTCCAAATCTACTTGACATAATAGGCCATAAGCTGGAAATCGAGCGAGCTCACAGGGTCCCAGTTCGGTGATCCGCTAAGCGTCACCTAGATCAGGTGGGGTTTATTCGGGGCAGCAGCTCTTCTGATAACATTAGGCATTTCATCAATATCATGTGGTCAGTGGTGAATGATCAGGCTCCGGTCACTGCCATCTCACTTGATGGCGAAAAGGTGTTTGATATGGTAGAATGGGATTATCTTTTTAAGATTTTGGAAATATATGGGCTTGGGAATTCTTTTATTGGATGAATTAAGTTACTTTATAGACACCCGGTAGCGGCGGTACAAACAAATGGATTAATTTCAGATTATTTTACTCTGGATAGGGGCACCTGGCAGGGTTGCCCTCTTTCCATATTATTGTTCTGTCTTGCCCTGGAACCATTAGCAGCCACGATAAGCAAGGAGGATGATTTTCCAGGGGTGGTGGCGGGAGGTATGGCGCATAAGCTTTTGCTTTATGCTAATGATATTTTATTATTTGTCTCCGACCCCATTATATCTATGCCTTGCCTCCACAGAATTATTCATTCCTTTTCTAAGCTCTCAGGATACAGAGTCAGTTGGTCTAAATCCGAAGCTTTGGCTCTGAAAGCATACTGCCCAGTAACAGCTTTTCAGCCAGGCGCCTTCCAGTGGCCCAAAGAGATAATTTTGACCCCTAATAAAAAGATTTGAGCGATGTGGGCAGGTGGGCTTCATTACATTTATCTATGATTGGGATGGTTAATGTTATTAAGATGAATTGTATTCCAAAATGTAACTACTTGCTACAATCTCTCCCTGTAGATGTCCCCCTCTCTTATTTCAAGCAATTTGATAGCATAGCGAAGTCCTTCATTTGGAATGGTAAGCATCCTAGATTACATTTTAATAAGTTACATAGGCCGATTGACAAAGGTGGGCTAGGACTACCCAAGATTTAGTTTTTTTATTATGCATTCGGTCTCAGACATTTGGCTCACTGATCACTTCCACCTGAGAGAGCCCCTCCCTGGTTTTATATTGAACAGGAAGTTCTTACCCCTATTTCGCCACTGCAAAGCCTTTCTATCACACTAACCGGAGAGGTTAGGTTACACCCCGTTATCTTGCATTTGCACTCGGTATGGACAAAAGTGTCGAGAGTGTTTAATTTGAACATTATTTAAATGTTGCCTTGAGCATATGGCTGAACCCCAAATTATGTATTAATAAGTCCCCTTTCTGCTGGTCAGAGTAGATTGTGAGGGGGGTTACTACACTCGGTGTCCTATATGAGAGTGGAGTGTTGAGATCCTTTGAAAATTTTATTCAACATTTTGGGATTCACAGATCTCAGTTCTATAGGTATTTACAGCTGTGCCACCAGCTCTGTACTGTTTTTGGGAGTAGCACACACCCCCCTAAAGCGGCAGATACTTTGGGAGAGGTGATTACTGCTTTTGGAAAAGGTCATGAGGCATCAGTGTATTACTCCCTGCTAATTCAGAGTCTGGGGGATGGAGCTTTAACATAAAGAGATTATGGGAGAAAGCTTGGTATTGGAGGAGAGAGTGTGGGCTAGGATTCTAAAAAACGTCAAGTCTGCATCTAGAGATGCAAGGGTGCGCCTTATGCAATTCAAGATTTTACATAGATTCTATTGGACCCCCTCTAGATTGTATAGGCTTGGTCTTAAAGACACACCCATCTGCTGGCAATGCCAATCAGAAGATGGAGAAACAAAAGTTTTTTGGTGGTGTGTTAAGATCCAAGAATTTTGGTTGAAGGTTTAGACTTTTTAATGTGACATATTGGGCACTCAAATGTAATTTTGCCCCAGACTCTTTTGGGCGATGGACCGGTCATCAATATGGGGGATAAACACATAAAATATTGTGTTCTGACCAGGGTTATGATTGGTAGGCAGGTTATTTTAAGGGGATGGAAGTTGGATGGAGTGCCCTTGTTTCGGGAGTGGTGTGCGGAGATGGGGAGGGTGGCAGCTTTCAAGGAGGTGTCAAGTAGAAGGCTGGGGTTTGTTTGATAGGAAATGGGGTAATTATTTAGCGTTTTTGGAGACTTTCGGAGAGGGGCTGTGGAGAGAGAAGTTTAGTTTTAATTATGTATGATTATTATATTTTTTCTTTCTTTCTTTCTTTTTTTTGTTTTGTTTGTGTATTCTTATATGTGACCACAGGGGAGTTTGTTGGGGGTCAGGGTGGCATTGGTGATTGGGGAGGGCGAAGTGTAATAGTGGGGGATAAATGTAAAATGTTGATTCAATGTATATATGTTGTGTTTTTCTTTGTTATATATCTATGAATCAATAAAAAAATTTAATTGAATAAAAAAGTCATTAATCTTACAGATTTCCTTTTGTTTAAACATTGGCAACCAACATCTACTCAGTTTACTAATTTAAACATGTATAGTACTAAAAATAGATAAATAATATTGGCATTATCCTTATGCTGTTTAGCCAGAGGGGAACTGGCAGTGACAACACTTGAGAATCAGACGAGCCCCATTCAAGGGCCAGATATGAAGTTTCCACAGCTCTGGCTGGGGATGCCAGATAGTGCCTAGAGCTTGCGAGAGCATATCCCTACTCAACAGAATTTCCCACAGGGGAGCATCCAACAGCTATACCAGCTTCGAAAACCAAGGGTGGTTGGGCCATTTTGGTGCAACCAACAGCATGATATCCTAGTCTTCCTGAACCTTGCACAACACTTGGTCTAACAAGTGAAAATGAGGGAACTCATACTTGCATATCGCTAGCCATTTGTGAACTAGGGTGTCCAGGCCCAGTGGAGCTTGACTCATGGATTATCAGAGGTTACAGTATGTTGTCTCCAGGGAGGCAAACAGGTCCACCTTGGCTTCTACGAATACCTCCCAAATCCTCTAAACTGTCTGAGAATGAAGTCCTAATTCCCCTGGTCTGATATCAAAACACTCTTTGCCCAATTGATTTTGAAGCCAAAATATTCTAAGCACATAAGTAACAGGTCCTTGTGCTTGCACGCCAGTACCTCCAATTGCGTTAAGCAGCATCGTCCAGGTAGCTGAGCACATGGAAGGCACTAAGCCTCAGTGGGGTAAGTGCCATGTCGAAAAGTTCCCAATGTGCAGAGAGCCAGGGACAAGCCAAAGTGTATGACTTTGAACTGATATACCATCTGCTTGAAGGCGAATCTCAAGAATGGCCTGTGGCAAGGTGCTATTTGAACATGAAACTACAAATCTTTCATATATACCAGTCAAATGGATGGACATGAGACAAAATATTTATCTGAGTAACCATCTAAAACAGAGATTTCCTGAGTGTCCGGTTCAAGTGCCTCAAGTACAATATGAACCACAGCCCACCGTCTTTATGGCTACCAAAAAATAACAGCTGTAGAAGCTTTTTAGTGCATCGAACGCAGGCATGCTTTCTATCATGTCTTTGGCAAGGAGACACTACCACTATGGTGGAGGACGAAACAGCATCAAGTGAGGTGGCCGCCTCACAAACTGAAACATGTGAAGCCATGCTAGACTGTGCTCATTACCCAGCTAACTATTTAAAGGGCACATGGGCTCCTCTGCCCAACATGGCCATTTTTATCAAAGCTGGTTTTGGGCAACCGCAACAAGGTTTGCAAACTTTACTTGAAAATGGTAAAAAAGCACAAACAGTTAAAGAACTAGAAACATGTTCTCAATCCTGGCATGCAGCGGAGGGGAGAGCAAGAGAATCATTTCGGGGACACAGAAGAGTGTTCCGGCCCTTCTTTGGAGCTGAAGTGGACTGTTCCTTAGGTTTTCTCCCTGCCTCTGGGTCCTCGGACCATCAGGAACGCTTACCTCGCCCAGAAGGAGGTTTTCCACTGGAAAGAGGCCCAGGATGCACAATTTTGCATTTTGGCCATGGCTGTTGTGACCTCAATGCTGACTCAGTCTCTGCCTTCTGGGGGAGAACTAGAGTCTCAGGGGTGCTTTGCTTCATGGGGTCCTGCCCAAAGGAAGAGCGTAAGCGAACCGTCTGCACTACCATGCCACCTCGCTTAGGCAAGATGTGCTTGTAAGCAAACGATTGCTTCTTGGCTCACTAGAATCTCTTGGTCAAAGCACTCATGGCATCACCAAGGAGTCACTGCTGCAACCAAGGCGCATTGAGCAGATAGGCCTTGTCCTTGTCAAGTATCTCTGATAAGTTCAGCCAGAGATTATGCTCAAAGGGCACCAGGCTTCCCATAGATCTGCCAATTGCCTGGGCAGTTATCTTGGTAGCAGGAGCACAGTGGAACTCGGGGTCCGGGCCGCTTTCATCTATGTCCTTCAGCAGGTCTGCCTGGTAGGCCTACAAGACCTTCATGATGTGGAGGGCCGAACCAGCTTGGGCCACCGTAGCATAAGCCCTAACGAGCAAAGAAAAAGACAAAGCAAAGATGTGTAACAGCTTGGAAGGATGCACCAGCTTCAATTTCCACAGCAGTTCCAAAGAAAAGGGGCACAAGTGTGCTGCAACAGCCTCTAGGGGAAGCTCTGAATAGCCTCTCTGCACTGTGCAATCAAGCAACCTGAAGGCCGCTGCACTGGAGACATGTACTCTTGCTGAGTGGGGAGAGCAGCATGTCATAACCTTTTGTTTGTGCAGCTCTGAAAAGAACGGCACCGTGCGACAGGGCTCGGAGTCAAACCGATTGGGTAAAAAACTTTGAATGAGTCGAGAATGCTCGGGCGCATCAGACATGGCTTTTCAAGCTTGAGTTTCTCGACCGAAGGAGTGAGATCCTCCTTCAACTCAGCATCGGATGACTTCCTAGCTTAGATTTTCCACCCTGAAGGTGAAAATAAAATCAGGATCTTCAGCCAAGTGTGACCAGGTCTCTCCAAACATGATCGTAATATGCACTCCAATGGTGGGGCGCTCATTGTCATGGCAAAACGAACAGACAAAGTTGCTTGAAATGGAGGAGAGGAGAGGTGCAAGGCCTGAGCCGGCAGCAAATCATCCTTAAAATCTCCATACTCTGCATCCCGTCCTTGCTTACCTTCCTCGTGCAGTTCCTCAGGAACCTCAGAGGTTGGATATCAGGAAGAGTGGGGACCGGCGTCGGCTTACAGAAAGAAAGCGAGCCAAGAGCGAAGCATCCTGAGTTTCATGTGCTCACAATGAATGCAGTAAGTCCCAATGAGCACCACTTCCATGTGGGCCTGACCCAGGCAGACAAAGCAGCGCTCATGCCTGTCGAAAAGATGGGGTAAATCACACATACAGAGGGAAACATTTGCCAAACGCAATCTTTAAAAAGATGAAGTTAAGCAAAAGGCTCTTTTAGTTGTTTTTCTACAGAAGTATAAAGATACGCTGTTCAGGGAAACCCTGTAATCTCTGCATTGGATTTAACTTTACACATAAGGTTAGTAAGTACTACGATATTAGTTTCACACTAAAATCATGTTAACATTTATATAATGTCTACATTTTGTGGCTATACTTTTGAAACTATGTGTATTTTCGCGTTTATGGAATGGCCCAATTCACTTCCATTGTAAATGCCTCACTGTAATCATGTGTTAGTTTGTTTTTTTATCAAAATTCAGTCAAAACATTTTTTTGTAGTAATCAATATTGTGCCACAAATGCTGTTGATTAAGCTTAACTTGTATTTAACCTGGAATATTCCTTAAAATTTCCTAGCAAAAGAGAGATTGTACTTGGTTGTACATCAGAAAATGCATGTAGTATCAGAGTATGTCCACAGCACTCGACAACTGCATGCTTGTTAGCTTCTCTAATATTAAAGGATAGAGACCACTAAAACTTACTGCTTTAACAAGTGATTTTGTCAGGAATGTCATCCAAGGACTGTAGATGGGCTCCACTGAAGGCTGAGCTGCCTCCATCCTAAATCCCTGACTCCATCATCACCTCTTCTGCCATCTTAGTTCCTTACTTGAAGGTTCCTCAAGTGGCTTGACTTGTTTCAAAAGGTAAGTCAGTTTGATCAGTGGTTAAAGTGTGAAAGGTTGAAATCTGTAAAATGCTGTTTAGTGGGAACATTCCCCAGCCTGCATGGGCATTTTATAGTTTTGCCTTTTCTCCCAGGCCTTACAAAGTTGGAGAAGGACAGGATGTTTAGTAGCTTCTGCACAACCATTTCCGTGTCAATGCTGCAGGAAAACGACATCCTGACATGCTGACAATGCTGATGGTTAAACATTTTTCACACTCTCACTAGATTATTTAATTTTTCTGTTAATAATTTCCATTTCCAATTAAATATTTAAAGTTTTTGAAGTAAAACAATGGCAGACTTCTTTGTCTTGCGAAGGCTAATTTCATAGCTAACATTTTATGTATCCTAAGTATAAACAATTAAATAATATTTTCACACTTTTTGCATTGTTTGGCAAAATTACAGCTTGATGACCAATACAAATATTCTGCCCACAAGTGATGTTTGAAGAAATTTCAGGGTAAATATATATACAGAATATTTTTATTGCCCAAAAGTGATATCAAACCCAAATCAAAATCAAATCACTTTATTGTCACACAGCCATATACACAAGTGCAATGGTGTGTGAAATTCTTGGGTGCAGTTCCGATCAACATAGCAGTCGTGACAGTGATGAGACATATACCAATTTTCAATAACATCAAATTAACACAACACAATTTAAACATCTGTTATACATAATTAAACTCGATTTAAAACATCATTTTAACACAACACAATTTAAACATCTGTTATACATAATTACACTCAACTTAAAACATCAAATTAACACAACACAATTTAAACATCTGTTATACATAATTACACAACTTAAAACATCAAATTAACACAACACAATTTAAACATCTGTTATACACAATTACACTCAACAATATACAAATAATAACATACACTGTACAGTATACAATATGCTGTTTTTGTTTTTTTTTTGTTTTTTTTTTTGTTTTGTTTTGTTTTTTTACTATATAGATACTATATAGATACACATTATTCAATAAAAATTAAAATATATATGAAAAAAGTATATATATAGAATGTACAGTATTGTACTGTATTGACATTCAGGCTGTCGGTTGATAGTCAGTTGTTAAGAGAGACATAATATAATGACAGTAATATAATTTATGACAGTCCAGTGTGAGATAAAAGAGTAATAAAGTGCAGGGCTGATGTATTTTGATCGTGGGAGATCAAGAGTTCAGAAGTCTGATTGCTTGGGGGAAGAAGCTATCATGGAGTCGGCTGGTGCGGGTCCTGATGCTGCGATACCGCCTACCTGATGGTAGCAGTGAGAACAGCCCATGGCTCGGGTGGCTGGAGTCTCTGATGATCCTCCGAGCTTTTTTCACACACCGCCTTGTATATATTTCCTGGAGGGAGGGAAGCTCACCTCCGATGATGTGTTTGGCAGTTCGCACCACCCTTTGCAGTGCTTTGCGGTTGTGGGCAGTGCTATTGCCGTACCAGGCGGAGATACAGCCAGTCAGGATGCTCTCCACAGTGCAGGTGTAGAACCGTGTGAGGATGTGGCGGTTCATTCCAAACTTCCTCAGCCGTCTCAGGAAGAAAAGGCGCTGATGAGCCTTCTTCACAACAGCTTCAGTGTGGACGGACCATGTGAGTTCCTCAGTGATGTGGACACCCAGGAACTTGAAGCTGCTGACTCTCTCCACTGGTGCTCCATTGATGGTGATTGGACTGTGTTCTCTGTCTTTTCTCCTGAAGTCCACCACAAGCTCCTTTGTCTTACTGACGTTGAGGGAGAGGTTGTGCTCCTGACACCAGTGTGTCAGAGTGTGCACCTCCTCTCTGTAGGCTGTTTCATCATTGTCAGTGATCAGACCTACCACCGTCGTGTCATCAGCAAACTTAATGATGGCATTGGAGTTATGTGTTACCACACAGTCATGTGTGTACAGGGAATACAGTAGTGGGCTGAGAACACAGCCCTGCGGGGCTCCAGTGTTGAGGGTCAGTGATGAGGAGATGTTGCTGCCTATTCTAACCACCTGGCGTCTGCTTGACAGGAAGTCCAGGATCCAGCTGCACAGCGAGCTGTTTAAGCCCAGAGCCCGGAGTTTCTCATCTAGCTTGGAGGGCACTATGGTGTTGAATGCTGAGCTGTAGTCTACAAACAGCATTCTCACATAAGTGTTCTTTTTTTCCAGGTGGGAGAGAGCAGTGTGTATTGTAGATGCAATGGCATCATCAGTGGAGCGGTTGTTGCGGTAAGCAAACTGCAACGGGTCAAGATTGAGTGGTAATACAGAGCAGATGTAATCTCTGATTAGTCTCTCAAAACATTTGCTGATGATGGGGGTCAGAGCAACAGGACACCAGTCATTTAAACAAGTTATGTTCGATTGTTTTGGAACAGGCACAATGGTGGATGTTTTAAAGCATGTGGGGACTACAGACAAAGAGAGGGAAAGGTTGAAAATGTCCGTAAAAACACCAGCCAGCTGGTTCGCGCACGCTCTGATGACGCGGCCCGGAATGCCGTCTGGACCCGCGGCTTTGCGGATATTCACCCGTCGGAAGGATCGGGTTACATCCGCTACAGAGACGGAGAGTGAACTAACCTCTGTAGCTTCGGCCGTGAGAGGCTCCAGTGTTGAGGGTCAGTGATGAGGAGATGTTGCTGCCTATTCTAACCACCTGGCACCATCATCTCTCTCCCATATTTACCCTGAAATTTAATCTCAAGCATGCTCTTCACTGACACTTTTGTCAATTTGATTACAATCACAAGTACACTTACTTTGAAAAAAACTTTAGAGGCAAAATTGTTTGTTGTGGTGGAAATGATGGCACAACTGTGGGTTCCCTTTCAAGAAGATGCTATGGGAGAACCCTTCAGGGGGCGGGACTTTGAATACCTATACCATCACGCCAATTTGATTGGCTGGTGAAGCTTAGTGCTCTGACCTATGCTGACATGCTGTGTTCATTCTGAACACATGCTATGTTCATTTTGAACGTATGAAGCTCAGGACTCTGCGCTCGTGGCTTGCTTTCATTGAGAAAGTGGAAGCTGATCCCTATCCTTTCCTCGGTGTCTCTGGAGGGATCACACGAAGAAGGGGCATGAGGAAGGGACACAGAGTATGGAGGTTTTAAGGGGGAACTGTCACTGGATCAAGCCTTGAGCACCTCCAATGCTCCATATAAAGTGTCTTTTCCTGTTTGATTCGTCCGTGATGACCTTGTTGGGCCTCATGTATTCAGATAGAAGACAAAGGCAGGCCTAACAGTCAAAAACATTCCTCAAGCCCCTCCTTCTAAGTCATAAATCAAACAAAGGGAGTCCAAAACAGACTACAAATCCATGAAGCCTTGCTCACTAAAGGATCGAGCACTCAACTCCTATTGGATGAGGCACACAACAGAACGTCCCTCAAACATGACATCATCAGGACTTCAAATAATTCTGAAATGCTTCCAAAGTGGCTTCCAGCGACTTAGTTCACCGGATACGGACGTAGCTTTTTGCTGCTCTCCGGTGCAACCTCGTGGCATAAGGAAGTAATGTCCGACTTCAAACTGTAGCCATACAATCTCCATCTCGCTGGACGAGCTAAGATTACTCTGTGTTCAACCGAACACTCTAACGGATCCAAAGGAGACCGCCAAGCAATTCGCATCTTCATCCGTTGGCCTACAGAAGTGAAGAGATTAAAGATTTCTCTTCCATCTTCAATCAAGTCGACATTTCTGAGTTCTCCGCCAGCCCGCCGAGAATCAACAGCCGTACCGCCCTCTGAGAATCAACAGCCGTACCGCCCACCGACAGCGCGAGGAAACGTCTTCTCGTCATCACCCGAGCCTCAAGGAACCGGGTCAAAGTTAAAGGACGGAGGAAAACACATTCTACCTGTGTCCTCATGCGATTCAAGTAAGAGGTCACGTCTGGGCAGAGATAGAATATTATAGTGTGTTATTCTTGTGTTTCAAGGTTTTTGCTTGTACAGTTTACGGACCGCCATGTCCGCTCATTATTAATACTCAGGGTATTAATTATCACAAATTTGTTTTGCTGTATTGTGGTCCAACCAAATTGGATTGTTGTGCATTTTCGCCATCGCGGGTGAGACAGCAACTGAGTTCATCCATTAGAGTCAAATAACACAGGACTTTTACGAGCCCCGCTCGTAAAACCGCGTCTCTGAGTGATGAACACGGCTGCTTTATCTCCAGCTATCGCGAAATCAGCTTTCGGGCTGTCACTTAATAATCTCTCTCTCTCTCTCTCTCTCACTAACCACACTGACACACACACACACACACTGTCACACACACACCTTATGTGTTATAGGATTATTTTATTTCCATATCTAATCATATCACTGTTTAGTTTGTAGTTGTAAGTCAGAAGTTTATTGACTGCATTGTATTAATTATTAATTGATATTACTGCATAAATAAACTTTGTTTATATTACAAAGAGAAGTGTTTTGGTTTGTTTTGCATATGCCTGTGTCATGCTGACGGGATGTCAGTGCTCGGATTCAAACCTTCATTCATTGTTTTTTTCCCCGAAAATCGATATTCTTCGGATGTCGATTTTCCTAAGAAAACAATCTAATATTGAGACTGTTTTAATATTCGGTTATTAGTCCCTGATTTCAGGGTGGTGCCCCGTCAATGTTAATCCTTATTAATATTCTATTGATTTTTGATAATTGATAATTATCTTTGATTGAATTTGAATGATCAATAAGCTAGTGTTAATTTTAATTAATGTTTCATCGACGTTAACAATTAACGATTATCTTTGATAACTGTTGATTTAAAGGATTAAAAAAAGCTAACATTGATTCTCATCAATGTTCTATTGATTTTAATAATTAATAATTATCTTTGATAATTATTAATTATTGCTAATAACCAAACTTGCTCCTAAATGTAGCACACTACATTTACTGGAGTCCCATATGAGGTTTTAATGAGTTAGATCCAATTAATTAATTTAAATATTGATTAATAACTACAGAAATAATTATTAATTATTTCTGATAGTAACACTGATCTAAACAACCAGTAAAGCCCTACAACCTGCGGCCTGAGATCGATGTGCATGGTTCGATCACATTTGGCAGTTCGGATGAAAAGGGTGATGCTCTATTGTCCGAGGCCTCTGAGACCTGGTCACACTCAGTGGTCGAGAAAGGTGCCTATATTTCTGCTCGAGCGATGGAAAACAGATCTATATCTGCATCTGAAGCTGAGTTGATCGAGGTTCTTGGACTGGCAGTCAAGAGGCTCTGTTGTGCCCGAGTGCTCTCAACTGGACAAATGTTTTTTATTGAGTCGGTGTAATCAGGTATTTCACCTGGGGGTCTGTATCCATCCAAGCCATGTAGGCTCACAAGGCCTACACTTCAATGGGTCAGGCTGGTTTGGCTCTGCACACCATGGTGGTGCAATCTGCTGAAGGACTTGGATGAGAGTGGTTCAGACCCCGAGTCCCTGCAAGAGCTGCCATGGATTTGGCGCTCCGGTATACCAAAACCACTGCCAAGGATCTTGGCATATTTATGGGTAAGCTGGTGACTGCTGAATGCCACATCTGGCTGAATTTGTCGGATTTGGGTCGTTCGTACACAGACCAGTCTGCTCTGGCTCCAAAGAAGGCCTGGACTACTTCACCATGTCCCTGCAGTATATATCTCATTGTCCCCACAGTTCCATGTCAGGATTAAGATCTAATATCTATTTTTGTTGACTCTATGCCCATGTGTGTCACAACTTAAGAAAGTTTTCCAACCTTGCTGTAGTTGCTCAAGGCATAAACAACTTAAAAAAAAATTCCAGATCTAACCAACCTGCTTATTCTGAATGACCCCTGAACTGCCCCTCGTCACAGGCTTTTCTTGAGATTCACCATCAAGAGGACTGCATACCAGTTCAAGGTCCTACCCTTAAGGTTGCCCCTGGCTCCTTGCACAAAATCTGTCAATGCAGTGCTGGCTCATCTTAAGCGGAGAAGCATACGCTCAATTAGAGGCACAGGTGTGCAAGCACACAGATCGGTTGCTCGCATCTTGAGCAGTTGGGACTCCTACACTTGAAGAATTTCAAACTAGGGAAGACCCTGCCATTGTGTCATTTTCAACAAGCACTGGGCTTAATGGCAGCTGCAGCCACCATCACCCCACTAGGCTTGCTACGGATGAGACCCCTCCTGTTCTGGGTCCACCCGAAAGTCCCTCATCATGCCTGGAGACATGGTCACCACCGACTCCTAGTGATGTGTTGCTGTTTAGCCACGCTAGCTATTTGAAGGAGGGCCAAATTTTATCGGAAATGCATGACACTCGCCAAGATGGGCAAACACAAAGTTGTCATCACAGACGTGTCCAACACAGGCTGGGAAGCCCTGTGTGAGGGACATCCTGCATTTGGCACCTACGCACAGTGAGCAAAACTGTGCTCTGGAGCGAGATTTTGTCCTATCCATATGTGCAATGCACGTCCCCGGCCACCTGAACAGCGGAGCAGATTAAGTCTCATGTCAGGGTGTCAGGAGGGGTAATGGAGATTCAAACCTCAAACAGTTCAGAGGAATTTGGAGATATTCAAGGTAGCCCAGGTGGACCTGTTTGCCTCCCCGGAGACCACACATTGTCGGCTCTGGTACTCCATGACAACAAACCAGGCTTGGACACCTTAGTTCACAAATGGCCAGCAGGACGCAAATATGCACTACCCTCCCACTCTTTGCTAATTGGTGCTCCTCCCGGGGTGAGGACCCAAAGAACTGCCATGTGCAGAAGATTCTCTCATTTATACAAGAGCGTTTGGATGCAGGACTCACGTTCAAAGTATATGTCACTGCTATAGAAGCAACTCATGACCATTGAGGGCTTGTCGGTTGGCAAACACCATCTTGTCAGTACATTCTGGGACTTAACGCTGGTATAACAAGTGCTTACAAGTCCCGTTATTTATTATCTGTTTTAATAATTCTAGTTGACGAAAAACATGACAGAAGACTTGGGATGATTGTCATCGATCTTCTTTGATCTTTTCCATGCTACTGTCAAGTGTAACGTCCGTGTAAACAGCCAATGTTAGGGCTCTTCCACACGAATGGTGTCTGTGTTTCAGGTCTATTTCTCTCGATTTGTTTTCCTTTCCAATCTGTACTTTTTAACATTGACAATTGTATATAAAAATTATTCAAATGCAATAAATAACTAAATAAAATGATTAAGCCTTTGTAGCACTCATCTTAGTATTAAAGAGAGCACACACAAAGAAAGGGGTTAGTAGCAACAAGCAACTCCCTAGCATTGGAATGCAAGATATAATCATGAGAAAGTAAACAAAAGCACAACAAAAAAAGATCCAAACACACAATCTTCAATTTAGCAGTTCAACCACAATGTATTATACAACATAGTCCTGAATTAAACCTTCAACCATCAAATATTTTAAGAATACATACATATGAGGCAGGGAAACTCTGTCCATAGGATAGAATGACAGTCAGTAATGCCAGCTGAGCATTTCAATCAAGTTCAGGTACAAACGGACACGTCCTACCACAGTCGCTTCATGTCCTCACAGTGTCATGTTACAATGTCCACATGAGGATCCTTTCCAAGTGTATCTCTGAATCCTTGGGGCGTTGAAATAAAAACAACAATCCACAAAAATATAGCTGCAAGCAGCGATGACGGGCCCTAGCACAACTGGTCCATTTCCACCCGGTGGCTTGCGGAAAACAATGCAGGGTTGACACATGCATTTGGCATTTGACATTTGACTTTATTACATTTTTTTTTTAAGCAATTTGAGTAAATATAAGAGGACTATTTTAAAGTCTGTTGTAAGAGCCACACTTCCTGCTACCCCTTACATGCCCCATTTTTACAGAGCCCCCCCGTCCCGCACTCTGCAGCTGTCATCTGCTACAAACAGGGTATGCAATGCTCATAATAGTGTTTTCCATGTATGAGCCAAGGGTCTCAAAAGATTTGAGCACTATACACTTTCAGTACTTAAAAAGAAACTTGAAAAAAAAAAAAAAGAAAAAGAAAATAAGACATCACCAACAGCATTATGAGTAATGAAGTTCCCATGAACATACATACAGAAAATACACCCAGAAGTAAAATACTGGACATAAAATCAAGTTATCATTATAGCTGTCTATATGAATGCATATCATATGAACACATACAGTATGTAGCAGTGTTACACCTTATCTAAGCTGTTTTGGTTTGAGATGCTAAGGGAAAATCTGCCTCCCACAGCATTATGGGTAATGAAGTTCTCATGAACATACATACAGAAAATACACCCAGAAGTAAAATACTGGACATAAAATCAAGAAATCATTATACCTGTATATATGAATGCATATCATATGAACACATATGTAGCAGTGTTACACCTTATCTAAGCTGTTTTGGTTTGAGATGCTACTAGACAAACTGCCTCCCATATGGTCTAAATGAAATACGGAATGCGATTCTGTTCCCATAAATATAGGACGATTCCGTACTATACGGGATGGTTGGCAACCCTATCGGTTAGTGTATGCAGTGTTGGGTGGAATATAGTTATAAAGTAATTAATTATTTGTAAACTAATGACTTTGTTAGTACAAAAAGTAGAGTAGTGCATTACATTTTAAAATTTTTGTAATGAGATTACATTTACTGACTTTCAATTAAGTTAATGAATTTTAATTACTTTACTTGGGTTACACATATATAGGCCTACTGTAATTCTAAAATATTCTACATGAAGAATACATTTAAAACATGAATTATGTTCATACAGCTGAAGGGTGTGTGGACCTTAACATGTCAGTGAACAAGGAGAAAATGTAGACATTATTATCAATTTGTTGAGCGTAAAAACAAAAACTTTTGTTTTAGAAAGTAACTTAAAAGTAATTATGTGATAAATTGTTTCGATTAAGTAATCATTTATCTGTAATCACTAAGTTAGTTAGTAATCTGATTGCAATTTTAGAGTCGTAATTAGCTATTTGTATGCCACAATGCAATGCTGCCCATTTCCAGTGTGATAACAGAACTGGAAGTAATATCAGACATTACTCTCTTTCTCTTTCTCTCTTTTTTATTTTTATTTTTATTTTATTTTATTTTTTTTATTTTTTTTTTGGCGTATTATTTTATTCAATTGAATTCTCTCTCTCTCTCTCTCTCTCTCTCTCTCTCTTTAACATTAACGACTACATAAAAAAACGACAAAAAATGCAAATTAATAGCATTTTCTTTTCAAGATTATAACTGGATGGCACTTGCTGAATCAAACATGCAATACAATTAGGTCATTAAGCCTGTGTACTGTGTTTGAAATAGTTATTGTTATCGCTAACGTTCACACGTTGAAGAAACAGTACACTGCACAGTAAGCAGGGAGGGGCGGGGCCAGTGAGCGGTGACGTCAGAAAGGTCGTGGGTGAGAGGTGATCGGGACTCATCTTGTTGTCTTTGTAAGAGTGGAGCGCGATCACGCAGCCGTGTCTTCCCTCTTCCCCGAATCCTCTCAAAACTCCCTCCCGAACCTTTCCCTCTCACCCTCCGGACCCCGGACCCCGGACCCTCATCCCCTCCCCGCCGCGCGCGTCAGGTGAGTCTTCCGCGCGTTTAACGCGTCCATGACTATGAGCGCGACGGGCCCTGTAGGCCGCGCGAGAGCGCGCCCGTGCTAATCACGCGCAGCTCTTCTGCGGCCAATTTAAAACCATGTTTAAACATTCACACTCTGAATGTGGCGTTTACATCATGAAACAAACACCGTTTATACAGCATAAAGGGTTTTGTGTTGTTTAAAGAGCAATCCGCTGTTATTTAAGTGTGTTACGCAGCTAGTAAACACGCGAGCTAAGGCAGCTTTAATACTAATGGCTAACCTGCTGATGTTAATTAATATTTATTTTAAATGTATTTATATTTTAAATTCCTGATGAATTAAATGTGTTTCTGAATAACTAGGTGATTCAAACGGATGGTTATTATCGCGAGAACCTGCAATATTTATATTCATAACTGGGATAGGCGCCAATGAAAAACGTTGAATAACAGTCAATGGCTGCATGTGTGTTTCTTCTGATTAATTCTTTAGTATAAGTAAACCTTTTATGTAGGCTAAGCTTATGGGTAGCATGTAAATATAATGCTCTATGAATATGCTTATTCACTCCAGTACTGTAATATTGTGATCATGTGACACTATTTACCATGGAACCACCACAGTTCTTGGACAGTACAGTTTTGTAAGGGTTTTACTCCACAAACTCGTTTATTTTTAAGAATGTATTCTGAATGCTTGTTTGTATGTATATATGTTGAATGAATGTGTCTGTGTGTCAGGTTGATCACCCGTGACCAAAGATCTAGAGCTTGACTCATCACTCATCATGGACTCTGGTGTGATTGAAGGAGGACTCAATGTCACGCTCACCATCAGACTGCTCATGCACGGCAAAGAAGTGGGCAGCATCATCGGGAAGGTGGGTTTGAACATCAGAAACCTAGTTATATGACATTTTGGGCGTATTATAGGCCTATTATACCCAAAAGGCTGTCTATGGAGGGGTTTAACTGGGTAATGTGACACTAGTGGTGCACTGATCAGGAAATTTGAGGCCAATACCAATCTCTGATTTTTTTTTTTTAACACTAAGATCGGCCGATACCGATACCGTTTTTTTGTTTGTTTGTTTGTTTAAGTGCCCTTTGCCACACTTTTGCAAGTTATATGTTTATGCCCCACACAGTAAAATGACTAAAAAAAGGTTCCATTTGTTAACATTATTTAACAACATTACTGTAGCTAACATGAACCAATGAGCTTAATGTTAGTTACAACATATACAGTACTGTGCAAAAGTTTTAGGCACTTATGAAAACTGTTGCATGGTATGGATGTCTTCAAAAATAATGCTATAAATAGTTTTCATATATTAATTAATGTCATACAAAGTCCAGTAAACAAAAAAAAAGCTAAATTAATATTCAGTGTGACCACCTTTGCCTTTAAAACAGCATCAGTTCTCCTAGGTACACCTGGACACAGTTTTTCTTGGTTGTTGGCAGATAGGATGTACCAAGCTTCTTGTCTCAGTTGTCTCTTTAAGTAATCTCAGATTGACACTGTGTTCAGTGGGGGGCTTTGTGGGGGCCATGACATCTGTTGCAGGGCTCCCTGTTCTTCTATTCTAATCTTTTCTAATTGCAAAAGTAATGTTTGGGAGTCTGTAATGTATATTTCCTATTGACACATTAAAGCTGAAGATATAAATAACCATCTTAAGACAAATGCTTTTGTGAAACATCTTATGTGCATTAGATTTTTACACAGTACTGTATATATACATATTGCATTTTAAAAATCAAAAGTTGTATCAGTAAATGCACTATGAACTAACAATGAACAATTGTATTTTTATTAACTAACATTACAATTAATAAAGGCTGTGAAAATATTGTTTGTTCATGATACCTAATGATAACAATTGGAACCTTTATAAAGTTACCAAAATTATAGTAAAATTACATTATTTGTGAATTGCTAACATTTTGTTTTGAAACAGTTATGAATAGTTCTGTTGTCAATATCAAAAGGTCATTATGACATACTGGTAAGCAGTAAAAACCATGAGAGCATCACACACAGCAGAGATGCATTCAAAAATAAGAAAAATAACTGCTCCAGTGAGAAATCATTAATATCTATGGTTTGGCATTTTGCTGTAACACAAATCACTAATTGGTAAGAAAATGCGTGAAAACATGGTGCCGTTATGGTTAAAATGTTAACATGACCAACATTAATCTGATTTAAATTGGGATCCTCACAGAATAGCGCTGAGATGAGTGACTCATGACATATTGAGAGCGAGCATGTTTGACATGGCGAGTGAGCATATTGAAGGGAGTGAAGCTGAAAGTGCTCAAACAGTCTCTCGCTCAACACAACATCTGATTGTCAAGACTCACGTTACATCACGTATACTCAGATTTGGATACGAATGTTTTTGTCGTTTAATACGTTTTTGTTTTGTTTTTTTGTTTGCAGTCTCTATCTTCTTCATGCTCGCAGTGCAGCGAGTCAGAATTACTACCGTAATTACTCTAGAAAATGGGCAACTTAATATTCATACAATTGTAATTCTTACACGTTTTTAAAAACAAAACGGTATATTTATCTGAATAACAGCATGTCTGAAAGTTTAAAGTCATGAATACTTAGAATTGCCAACAATTCACCCTCCAGAGGCCACACTGTCATGCATCAAGGGCTGAGAATGCACTCATTTAGTAGAGTAGCAATGTATGTGTGATTACCTGTGTGCTGCAAAAAAGATCGGCTCTGATTCTAGGCACAATCCGCCGATCACAGACTTAAGACGAAGATTGGCCGATTAAGATCAGTGGCTGATTGATCGGTGCACCTCTATGTGACACAGCCCATATCACGTTGTTTGCTGTACAAGCCTTCTTCCATATGAAAATAGTAAGCATTAAAAGGGTTCATCTCAAGAACATGTCCATCTTATACTTCACCTAAAAATCAAAATCTTACATAAGGAAATTAAGCCTATTTGAGGTTTTTTGCATGTGACATTATTTTCATAAACATTTTAAACCCCCAAATTCTCAATAGGTTCAATGGGGTCCCTAGCTCAAAAATGTATTTTAATCTTACTGGCGAAAGACAAAAATAAAAGATGATGAAAGCCAATATATAAAATGGCATGAATCAATATTTATGGAGTAATCCATTATTTTGTAGAAATATATGATTTTGGAGCAAAAATAACCATAGAAAGGTGTCAACATCACTTTTATTTTTACAGAGATAGGTAGGTCTATTACTAAAATCAGTTAACTTCAGCACTCCTTGATGCATTATATACCAATGGTGTGTCTAAAGGAGCACTTTTTTTTTTGTGTGTTTTTCCAAAGCTGTTGTTCCAATAACTTCAGAAGTATTAAATATGCCTTAATATCCTTTTAGATCCTTGTTCAAAACTTTCCTTCTTATATCTTTATTTTTAAGGCCCTATATGGTTAAATCCCAGAGATATGGGGCTCACAATGTGGCTCCATCCGCAAATTGTAAAATTTTACAAATGTACAATTTCAGTGGTCAAAAACCAAATATGGGTCACATGGTATGAAGGTAGTTTTTCTTGGCCAAGAAATCTGATTTACAAATTATGTTGAAACTAAAAGGTCCAAAATACACCTATGAAGAATAAGCAACACATGTGGCTCTTCAATAAGTGCAATACTGTTATATAGTGATTGGATTTCAGAAATGTACATCTGCAAAGCATTGCTGAGTTTATTAGGGGTCCAAACACCAAAGATGCTGAAACTCTACTGTACTGATTTTCTTATGCTTTTTCTAAAGACGATTGCGAATGAGAATTACAAAATGATCAAATTGAGAGGGAAGGGTGCAAGCTACCCGATGCTTGTATAGTCTCTCATTTAGCAGTTTTGTGTTCCCAGGATGGATTTTTATTCTACACCCTTTTGTGTTTTGCAGAAAGGTGAATCGGTGAAGAAGATGCGAGAGGAGGTGAGATATGCAGTGAAGTCTTTGTGCTTGGGTGTTTAATATATTTACATGAAATCTTGATAGTAATTGTCTTAAGACCCAGTTGTAAAAGGTTTTTGTTGATGTTTCTCTGCAGAGCGGTGCTCGGATCAACATTTCTGAAGGCAACTGCCCAGAACGCATCATCACCCTGGCAGGACCCACGACTGCCATCTTCAAAGCTTTCTCCATGATCATCGAGAAACTCGAAGAGGTACGAATCACTTTCATGAACTATTAAATGAATATTCCCGGTTCAATACAAGTTAAGTTTAATGGACAGCATTTGTGGCATAATTTTGATCACCACAAAAATGAATTTTGACTTGCCCCTACTTAAAAAAAAAAAAATAAAAAAAATAAAAAATAAAGCTAAAACCTGTGTTCCAGTGAGGCATTTACAATGGAATTCCGTAAACGTTAATATACTCACTGTTTCAAAAGTATAGCCACAAGATGTAAACAATATGCGTGTTAACATGATTTTAGTGTGACAAAATTGCTTGCTAACCTTTTCAGTGTGACGTTATATCCAATTTTACAACTTTGTTGTCATGATGACGCAACACTGTAAACCATTAAATCTTAAAATGACCGTAAAAACAACTATTTGAACAACTTTACAGCTCAAATAATGCATGAGTTATAACAGAAGAATGAATGTAAGTGCGTTTATGAAATTATAAGCTTCTGCTCTTAAACCCTCCAAAAATTGGCCCCATTCACTTCCATTGTAAGTGCCTTTTTTTTTTTCTCTCTCATGAAATTGTATTGTGTTACAATTGTGTTAAAAATGTGTGAGCTTAACTTGTATTGAACCCGGAATATTCCTATAAAGAGATGATCACAGGTGACACCGATTCCTTAGGCAGCATTTTCAGTGTGAGTATGGGAAAGTGGAAAATTTGCATGTTTCACCAGGACATCAGCAGCTCCATGTCTAACAGCACGGCCACTTCAAAGCCTCCGGTCACGCTGCGGATTGTGGTGCCAGCCAGCCAGTGCGGATCACTCATTGGCAAGGGCGGCTGCAAGATTAAAGAGATCAGGGAGGTGAGTGGAGAATTGTTCATTGGTGTTTGAAATACAGTTATTCTTAGATTCATTTACATGCAGTTGCCTGTGTTGTTCTCTAGTTCTTGCTATAGGGAACTCAAGGGCATTGTCATAAAGATGACCCTTCTCTCTCTGTGTTTTGTAGTCGACAGGAGCTCAGGTACAGGTGGCTGGAGACATGCTGCCCAACTCTACTGAGAGAGCCATCACTATCGCTGGAACGCCACTGTCCATCATCGAGTGTGTGAAACAGATCTGTGTGGTCATGCTGGAGGTAACGCTCTCACACACACACTAGCTTTTGATTGGGAGGAATAGTGTACACAAATTGAAGGGACAGTTCACAGAACGAAAATTGTCATTATTTACCAGGGTTACTGGCAGGACCTTAAAAAGTCTTAATGTCTAAAATTCAGTTTTTTTAAATATCTTAAATGGTATAAAAAAAAAAACGTCCTTATACTTTTCTGAGCTCCTAAATTTGGGTGATTCTTACAAAACTTGTCAAGAAAATGTCCTGGTCATATTTAATCCCAAATCAAAACGGAAAAAGATATTAAGTTATATTTGTATAATAAAAATGAAGCATACATTTAGGACCATTAAGATTATTTGCATTGGGACATTATTTTTAGGAAACTTTAAAACATTTTACCGCAATTCTCATTACCATTTCACATCTGCACATTTTACATTTACGGTTATAATTTACTATTCCCATTGTTTTCAGTAATGATAAATAAAATATATTCAATGTAGGGATGCCGCGGTTTGAGTTTTTGGCGGTTAGATTACTGTCTGAGAAAAAAAATCACTAACCAATTTTACAATTATTTGCACACTTGCTTATGCAACAGCACTGATGCACAAAATGCATATCACATAACAATTGTCTAAACGTCTTAGTGGACGTATTTCTGGGGGATATGTGGACACCAAGGGAAGCCCTATAATAAGAAAACTGAAACACACACAAAAATATAAATAAGAGATGCTCCAATCTAGGGCACAACGCCGCTTATTCGCATCCCAAGCTCAGTGATGGGCTAATGTAACCAGAGTGCTTCAAAAGTGTGTAAATGTAAGATTATTGGCATTAAACAGTTTTTTCTTCTGCATCAGTTTATTAAAGCAATCCGTTGTGTCATACACCCCAAAATAAAGAATCAGCAACAGACTCTAAATACTGTCCACAACACCTTACAAATAAACCTGTGGACTATGCATAGTAACGGGAACATTGCTCACAGCAGGCAATTTATAGTCCAATCATGACTAAAATGTACATTTATTGTTGAACGTGATGAATTTGTACAGAAGCAATGCTTTAAATAATGAGGACGATTTAAGACGCAACTTTTCAGGTTTACTCGCTGATAAGAACTACACGCAATGCACCGCATGCTGCCAAACAGCTGATTTAAGTCGCTTTTTTGATGGATATGAGTCTGGTAGATCGAATTCCTCTGTTATATCTTGGAATTTGTGTTTTTAAGCTTCAGTTTAAGTGAATTGAAAGTTCACGTTCAGTTCGTGACACCTGGCCATTAAAGCACCACGCAGCCACAGTCTGTAACCATAGCAACAGCTCCAGTACACACACATGCACAAGAGGTTTCCCATTTAGGCTTACAAAATCTTATAACTCTATATTATATATTTATACATTCATATTTTTGCCACGTGTAAATAAAGCATTTCACGGTTTTTAACCGTGGATTCTAAATTATTACAGTTTAACCGTATAATTGCATCATCCCTAATTTAATGCATACACTTAAATATTTATACACCGTATCATGCAGGGGGCACTTGACCCTTCAAAACCGAATCCTCCATGCATCCACATTTAAATCTAAGAATGCTTTATATCCATTTGGAGACATTTTACACTGGATAGTTATTTTTAAATAAAAACTGATAATTGCAAGGATTCATGCCTGTGAATGAAAATCCACCTGGGCATTATCTATAAAAGCATTTTTAAGTATGATCATCCAATAATAATAAATTACTGAGTTCATACATCCTGGCCAGTGCAGGTACCACATGACTCCTCCGTCTAGTTGGGCAAAACCAACTCGTTCAATGGAGAGGGGGACTTCAGTTTTTTTGTCTCAATATGACAGACTCGCAGCCACGCAATTGCAAGGTATCTCAAACGAAGTTATTTTCAGCGATGGTAAAAATATATAAACAAGGACAGATGCATGACAGGGGGTGGGGGGACAAATCACCCCCTTCACAGCATTGGGGGGGACGTGTGCTCCCCGTCTCCCCCAGTTCTACACCAGTGGATGTGGGCAGATGGTTTTGTTCACAGCCAGCAGAAGATAGAAGCTGATTGTCATGTCAGCGGCAAACTGCGCAGCGGTTGTGGGTGTTCGTCAGTGAATGCGTTAATCATAAAAGTGTAAATCATGCATAATTTCTGGGTAGCTATAATATTGACTATATTCTTGATGCCTCATTCTGTTTTTATCCTCCTGAGACCCGAGCGCATCTGCTGTGTGCATTTTCCATTTCCCTTTTTGATTTGTAACTAGTAATAGTAGTAAACATGTAAAAAAAAAATACAAAAAAATGAAGAACAAATAGTTTTTCTAAAACTGATGTCCTCATATGGGGACAGCAGGTCTAAGTTGTTACATTTTAAATAATACTAAGCTATTGAAAGTCAGATACATTTGAAGTCAGAAGTTTACATGCACTTAGGTTGAAGTCATTAAAACTCATTTTTTTAACCACTCCACAGATTTAATATTAGCAAACTATAGTTTTGGCAAGTCGTTTAGGACATCTTTGTGCATGAGTAATTTTTCCAACAATTATTTACAGACACTAACTTAACTGTGCCTTTAAGCAGCTTGGAAAATTCCAGAAAATGATGTCAAGACTTTAGACAATTAGCATCTGATAGGAGGTGTACTGAATTGGAGGTGTACCTGTGGATATATTTTAAGGCCTACCTTCAAAATCAGTGCCTCTTGATTTTCCCATGATGTCAAGCAAAGAAATCAGCCAAGAATTTGTGGTTCATCCTTGGGAGTAATTTCCAAATGCCTGAAGGTACCACGTTCGTTTGTACAAACTATAGTATGCAAGTATAAACACCATGGGACCACACAGCCGTTATACCGCTCAGGAAGGAGACACATGCTGTCTCCTAGAGATGAATGTAGTTTGGTGCAAAAAGTGCAAATAAATCCCAGAACAACAGCAAAGGATCTTGTGAAGATGCTGGAGGAAACAGGTAGACAAGTATCTATATCCACAGTAAACGAGTCCTATATTGACATAACTAAAAGGCTGCTCAGCAAGGAAGAAGTCACTGCTCCAAAACCGCCATAAAAAAGCCAGACTACAGTTTGCAAGTGCACATGGGGACGAAGATCTTCCTTTTTGGTGAAATGTTCTCTGGTCTAATGAAACAAACATTGAAATGTTTGCCAAAATGACCATTGTTATGTTTGGAGGAAAAAGGGTGAGGCTTGCAAGCCGAAGAACACCATCCCAACCATGGGGTTGGCAGCATCATGTTGTGGGGGTGCTTTGCTGCAGGAGGGACTGGTGCACTTCACAAAATAGATGACACCATGAGGAAGGAATAATTGTGGATATGTTGGAGCAACATCTCAAGACATCAGCCAGGAAGTTAAATCTTGATCGCAAATGGGTCTTCCAAATGGACAATGACCCCAAGCATACCTCAAGTTGTGGCAAAATGGCTTAAGGACAACAAAGTCAAGGTATTGGAGTGGCCATCACAAAGGCAGTCCGATAGAAAATCTGTGGGCAGAACTGAAAAAGCGTGTGTGAGCAAGGAGGCCTACAAACCTGACTCAGTTACACCAGTTCTGTCTGGAGGAATGGGCCAACTTATTGGCTGTGTCTCGTTTGGAAGGCTGCATCCTCCGGAGGTTGCATTTGTCGGCCGCATACGTCATCGAGGCTGTCTCGTTTCAGAAAACAAGTAGGACACTCCGAATGCGACCTTCCACGGGAATTCGGAGGATGCATGAGGTGTAACCTTCGTGGGCACTCATAACCCACAATTCTTTGCTTCAACGGAAATGTAAAAAAAAAAAAAATGACGCCAGTTTGCCCGTAAATATGGTGTTCAAATGCAATGAAAAGTTAATTCCCAAGTTGAAGTACCTCAGTAGATTTACCTCACACACCATCCAATCACTGTCAACCATGTTAGAATACAATTATTATAAATCCTGAATCTATGTACTGATTATCATTGTACCATGTCTGCTAAACATGTTGAGTGATCCAAACATCATCTGCAGCCTGAAACTGAACTTTTGAATGGAGTGAATGCACTTGGCTGCATAGAAAAGCTATAGGATGCTCCCTATTTAGTGAATGACTTAATCTCCAATGTGCTGTCTGTCTGCACTGGTCTCAGAACAATTTAAAATGCACCTTATTTTCATCCTAACTCCATATAAAGCCTCTGAAAGAAACATCTTTGTACCCTGCCCCATTGAGTTCCATTGTAAGTGTCTCACTGTAACACAGAATTGTTTTTTTTTTAAAGGAGGAACAAGTAGAAATTAATTTTTGTGCTAATTAACATTATGCTACAAATGCTGTCGATTGAGCTTAACTTGTATTGAAGCCGGACTATTCCTTTAACTGCATACTGCCCGCAGCCGAATCATAGCTATGCTAATATGTGACCAGCAGCACTCTTGCTTATGTGATGTTGCATTATTATTGCTGAAAGAGTAGTTCAGACAGGTACATTTTGCTTTTATCTTTTTCAGTTTTTTAGTTGCTTAAAGCTTTGCATGTCATGTCAAAAATCTGATGAGTAAAAAGTAGCTGCAAAAGTTCACAAAGCTGCAAAAATTAATGTTGCTTGTTGCAAAATCTGATGTTTAAAAGTACTGTATAATTATTTTACCCAAAATGCCACTGCTTTTTCTCATTTCAGTCACCTCCTAAAGGTGTGACCATCCCTTACCGACCCAAACCCTCAGGATCGCCTGTCATTTTCGCAGGAGGACAGGTGTGTGTGTTCATCTGCAGCTGTTGTGTTTTTGTGTGATTATATCGGAGTGTTTCATCTGGTGTGTGTGTGTGTGTGTGTTGCAGGCATATGCGGTGCAGGGACAACATGCCATTCCTCAGCCTGATGTAAGTGACAGTTTTGTTTTAAATAAAACGGCTCTGCTGATTCAGGGCTGCATTTGTGTCTTTGATTTTGGACAATTTTGCAGTGTTTGGACCCCTAATAAGCTCTTGTCATCAATTCTGTAGTGTAATATTCAAGGTGTTGATGTATTTTTTTTTGTCTTCACAGCTCACTAAACTTCACCAGTTGGCAATGCAGCAGAGTCCATTTCCTCTGGCCCCCAGTAGCCAAGGATTCACTGGTAAGAGGATATGCTTTCTCCGCCAAGTTTGAAACCTCTGTTTTCAGTTTCCTAATGTCATTGTTTTTCAAAGTATGTGATTATGGAGAGTGTTTTCGTAAATCTCTGTTTTCAGTGGAGGAAAACGCCGCTCTGGTGTGGATGAGAGGCGTAAATGACAATGTAGCAAAATTAATGGGCTTTCAAACGAAAACATATTAGTGTGGACGTGGCCTCTCTTAAAGCTGAAGTGTGTCATTCTCAAAAATAAACACAAACTGATTGTCCTGCCCCAAACTCATGCCATTGGTTGAGTCAGTGGTGTTGTGTCAGGTAGTGCCTTAGAGACGTGTTTGCAGTTTTTGATAAAATCACTTACAGATGGCTTACTTGCAGTTGTCTATGCATATTAAGAGGAGTAGAAGAAAATATTTTAAAATAGAAAAAAATGACACACTTCAGCCTTACATGACATTTCTTAAACTGTAATGCATTATTGGCTTGAATGTTTTCATTCATTGACTGTGTTCCTCTGCAGCTGGTATGGATGCCACTGCACAGACAGGCTCTCATGAACTGACCATTCCAAATGATGTGAGTTTCAGCTTGAAGCAAACTTGATGCCATATTTAATCTTAAAATGCATAGGCTTTTAAGCTTGAATGTTGTTTTGATGCAAAGATGTTGCTTTTTATTGCTTTTCATTCAAAGCCAAATAGCAATAGCCCTATATTACGGTTCATGTGTTGTAATTGAGGATAAGTATTTAATATGCATGTGTACACACATGGAATGCTAATTGTTCACCATTGTTGCGCATAAAATCAACGTTATATAGTGGTCATGTGTATGAATATATAGTACTCATTTGTCCGGTAATAAACTTAAGAAGTAGATATCCTGTGATAGTTAACTTGTATAGATATGAAATAATTTGGGCTTGGTAAAAATATAGATTTGTCTGATTAATCACGAACTTCATTTACAATATATTTAAAATGTCTACAAAAAGGTTGTTTTTCTTCCATGCAATCCGAGATCCATGCAATCCATATATCATTGAATAATGTCTCTTTTAATATCTGTTCTGTTCTTTACTGTCAGTTGCTGATTAAAAAATACAAACATTTTATATTAATCATTAATCACGCATGGCACAGATTTGGTGAAGAAGCCATACACGACTCCACTCTCGTTAAGATGTGCTCAACCAAAACACTTCTGTGGGACGCTCGCTGAACCACCGCTATTCTAAAAGAGACAGTGCTGTTTTAGCACTTGTTCTGTAAATCAATGTCAGTAGTACAAATGATGCACATAATAAACTTGTAACAAAATATATAAATATATGCAATACAGTATATGCAGTTTCAAGACAACATAGTTGATCAAAGTGACCGATGATAAATCTAATGATAAAATAAAATGTTTTCAGTTAGTTAGGTCTTCTGTATAATTAACAGTATTAGCTGAGAATCTCTTTCAGATATAAGCAAAATGGACATTATATCTGAAATATACCCAAATTAATTGAATTAATTAAAATTGAGAGCAGAATCAAAATGAGAAATCTGAAAATATTTCTTGCAACACTATTACATATCTCGGGTCACTAATGACCCTATCCACTTGTGGTAATTAAAGTTGCACTCAAAGATTTTCCCTATTAAAAATGTTTACTCCTAAAGAAATTAATAGTATTTTTGAAACATATGAAATCATGAGTGCTCGCATGAGATGAGGACTCTTGTCATATCAGTAACATTACAAAAGCTGTTTTATTGTACATGGGGAGGGGCGCCCTCATGGGGTCTGCTATGTTGGGATCACATGACCAGCTGAATAATATTCACTTAATCTCAGTAACTGTCTTGTTATTGACACGTTCACTCATTGATTAAATGAATCATGTCTGATTGTGAATAGTGAATTTCTACAATGGCATCTGTAACTGAAAACATAATTTTGAATAATGCTGTATTCACACCACTAGGTGTCACTGTAAGTCCAAGATGACACAAACAAAAAGTTACTGAGTGCACCTTTAAGCAATTTGAAAACAAATTTTTTTGCAATTTTGCCCAATTTTATTTTTTATTGTTACTCTTCATAAGAGAAAGGTTGAGCAATACTAAAGAGATGGGGGCATAACTTAAAAAAAAAAAAAAAAAAACGGATGGGGAACAGGGATGAAATGAGGTCCCAGGTAGTGTTGGATTTAATCGACTGAAATATAGTTTCATTTTTTTAATAAGAAAAAGTAGTGCAGTGCATTAAATTTCAAATTCTTGTAATTTTGATTACTTTTAATACTTGGGTAAAACATTTCTAAAATAATTTTTTGTATGTAGAACATGAATTGTGTTTATATGGACATCTGTTTGCAATTTGTGACAGCTGAAGGCCGTATGCCCCCTAGCAAGTCCGTGAACAAGGAGGAAATACAGACTGTTTTAAATTCATTGAGCAGAAAAAGTGTTTAGAAAGTAACTTGAAAGTAATTAGTAATGGGATTACTTTTTCAATGATGTAATCAGTCAGTAATTTGATTACAATTTAAGAGCAGTAATTTGTAGTGAGTTACTCTTTAAGTAACTTACCCAATACTAGTCCCGGGGCACTAAAGAGCCATTGTGTGCATTTTAGGGTTAAAGGATTTGTTTGACCTGATTTCATTGATAATCATTTTATATGAATCAAATCTGACAGTTGATTGGCTGCATCATCGGCCGTCAAGGTGCCAAGATCAATGAGATTCGTCAGATGTCAGGTGCACAGATCAAGATCGCCAACCCCGTGGAGGGCTCGACCGACCGGCAGGTCACCATCACTGGCTCACCCGCCAGCATCAGTCTGGCTGAGTACCTCATCAATGCACGGTAACCTTCACATACACAGCCAGCTCTGCTTTAACATTTACTTTTAGATGCAGGGCTGTTTGGATTTACATTTACAAATGAGACATCGTGAGCACAGATGTAAACCGCTTTCATTGATTGATATCTTGTGGTTTCAGAATCTCATCTGAGGCAACAGGACTGGCCGCAAACTGATGCGCTCCGTCGCCACATTGCCCCTTTACCCTTCCTCCATCACAAATTTACAATCTGTAAGCGCAAAAAGAAACCAAGTATTCTCAACCTATCCTTTCCTTTCACCCACCCAAGCTATGCTTCATGGATATACACGAGTATTTTATTTATTTATTTCATGGAAATGTTTTTAAAATCCCTTTACGTACAGTTTTTAATGTCTTGTTTTTCCTTTGATGCATATTCTGTCAGTTAACATTACCACAAGAAAGTGGCAGTGGAGAAAGTGGAAAAATCTGAGAAGACAGGTTTTTGTTGTCAGATTTTTCTTATAAAAACTGTAATAAGAGAGCAATTAATTATGATAGATTGACCACTTTTTTCTGTATGGAACATTTATTTATTTTAATTTAACTCTAGGAAGTTACAGATGTTTTAAAATCTGAGATGAGCTTTAGATGATGAGCTCTTGTTTTTCTGCATCAGATCCATTATCAATCTGTTTCAGGTGACTATAAAGTTTTTTTTTTTTTTTTTTTTTTTTAACTCTAATTATGTCATTCCTCTTTTTCTTTTTTTTTTTTATCCTGAAGTTGGAGATTTTGTTAGAGGGAGGGATGAGAGATGAGTATCGCTGGAGTTTTTGCATAAATGACATTGCTGATATAATAATGAGTTGAAAATATTTCTTGTAGAGAGAATATTTTTTTTAACCTTGTGGTGTGGAGCCCAGACCGGAGGATTTCAATTTGGCAAGTTTATATGGTAATGCAACTGAGTTACTGAACAATGATATGACTAGAAGGAACTTTCTAGAATTAACACTATTTTCTTCTCTACTCTGCTTGAGTAATAGTTTTTTGTATTATTTTTGTTTTTTGTTTGTTTTCTTGCAGGAGGAAGGAAAACCTAAAACTTTTTGTGCACGTTTTCAGAATATTGTAGATTGAGTGCAGCAGGAATGAAGAATTAAACATGCAAAATTAAAACATGAAATGCTGAAACTATTGAATGGTGTCCTGTGTCTTCTTGGTTTATCACAGTTGTTGTTTTTACGTCTGATAAAATACGTTGATTACCTTCCGTGTTCAGACGTCTTCACCTTTTCTATTTAGTTTTATTTATTTTCAGCAAAGACCGCCAGTCCTTAAGACTAGTTCTAGACCATTTTTATTTGACAATTCTGAATATTGTCCGTCTGTGAACATCAGTGTTTTACACATTGACAAGCTGTTCAATATGGACAGCTGAACCATGGTCTGCTTTTTGGTTTGAAATGCATTTAATAATAGGATGTATGTATCTGAGCTTTAGTGGAGTGTCATGTACTGTAAGCCTTCAGTTTCTCTCTCAATGCTGAGAACTAATTTTCAAAACTCTTCATACAGTCAGAACAACAACATCTGTGGACTAAACTTTGATACAAAATGCATTTAATGACTGACCACATCTATCAAAACTCATGAAATCTTTTCTCACTCAAACACAACCATTAGCAAAACTAACTACTGCTTATTTTGCACGTTTGCTAAAAAAAAACAATAAAAAACTGTAAATTAATCTAAATTACACAGCCATGAGCTTGATTTGTCCATGTTTTTCATACTGAAAAATATTCAAGATCTAAAAACTAGGTAAATGGAAAACAACTAGACTTTCCACAGCTGATTGCTTCTGTATCAGTTTTATGACCATCTGTTCATAGGAGGTCATCTTTGTACTGTAATATGTGAATATGGCTAATAGAGATGATCAGAAATGCCAAGAGATTCTTCTGCAGGTTTATCAAGACATTGTCTGATGTGGGTATGAACGTCATTGAAAAAGGTCATTTTGACATATATTAGGGCTGTTTTTGTGATGTGCCGACTAATAATTCGAATTTATCACAAATACAGATATTTACAGAGAAAGGCCCCCAAATAAAGATAATTTAGCATATAATATATACAATTATAAATATATCATAAATATTATAATTCAGATAATTCAAATACATCATATTGTAGCAGCAGACATGTTAAGCATTTCAGTATTGTTTGTTTTATTTCCATATCATTTACATCCCTCTGAGCTACACTACCGGTCAAAAGTTTTGAAACACTTGACTGAAATGATTCTCATGATCTTAAAAATCTTTTGATCTGAAGGCGTATGCTTAAATGTTTGAAATTAGTTTTGTAGACAAAAATATAATTGTGCCAACATATTAATTTATTTCATTAAAAAAAAAAAAGTTTTTGAAATTGATGACTTGGACCAAATAATAAAGAAAAGCAGCCAATAAGTGCCCAACATAGATGGGAACTCCTTCAGTACTGTTTAAAAAGCATCCCAGGGTGATACCTCAAGAAGTTGGTTGAGAAAATGTCAAGAGTACATGTCTGCAAATTCTAGACAAAGGGTGACTACTTTGAAGATGCTAAAATATAACACAGTTTTGATTTATTTTAGATTTTGTTTAGTCACAACATAATTCCCATAGTTTCATTTATGTTATTCCATAGTTTTGATGACTTTACTCTCATTCTAAAATGTGAAAAAAATGAAGAATGTTGTAAGTGACCCTAAACTTTTGAACAGTAGTGTATTTTTAACTGTTGGTCTATGTGCTTGTGTGTCAGATGGACCCTTTTGGAGAGTCTCACTTTTGTTGTGTAATGTTTCACTAGTTTTCGGCGTCTCTATTCATAAGTGCTGTGTTTTAGAATGTTGTGTCAAATCAGGGACAATTTAGCAGAGACGGATCACTTCTATAAAAATGAATGGGAGCAACTGGAACGGACAACGGATGTGGAAAGTAAGTCCCGCCCTAAAGGTAAAAGAGCCTGTCAATCAATTCGAGAACGCGCATGCGCATTAGCAATACATGTTTTTTAGAGCGATCCAAGCTAAAGTAGCACAATTTATGATACACGTGATGTCAGATTTTACTGCTGATTTTAAAATATGTTCTTTGATCATAATTTTGACCAACCGTTTTGGAGATTTCGAACTTTCCCCAGTCAAGTAAATGGTCATAGACTGTCATGCCGCTTGTTTGCATTGAAAATAGCTGCCCGGGTGCGTTCTAAAGATGGCCGCCGAGTGACCTGACTTGCTAAAAAGACTTTGGTCAAGTTATGTAGTTTGAAACATTAAAAAACGCATCTCGAGATCCCTACATTCTGTTTTGCTCGGTCCAGCTGTCTTTGAGCGCCTGTCTGTAGAAGGCTGTGCTGACTGTTACTCACGTTGGTTTGACAAGGCACCTTACATGTACAGCTGGACATGTACTGCCACATCAACAGAGGTGGAAAGTAACACATTACAGCTACTTTTGTTACAGTACTTGAGTGCATTTTTCAATTGTTTCTACATTTATGAGTATAAATAATTTATTGTACTTTTACTTGAGTTGATTAAAAATTACGTATTAATTTTTGCCACATTAATTTTTTAACCACAATTAAAAAGTAAAAATATAAATATTTGACAGAAACCAGCAGCATCCATTAAACTAAAGAGTTTTAAGAGACTAAATTAATCAAAAATACACTTAAATCAAATATTGTATATACCTACTATATATAGGCTGCTAAACACCTACCCTTAAAAAGATTTAAAACACTAAGATATTTGATTTTTGAAAGAAATTGATGATTCTGTTCAACAGTGATGCATTACACTGATCAAGAATTACAGTAAAGACATTTATAATGTTACAAATGACTATTTCTATTCAAATAAATGCTGTATTTGATCTATTTGCGGCAATGCAAGTGTTTGGCATGTACTATTTATTTAAGCTGCTGTGAGGAGTCTGTTTCTCAAACTAGAGTCTCAAACAGTACTTGTCTTCTTGTTGTTGTGAACCTGGGCCATTCAATTCTCTCTCAGTCCTGTTAAATTTAGTTTGATTTCTTCTTTCAAAACAGCTGTGCATGGAATAGCCTTCATCTCTCAAAAGAACAAGAGACTGATGAATTTCAGGAGAAATGTGTTTCTTTTTGTGAGAAGTGTGTACAATACCTCAGCAACATTCAACTGTTCTAATAATAATAATAATAATAATAATAATAATAATAATAATCATACTGTGTACCAAATTAGCACATTAGAATGATTTCTTAAGGTGTAGGTGTAGTCTTAGTAGACTGAAGTAATGACTGCTGAAAATGGGGCTTTGCCATCATGGGTAAAATAAATCAATTTGAAAATAAATAAAAATATAAAACAATAATAATTTGCTACATTACTTATGTTTTTGGCAGTATTTGTGATTTGTGTAATATGTGTGTACTATGTATAATATTATATTCATAAAAATAATTTGTAAAGTATTAACTTTAGTTTTTCAGCAAATGACCTATTTACTCTTACTTGAGTCATATTTTTCTCAGTACTTCTACTTGTACTCAAGTGAATTATTTCTTCAGTAGCGATACTTTTACTTAAGATTTTCAGCACTCTTTCCAGCACTGAATATCAAGCTTAAATTAGTCTGATGGCAAGAACATTCCTCATTGCGGAATTTATGAATGGAATCGGGGGCATGATTATTTGTGTTAAATTTTTTTTAACACATTTTTTTCCCATATAATTGCACTAAATTAATGCATTAAATCGACAGCCCAAATGTATGTATATACAGTACTGTATCTATCTATCTATCTATCTATCTATCTCTATCTGTCTATCAATCTATCTATCTATCTATATATAAAGGTGCATCTCAATAAATTAGAATGTCGTGGAAAAGTTCATTTATTTCAGTAATTCAACTCAAATTGTGAAACTCGTGTATTAAATAAATTCAATGCACACAGACTGAAGTAGTTTAAGTCTTTGGTTCTTTTAATTGTGATGATTTTGGCTCACATTTAACAAAAACCCACCAATTCACTGTCTCAAAAAATTAGAATATGGTGACATGCCAATCAGCTAATCAACTCAAAACACCTGCAAAGGTTTCCTGAGCCTTCAAAATGGTCTCTCAGTTTGGTTCACTAGGCTACACAATCATGGGGAAGACTGCTGATCTGACAGTTGTCCAGAAGACAATAATTGACACTCTTCACAAGGAGGGTAAGCCACAAACATTCATTGCCAAAGAAGCTGGCTGTTCACAGAGTGCTGTATCCAAGCATGTTAACAGAAAGTTGAGTGGAAGGAAAAAGTGTGGAAGAAAAAGATGCACAACCAACCAAGAGAACCGCAGCCTTATGAGGATTGTCAAGCAAAATCGATTCAAGAATTTGGGTGAACTTCACAAGGAATGGACTGAGGCTGGGGTCAAGGCATCAAGAGCCACCACACACAGACGTGTCAAGGAATTTGGCTACAGTTGTCGTATTCCTCTTGTTAAGCCACTTCTGAACCACAGACAACGTCAGAGGCGTCTTACCTGGGCTAAGGAGAAGAAGAACTGGACTGTTGCCCAGTGTTCCAAAGTCCTCTTTTCAGATGAGAGCAAGTTTTGCATTTCATTTGGAAACCAAGGTCCTAGAGTCTAGAGGAAGGGTGGAGAAGCTCATAGCCCAAGTTGCTTGAAGTCCAGTGTTAAGTTTCCACAGTCTGTGATGATTTGGGGTGCAATGTCATCTGCTGGTGTTGGTCCATTGTGTTTTTTGAAAACCAAAGTCACTGCACCTGTTTACCAAGAAATTTTGGAGCACTTCATGCTTCCTTCTGCTGACCAGCTTTTTAAAGATGCTGATTTCATTTTCCAGCAGGATTTGGCACCTGCCCACACTGCCGAAAGCACCAAAAGTTGGTTAAATGACCATGGTGTTGGTGTGCTTGACTGGCCAGCAAACTCACCAGACCTGAACCCCATGGAGAATCTATGGGGTATTGTCAAGAGGAAAATGAGAAACAAGAGACCAAAAAATGCAGATGAGCTGAAGGCCACTGTCAAAGAAACCTGGGCTTCCATACCACCTCAGCAGTGCCACAAACTGATCACCTCCATGCCATGCCGAATTGAGGCAGTAATTAAAGCAAAAGGAGCCCCTACCAAGTATTGAGTACATATACAGTAAATGAACATACTTTCCAGAAGGCCAACAATTCACTAAAAATGTTTTTTTTAATTGGTCTTCTGATGTATTCTAATTTTTTGAGATAGTGAATTGGTGGGTTTTTGTTAAATGTGAGACAAAATCATCACAATTATAAGAACCAAAGACTTAAACTACTTCAGTCTGTGTGCACTGAATTTATTTAATACACGAGTTTCACAATTTGAGTTGAATTACTGAAATAAATGAACTTTTCCATGACATTCTAATTTATTGAGATGCACCTGTATATATATACATATAACTCAGCAAAAAAAAGAAACGTCCTCTCACTTTCAACTGCTTTTATTATGTGTAAATATTTGTATGAACATAAAAAGATTCAACAACTAAGACATAAACTGAACAAGTTTCACAGATATGTGACTAACAGAAATGGAATAATGTGTCCCTGAACAAAGGGAGGGTCAAAATCAAAAGTAACAGTCAGTATCTGGTGTGGCCACCAGCTGCATTAAGTAATGCATTGCATCTCCTCCTCATGGACTGCACCAGATTTGCCAGTTCTTGCTGTGAGATGTTACCCCACTCTTCCACCAAGGCACTTGCAAGTTCCCGGACATTTCTGGGGGGAATGGCCCTAGCCCTCACCCTCCAATCCAACAGGTCCCAGACGTCCTCAATGGGAATGAGATCCGGGCTCTTCGCTGGCCATGGCAGAGCACTGACATTCCTGTCTTGCAGGAAATCACGCACAGAACGAGCAGTATGGCTGGTGGCATTGTCATGCTGGAGGGTCATGTCAGGATGAGCCTGCAGGAAGGTTACCCCATGAGGGAGGAGGATGACTTCCCTGTAACGCACATCGTTGAGATTGCCTGCAATGAGAACAAGCTCAGTCCGATGATGCTGTGACACACCGCCCCAGAACATGACAGACCCTCCACCTCCAAATCGATCCTGCTCCAGAATACAGGCCTCAGTGTAACGCTCATTCCTTTGACGATAAACGTGAGTCCGACCATCACCCCTGGTGAGACAAAACCGCGACTCGTCAGTGAAGAGCACTTTTTGCCAGTCCTGTCTGGTCCAGCAAAGTTGGGTTTGTGCCCATAAGTGATGTTGTTGCCGGTGATGTCTGGTAAGGACCTGCCTTACAACAGGCCTACAAGCCCTCAGTCCAGCCTCTCTCAGCCTATTGCGGACAGTCTGAGCACTGATGGAGGGAGAGTGTTCCTGCTGTAACTCGGGCAGTTGTTTTTGCCATCCTGTACCTGTCCCGCAGGTGTGATATTCGGATGTACCGATCCTGTGCAGGTGTTGTTACACATGGTCTGCCACTGCGAGGATGATCAGCTGTCCATCCTGTCTCCCTGTAGTGCTGTCTTAGGCGTCTCACAGTACAGACATTGCAATTTATTGCCCAGGCCACATCTGCAGTCCTGATGCCTCCATGCAGCATGCCTAAGGCACGTTCACGCAGATGAGCAGGGACCCTGGGCATCTTTCTTTTGGTGTTTTTCAGAGTCAGTAGAAAGGTCTCTGTAACAGGGTAAAAGGAGGCGAGAACTGGCTTGACAATATAAATGATATTTTAATAATGAACTTAACCAATACGCTGGCTACCACCCCTTCACTAGCTTCACTAGCTCGCTAGCTCGAATCCCAGGGCATGCTGAGTGACTCCAGCCAGGTCTCCTAAGCAACCAAATTGGCCCAGTTGCTAGGGAGGGTAGAGTCACATGGGGTAAACTAGGGTTAGGGGATAGAATCTATAGTTCGTACAGTATAAAAATCATTATGTCTGTGGAGAGTCCTCATAATGATAGCTGCACCAACATGTGTGTGTGTGTGTGTGTGTGGTACTTTCCATGACAGATAGTGTTTGTAATTAGCTTCTCCCTGCTGGTAAGCCTCAGCCCTGTTTAGTGTTTTGATAGTGTGTGTGTAATTGTGTGAGTCTGTCCTCCCTTCAGCTGCCATTATTTGATGTAATGTGAAACCTGCCATTCAGGCTGAATCTTGTCACAGTATATTGAATTGAATTTTAGAAAAAATTATTAATTGTTACAAATAAAAAGAATAAATTTTTGTACTGGGATCCACGCCTCTTGTCCTTCATTGGTGGAAACTAACCTGTGTTCCTTTTGTGGATGGATTTACCTCCGTGTCAGTATATATATCCCCTGGGTGAGATTACCAGGGTGGCGTAGTTGGCTACGTTTTCCTCTCAATCTAATAAATTCTAATATAGGTTGTACCCCCTATGTTTATCCCACTGTTACCACTCCGTTCTACTCGCCACATATATATACTGTTTATATAGGCTATATTTATACCATGGGTCTGTTGAAGTGCTTCTGATTGGATGACATACATTCTAAGGTGTGCAATTATTTTCCAGTAAACACACAGCTATGAAGTAGTTCCAGGTCTTGACTGCATAAAGGTTCCATTTCACTTCATCAAATTATTTCAGTTATTTAAACGAGCCATACAGGCTACCACAACAAAATAACAAATTAAGACAAAGACACCGGCATCGGATAAAAATGAAAAACAATGTCTATAATATCCTACATTTATTTCAATTTCAGTTGAAAAGTGCCCTCACGCTCCCTCTCTCTCTCACCAACACTCACACTCACACACACTGACAGTGACACCCAAACATACGCACACACACGCCAGCACATACATGTTGGTGCAGCTATCCTAATGTGGACTCTCCATAGATATAATGATTTTTATACTGTACAAACTATAGATTATATCCCTTAACCCTAACCCTACCCCTAAACCTAACCCTCACAAAAAACTTTCTGCATTTTTACATTTTCAATAAAACATCATTTAGTGTGTTTTTTAAGCAATTTGAATTATGGGTACACTAGAAATGTCCTCATAAACCACATTTATAGCATAATACCCTTGTAATTACCAGTGTGTAACCTAAAAAGATTTCCTTGTAAAATACTTAAACCTGTCCACACAAACACACACACACACACACACACACACACACACACACAAAGAGACGTTAACGCACCCCGCGACTTGATCAATACAACAGTTTCTATATTATCAAAAATATCTGTGGGAAGCACCCTCGCGCTCCCCTTCCCTCTTTCTTTCGCTTTCACACACACATGGACACACATACATATATGCATTACGCACACACTTACTCACAAGTGAAAAACAGAGTCCTCAAGTCAGCACACACCTGCATCTCAGTGGGGTTGAAAACTGTTGTTAATGTTTACAACGGAAAAGCTATATAGAAAAATGCCGACACTTGCTGCTGCTGAAAAGTGCTTAAACTTACATCTTGGCGATTTTGAAGCGATGTTACTGCTGACCAGAGCTGCAACAAAAAAAGGTAATCCCACACATGATCGCTCTCATTTTTGGAATTTCTCTCTTTCGATTGAAGCCTGTCACACAAAGCATGAGATATTGATGTCGTTCAATTAGTTTATTTTTTATTTCATCTGTTACTCCTCACATCTGCACTCCTCTTTTGCTTTTTTGTTCATCCAGTCTTCTTCTCTGACAGCCATGTTTGCACAACACAATCATTACAAAGTTGGCCTCTTTTTGTACAGATGGTAACATTGATAAAGCAAAGCTGATTTGGACATCAACTAAAAGAGAAATCGGCTGCTTTTACTGTATTAGGTTTTATACATTGTTATACATTGTTTATATATTGTTATGGCCAGCTCATTTAAGACCACAACATAAAGGGGAGTAAGACACAAAATGCAATTAATAGATATGATTTTATTGTAAATGAATTCAAATTAACCTAATAACAGAAAAATATCTTGGAGTTAAAACAAAAAGAACATCATCACATAGAGCTGGTAACCGCAGGTGAGTATCGAGCAGAGAGTGGTAAAGGTGACTTCTCTGGAGAGGTGATCCTACCCACAAAGAGAGAGTAGAGAGATGAAGAAAAGGGTTACACTTTTATACAACACAACCCCTAATTAAATCAATTAATTACTTGCCCAGCCAACCAGAATCTATCCCACACTGCCACCTAGGACAGAGTGGGGAAGGTCAGGGTCATAACAGTATGTAAATGTGAGCAAAACTGGCTTGTAGATAAACACAGTATGTCTGATGGTTGCGTTTTTGAAAAGATTTCATGAATATTGAAAGATGTTGTCAATAAATGCTTTTTGTATCAAAGCATTGACAAGATGATCCACAGTTCAGTTCACAGACACTGATGTTGTGTTGAAATTATGAGGAGTTTTGAAATGTATACTAGGTATTAGGAAAAGCATGTAACCAATTGTAAAAACTGTAAGTTTATACATAGGGTTACATTTCGTAAAATTGTAATGGTCCAAAGCTCAAATATTTAGTAGTTCGTAAATTGTAACTTAGTGCCCATATACGCTATAACTAGTCTAATTTGTAACTTATGCATGGCTGGTGCAGCCGGCATCAGAGTGGGTGATGTGCTGTCCACTGATGTTTCAACATCACCTCCTTGACAACACTAAGTTTTGGCAGACTCACCATTATCTCAGGGGCTTCAGTGACTTTTTTACACTTTGCTGCACCACTTTCGTAGTGTCGTATTATTTATTTATTTAATTATTGTCACTGAGGTAGGCTAATCCATTCAATAATGTGTGAGTAGCTAACTATTTGGTAAATGTCTATTTTTACAAGCTATCTGACAGTGTTTGATAGCCAAGTGCAATAGGTAAGAACTCTGTGATGGGGGAGGTGTGGGGTTCCTGTACGAGGCAGTTGAATGGATTACTTATAGGGGAATTGTGCAATGACATGACTACTATATCAGGAAAAAAATATACAATAGCTAACAAAATTTATTTTCATAGCTATAATCTTTAATCCATTGGTTTTACACCAAGACAATATGTCAGTCATATGACATGAACATCAGGGAAGCTTTAGCCTTTAATTAAGCCTATGACAAATGAACATCATCCAACTCCCCTTTGAAAGGGGGCCCCAAGCAATTGCTTGGTTTGCTTGCCTTCTTGTTTCGCTTCTGTGTTGATGGAAAGTGTTGTTTTCTCTATCTTCGTCAGTGCTGTTTAGAATGTCAAGGTTGTCTAGCCGTTTCAGATGTTTGATGTCCTCCATACCACTTTAAGCATTCTCAGTAGAATTCAAATGGATCACAATAAGTTTTGTGTTCTGAGCCGCCAGAAATGCAGAAGCTTATTTCAGTTAGCATATTCAGCGCTTTTAACTTGCCGAACATTCTTATAGATACAGTATATAGCCTCTATATACTGTATATACAGTACTTTGTAACTGTGGTTAAAAATAAATATACCCAAGTTGAACATTTCATTTTTAATAAACAAGTAAAAGTATAAATCTAAAGAAAAAAAAGTTTAAAATGCACTCAAGTACTGTAACGAGTAGTTGTAATTTGTTACTTTCCACCTTTGTGTAACGCACTGCAGTGCATGTGACACGATAAAGAGGAAATTTATGTTTTGTAATGTAATTTTGTTTTCTGTAAAAAATCTAAGATACTTCAGAAAAAAAAAAAAAACTTCCAATCAGGGTTTGAAATTAACACCTGCCAACCCGCCAAATGCGGGTAACTGTGCGGCTGTGGCGGGTAACTCAGTCACTCTTACTCGCCACTTTGGAGGGTGACATTTTTTTCAGGGTTTTTCCTGCATTGAACATTTTGTGAATGTCGAGCAACTCGGAGCTGCTGCCGAAGATAATATAATTGTATTCATGCCTCTCATAACTTAATGAATGAAGCGTGCTTTTGGTGAACTGCCGCAGCGCACACAGTGTGCCCCAGAGAGAAGATCGCCAGAGCTTTGGAACAGTGCAGAGCAAAACTTGCATGATTCAGTCACACTTCACTCGATATAGCGGCGGCCGGTGGAAAACACAAAACTTATGTGACCCATCTGAATTCTACAGAGAACATTCTAGTATAAAGCGTTGTATGGAGGAAGTCAAACCTCTCAAACTCCTATGCAGCACATACATTATAAACAGCACTGACGAGGTAAAGAGGAGACAAATACATCATCAGTTTTTAAAATACACATCATCATCCTTACTAAAATTTAAAAAAATAAAATTATGCAGTAACACTAACTGGTAACTTGAATGATTAATATTATATCTATAAGGTTGAATCTATTAGACTTTATTTTTATAAGGCTTCAGCTTTGAAAGTTGTAGTTATGTAGCTATTAGCTTTTTCATAACAAACACTAGTTGTTGTTTTTTTAGAAAAGACTATCAACATTAACCCATCACACAGTAATGTGAAGCCACCCATGGTCTTACCTTATAGCATTGTCATTACAAATTACACTGTTAAACAATGCTAGAACAATGGTAAACTTTCATAGGCATGTACAATTTGAAGGGGTTGAAACTTCCATGAATTACAGTATGGACATGTTTTTGACAAATTTTCCTCCTGTTCTATCCTACATCTGTTCTAACTGGCGTTTGGCTTTGTATAATTTAGGTTACTTAAACCATTAAACTTGTGTCCTGCTGAACTCACATCATTCTTGTTTAAATAAAATGTCCAAAAAAAAAACAAAAAAAATGCACGCGGTTGTAGTCTCCAGTTACCTTCATCACTTTTTGCGAGGTGTGTGATTTTGGCTTGTGAAAATGCTAAGTGGCTAGTGACCTTGTTAAATACTAGCCACAGTGGCCGGTGAGTCAAAAAGTTCATTTCAAACCCTGCTTCCAGTGATCTTGTACTGTATAACATGTATAAACATGTATAAAGTATAGACAATAATATAAAGTGTTTTGGTGGTTTTTTAATTGATGTGTCAAGCTGTATGTTGGAAAAGGCAACTTGTATGAAGAGATTGGAAAAATTGTTCTTGGTATTGAAAAATGTGTTTAAATGACAGTAAAAAAAAGTAAAAATCATAAAGGGTGTGAATACTTAAAGGGAAAGTTCAGTTGTTGCTGTCGTTGTTTGTTTGTTTTTTGCCTCTCCTAGAAACTAGCCAAATATTGAATTTTTGGGACTTGATTTCACCAGCCTTGGTCAGAACATCCTCAGAGGTAGAGGTTAAATGAGGTTTGATAGCTGATCTGGGTCAGAAACCTCGAGATGGGCATTTCCAGGTTGGTAAAGACAATAATTGTGTTACTGTTGGGGATAATCATGATCCTGAAGGGAAACGACCACCTATGAGAGAATCATGGCCAACAAAGGCCAAAAGACCACTGCAGCAACTGCCAGCTTTCATGATACACTCTCCAGCCACTTATATATTTGTACATATCTGAATATTTTCAAATAGAATTCAAATATATTGATTCTATACTCATAAACAACAACAGTTTAAAATGTTTCTATTGTTTTCAGTTAAATTACGTCATTCGCAATGCTTCATGGGATAGTAGTCCATTCCCTAATCAAAGATGTTAAGTGCATTTATCTTTTTGTCTGATTTTTAAATACTTTTTTGTTGGTTTTTCTGGTTCATTTGGTATGAAGGATTTTATGAAATCCCTATGGAAAAAAATGTATGGGAAAAACACTTCCGGAACCAAGCTGACTGAAAAAGTGGGCAGGCACTCTGTTCCTACAGTGTGAATTAAAGCAGATTAAAACAGAATCAGACTTGTCCTGGATTATATCACACGCATTTAAAATCAAAGTATTTGTCACTACAATCCTTCGGTTTTGCACTCAGAAAGGATTCTTCAGTTCTATAATGTTTCTATGTAGGGCTTTATTGTTGTTGTTGTTGTTGTTAGTTGTTCTTTTGCACTCTGAAAATAAGGGAAGAAAACTTATTTCTGTCGTCATGTGTGTAAATCCAGTTTATATAATGAGCTGTTATATCATTGTGTATTGATGTTTCCTCGAATACAAAGAAAAGCAAAATAAATAAATAAAATGAGACATCACAAAATGAGCCCAAATAAAAATTACATAGGTTTTTTCAAAAACATTGAAAATTAATTTCATTGTAAAAGTCATCATTGACTGACTGTTTTCAATTTCAAAGAATTGTTTAAGGATTTGTGAGAGCTCAACCAACAGTGGGACAGTGGAGATACTCCAGTTAACTCAGAGATTATTACATGGACAGAGGCCTGAGAAATCTTATCAACACATTCATTAAATCACACTACTTTTATGTATGGAGTTTGTACACATTAGTAAATGAGTTAGTATCTGTCTTTATGTACATTATTGCTACACTAGACCAATATTAAATTAATTTGGATTTTCTTGACACAATGGTACTTTGCCTCTGTGTACCACAGAGAACCCTGCCTTAGTAAGAGAGGGATTTTTATTATTATTATTATTATTAAATAATAAATTATAAAAATGTTTTGTGTTCCTTTGCAATAAATTAACCATGGTTTTACTACAGTAACCATAGTTGAACTATGGTATTTGTAGTAAAAACCATAGTTACCACAACATTTCACCATGGTTTTATTACAGTAACTATAGTTCAACTATGGTATTTGAATAGTAAAACCACAACCACACAATTTACTATGGTTTCACTGGTTTTCCTGTTTTATTACCTGTTTTATTATGGTTAGCAATTAAAATAAATTAACGGTGCTTGTACAGTCAATGTACATGCATAATGCCCTCAGAGGACAGAACACGTGCAGTTTCTTAGCCTCGTCTGACTCAAGGGAGGAGGAGAGAAAGCTTGTAAGGTTACAACCTGAGCCCTGAATGGGGTGACCAGCACTTTGGGCACATAACCTACTTTGGGGTTGAGAATGGTTTTTCACAAGTCCTGAAGGTCCCCGACACGTTTTACTAAAGCCAAAGCGAGTAGCATCCAAGCACTCTTGCAAGAAGTAGAGTATTGTCTGCACAGGGCAACATACTGGGTCCTCACCATAGGAAGAACACCAATCAGCGAAAAGTCGGGGGGGGGGGTTTGGGGTTGGGCCTGGCTTGTAGCACAGTGGCACGCTGGTACTTTCTTGGTATTAGCCGCTTGACTGTGTTTAGTATCCAGCAGGAAACGCTGACATTGGGCACAGGGGTTCTTCTGTGACTGTCAACGCTGACATGCCCCTGCAGCCGCAACGAGATATGTTATTTGTGCTGTGGTGTCAATGGCAATAAAACAGTCACAAGACTGGGATCATATTATTGTTCCCAGCATACAGTGGTGAGAAAAGTTAGAGCATGCCAGAGGGTTTAACAAGCATGCATGCCTCTTGCATATGCAATGAGGTCTTTTGTTTGTGTTGTGAAATGGCAGCCTTCTGGCACGTCACCAACAATAGTAAAAACAGTCATCAAATTGACCTGTGATACACCAGAAGTCGCTTATGACTCGTCGATGGCAGGGAAGCGAGAGAGCTGCTTTACTGGGCCTACTTGAGACCAGAATAAAGCACTGTGCATGCCTTAAATCCCCATGTTCTGACATAGCATTGTTCTAACACGTCACCAACAACAGCAAAAGAAGCAGTGATAATGACCTTTATCATGCCGCCAGCTCATTCCTGGCTTACAAAGGCGTGGAATGAGAAAGGGCTCCATTGGGGACACAGAGGGTTTTTTTCTGCCCAGGCCCTTTTGAGGGTTGGAAAAAAAACACTGTGTACGTCTTAAGTCGTTGTGTTGCGACATGGCAGTCTACTGGCATGTTGCTAACAGCAAGACAGGCAATGAAGTGACCAGTGTTACTCCGCAAACTTGTTCCCAGCTCATGACAGTGGGCAAAGTGAGAGGGCTGCTGGGTGACATGGACATGCCTTAAATCTTTGTGTTGTGACATGGAAGTATTCTGGCATGGTAAAAACAGCTCACATTAATGTCACATTATTGTTTCCAGCTCACAACGGCAGAGAAAGCGAGAAACAAATTCCTGACAAATAGCCAGCGATGTCACTATACAGACCGCACACCTGCCAATTTCATGGGCAAAGACATTGGTGGCCTGAGCGCTAATTCGTGGTGTGGCGCATTTATCAATCACCGCAAAGGTGTTAGTGCCAGATACCCAAACTCTCACTGAATAGAGAGAACATCAAATCAAAATAAGCTGTTCGTGTAGCTCTGGGAAAAAAGCACCGGTGGCAAAACAAGGAGGAGAGCCAACACGGTTAATACCGTTGTTATTTTTCTTTCTTTTTTTCTTTTTTTTTTTGTAAGGCTCAAGCGAGAAACTTCAAGCATTGCCATCCCAGAGGCAGCTTTGTATCATTTTCCTGCCTGCATAGGGGAAATTACGGTAAGCAACACACCTGAACGCGTACATGTCACACTAATGAAGACCAGCGATAAGATATCCCTGACATCATCACCACTGTGAATGATCGCAGTGCGAGGCCACTGGAGATTGAGGAGAGACACAGGCTTAAACCGGTGACAATCACCCTTAATATCTCTCTGCTCTATATCCCTTCCTAACTAGATATATGGAGGAAAGGGGACTGCCGACAGCTTCCCCAGGGGCAAGCCGTGAGTGAAGCACTTTGAGTGTCATAAGCTTTCAATGAACACAATAAATCTCAACAAGTACTGCAAGCCTGGCAAGGATAACATCAGCCACATAGCACCCCCCTCATCATAATCTCCGCCGAACATGATCGTCCCATCACGGCTGTACTGGGCAGGTGAAGTCGCTTTAGATGGAAAACTGGAGAGATGCAAGTCCCGAGCCGGATGTCCCTCAGGAGCCACAGAAGGAGTATGAGAATGAAAGCGAGCCAAGAGCAAAGCACTTCGAGTTTCATGTGCCCACAATGAACGCAAACGATCTCGACAAGCTCTTTGTCAGCGTGGGCTTTGCCCAGGCAATCATAGCACTTGTACCGAATGGGCGAGCTGCTTGACATGGAGGAGAGGATGCATGCAAGGCTGGTCCAGCAACTAATCCTCCTCAAATCTCCATGCTCTATTCTCTGTCCTCACGTGCCTCCCTCGTGCGGTTCCTCGGAAGCCACATAAGGAGTATAGCAGGCAGAGTGGGAAACGACTTCGGCTTTCTGAACAAAAGTGAGCTGAGAGTGAAGCATCTTGAGTTTCATGCGTTCAGAAAATCAGTCAGTCTTAACAAGTGCTACTTATATAAAACAGTACTCAAGCCTACCAGACAGCAGGATATATCGCTTCGTTTTTATGCTTATGGAGACATTTGCAAAACACCATCTTGGAAAAGATGTTGTTAAGAAAACGGCTCTTTTATGTGCTTTTTGTACAGTAAAACACACAACACAACAACAAGAACAATAGCGTTTTCACATGCGTGTGATAAAGGATACACTTTCCATTGAAGCACAACAGGGAAGTACAAAATAATCCACTTGCTGAAGCTCTGCAGTATCAACAGCGAAGCAAGGCTCGTCCATTTGTCGAAGCATGGCAGTGAAGCAGAAACTGATCCACTCGCTCACGGTGTCCAGTAAGAACGGTGAAGTGAAATCTTGTCTGTTCGTCGGAGCACAACATGGAAGTAGAAAACAACCCACTCGCTGTGAAAGATATCGCAACCCTGAAAGAGAAAATTCAGATGAAATGGCATGTTTCGCACTATATGCTCATGATGTTGTGCACGTCAGGGGCTGAGCGTCAAAGCACCATCTGCCAATAAATTGGCGCGATTGTAAAGGGCTTCAGAGATTGTCACTCCTGGGTGGAGCTTCCCATAGCATCAGCAACTTAAAAGGGAACCATGGTTAATTTCTTGCGATGAAACCCAAAATAATTTAGAGGGAAGGCAAAACATTTCAGAAATTAAATTCCCCCTAAGGGGCTAGTTTTTCACAAACCATGTTTTTTTCACAGGATAGTAAAGTCAAACTTGTGAAGGTAGGAGCTTCTTGTATTCATATTGCTAGAGTTGAAACTGCAGGTTCTAAACTGATAAAAGTGATTTGGAAAATTAGCCTGTGCCATGATTTAAGGCAAATTTATAGTCATTTTGAGTTGAGATTTGCACTTATGTTGTAAATCAACTGACACCTGTAGTTCTTTAAAGGACTCCATGTCTGACATTAGCTACATTTACATGGGATGTAATAGTCTGACTATTGGTCTGTTTCTAAATGTCTACAATTGGACGATGTTCCAGTTGAGGTGTTAACACAATGTTTGCAGTATGTGGAGCCAGATTCGTTTCTGAAGTTCCTCCAGTATAACACATCTCTGCTATTGAATAATGTTAGTGTATGCACAGTTATTTTTTTTTACAGTTTAACTGTTATTTTGTAATTATATATTTTATTTTTACAAGTTCACAAACATTGGAAGGTAAAATGTGTCGTCAAGCCTAGTAGTCAAACTGCTCCATGATGCAAAATACATAGGGTCATAGTTGGATTGAGATTTATAATGTGACTTTTAGGTCTTATAAATAATATGACTAAAATACTCCACATCTCAGATCAATCTTATTCTGACTATTTTAAATATTTAATATTTAAAAAAATCAGAAAATGCATTTTACATGTTAATTTCACATTCAGATTACTGTCATAGTCAGATTATTGCTGTTTATGTAAATGTAAACCAATTTTTGAAGACTATGAATTATTTTAGAATAGGGCTGGCAATATTCCAGATTATTATTATTTTGTTAAATACTGTACAGTATATACAACCTTCTGACACTCCACTCCAACTTGAATGATCCAGGAAAAACTTTGTTTGCTGTAGTTAAAATCATTTTTCATAAAGATAAGGTGATGTGGTTCAAAGTATTTCCTTATTAAAGGTCTTACTATACATACAGTACATACATAATCTGATGAAACCATCATCATTATGATAAATACAACATTTCCAGTGCAACATGAGAAGGTGATAATGTAGTGTATATAAACATTCTACTGTAAAGTGCCTACAAGCAACACAACATTATTACACATTCAAGGTAAAAAAAGTGCAAACATTTCTTTAGATGTATAAAAACAATTGATTTAAAAATTAAAATACATAAAAATGTATATATCATGCATTTGTTCTTTAGGACTTTACACTTCTCAGACCTACATCTTGCAAGCTAAAATTCATATACATTATTTTTTATTGTTGTTTGTGTTTTTTTCTTTGTTTTTACAGATAATACAGAAAATAAAAGTGCTTATTTTATCAGATCAGTTGAAATGTACATATTGCATGTCCCTCTGAAAGCAAACGTATCGAAAGATAATTCGAGAGGTAAGTGGAGAGCAAACAGTTTTAACGGATATCATAAATCATGAGTCTTCAGTCTGTGTTTTTGTATGGTGTTGTTTGTTGCATTCAAGGGTTGTATGTTCCTGCACTAGCAAAGGGAAACAACTATAGGATAGAACTGTACATATACACACCTGCCCATATACCCAAACCTATTGGAGCTGCCATAGTAGGGTGGCACAAGCACAGGAGGATAGAATAAATGTGAGAGTTTTTATTTTGGTATTTTTGTTAAATTCCTTTAATCAATATTTTTTTTTAATTCTTAGATTTATCTTACTAAATAAATATTTACATAAATTCCGGTCTTAATAGTCATAATAGAATCACATTTGTAAATGCACCTTGTAAGTGCTTTGGAAAGAAGCATCTGTACATGTGAAGTCAGCTCAAATCGAATGCCACACACTCCATGACATGTCATGTCTGAACAGATTATTGGGGTACATTTTTGGTGAATACAAAAAAATCAATACTTTCTTTTTGAGTTTCATCCAGCACTCTATATTCCAGTGACAGATTAAATGTGTCTTCAGAGACTAGATTTACATGCTTTATTCTGAATCTAACTTCTAACCACAAGCCTTGTGCACATTAATGGAGATGATCCGGCCCTTTCAAGGAACCAGGAAGTCTATTTGCTCTACAGGTGAAAAAAACCTAACAATAATATTGTTCATCACCATTGCTGCTTATCAGGAATGCCCTGAATTTTGTTAGTGGATTGATCTTTTTACATAGTTCCTGCTATCCACTTTTTTTTTTTATTATTTTTTTTTATCTTGCTGTACGACTTCCTTTATTATATTTTCCGTGGCTTTATGTCCTGGTCATGAGGCAGTTTACAATCCCAACATTGTTTTGACCAGTGTCAAGAGTATTTGTTCTTAAAGTGGCAAATCGTTTTGCTTTTTGAATCACTTATTTTGCACCAATATTTTGTGTGCATGTGTGTGCTCCACTGCACAAGTTTATTTGAATGTGTTGCATATGGGTGTGTGTGTGTGTGTGTGTGTGTTTCAATTTTGAGGGCCCTGGCCCCAGCCTCCAGCACTTGGGGGACGGCTTGGCTCTCCGCTCCCTGATTGGTCGAGTTCAGCACTGTCACAGTCTGAATCCTCACACAGCGCACGAGTCTGTGAAAAGAGAGAGTAGGATCAAACTCGTGGACACATTATGCAGGGAATTCGCTACGAATGAATTGGGTCTGTTAGAAGCGCCATTGTTTTGCATGCACTGTCTATGCTGGTTTAGTGCCTGATGAGGCAAAGGCACAAAGAGCCCCCAAAAGCTGTGCTGAACGCAATCTATAATAAGCCTAATTTACATAGAAAGGAGGCATGTTTGCGTTGAAAGGAATGACAATGACTTCATTTAAAGACTCAGGAAGCAGCACAATTTCATCAATGACTGCACCTGCTTAAACTAGATAGCAGGGGTTAGTGAATTTGATGTTGCTTTTTGCGCTGAAATACCACGCACAAAAGTGGTGCAACTGTTGAATTCGCCCCTATATTTTTGCATTGTAACATACAGTAGAGGACTAAACTAACATAGGCAGATAAATCTATTGTGAAGTACATCGGGTCAAATTTGATGTTGTGTGTTTTGTGTACCTCCAAGATATTTTGTTCAAGGTCAAAGTTTGCTCTCTCAGCTTCAAGGGCTGCAGCCTCTCTTTCAGACAGAGTGGGGTCTGTGATATCAGCAGGAATCTCAGAGCCTTGAGAAATGAGGTCATCGCTGCGATCATCCAATCGCTCGTCTGTGTTGGTACTGACCACATCTGGTGTGCCACTGTGGGAGTGATCTGTCGTATGCCCCTCCTCTCCCTCTGAAACGGACAGGTTCTCCGAACTGAACGTGGATACTGATTGGCACTTTGTTATACTGGTCGGCCGTCTGTCAGTTGCACATTTAAGAACATAAAAAATTCAATGAGGACATGATTGAAATTAAAATGACTAAACTGGTAAAAATATACTCCAATTAGAAAACTCCCAGTGCCAGTCTTCAGTGGCAGTTGAACATACATCAACATAAATCAACTTTGCAAATGTTTGCTACTACTGGCCAATAGATCTATGGCACTAATGTTTTGCATAGCTATCTTTGGTAACTACAAAGGTTTTCCATCACTATTCAGAAGATAATGGCAAATATGTGTTAACTAAAATGTTTGCCACTACTCGCCAACAGATCTATGGCATTTCTTTGTTAACAGTAAATGTTTGCCACTACTAGCCAACAGACCTATGGCATTACTTTATTAACTGTAAATGTTTGCCACTATTGTCCAAAATAACAACAGCAAATATTTTTTGTTAACTATAAATGTTTGCCACTACTCGCCAAAAGATCAATGGTAAATCTTTGGTAACTGGCCTATATACAGTATGCTTGCCACTACTTGCCAATTGATCTATAGCAAATATTTGTTAACTATAATTGTTTGCCACTACTAGCCACTAAATCTATGGCAAATCGTTGGTAACAATAAGTGTTTGCCACTACTCGCCAAAAGATAAATGGCAAATCTTTGGTAACCACAAGTGTTTGCCATCACTAGCCAAAAGATCAATGGCAAATCTTTGGTAAATATAAATGTTAGCCACTACTAGCCAATACATCTATGGCATTTCTTTGTTAACAGTAAATGTTTGCCACTACTCATCAAAAGGTCAATGGAAAATCTTTGGTTACAGTAAATGTTTGCCACTACAGTCCAAAAGAACAACAGCAAATCTTTTTGTTAACGGTAAATGTTTGCCACTGCTCGCCATAAGATCAATGGCAAATCTTTGGTAACTGGCCTATATACAGTATGTTTGCCACTGCTTGCCAATTGATCTATAGCAAATATTTGTTAACTACAAATGTTTGCCACTACTAGCCAACAGATCTATGGCATTACTTTATTAACTGTAAATGTTTGCCACTATAGTCCAAAAGAACAACAGCAAATATTTTTTGTTAACTATAAATGTTTGCCACTACTGCCAAAAGAACTACAGTAAATCTTTGTTAACTAAATGTTTGCCACTACAAGCCAATAGATCTATATAGTTGGTAAACAGGAATGTTTGGCACTACTGGCCAAAATATCTATGGCAAATCTTTGGTTAATATAAATGTTTGCCACTACTGGCAAAAAGATCAATGGCAAATATTTGGTAAATGTTTGCCACTACTAGCCAATAGATCTATTGCAAATGTTTGTTGACTGTAAATGTTTGCCACTAGCCATTAAATCTATTGCAAATATTTGTTGACTGTAAATGTTTTCCACTACAAGCCATTACATTAATGGAAAATATTTGGTGACTGCAAATTTTTTCCACACATTCTAAAAGATCTATGGCAAATCTTTGGTAAGAAAATAATTTGCCACCAAAAAGAAACCCTTGACATACAAATGTGCATACAGTGTGCCATGATGCTAATATTTTTATCTAATCTAACATGCAATTGATCTCTAAAGCCCAAAGTATATTTTGGTTTATACCCGTAAACTAGCATATGCATACATCTGAACGCTCTAGCCTTTCAAAGTATACTCCATTTAACCATGCACGCATACACAGGTGGTCGATGCATGTCTGCTATGACTGCTATGCAAAACTGTTCTTTATCTAATTTAGACCCATAAAGATGTCTTTATTGTCTTTCAGACTCAAGTTATACAAATGCAGGTATCTCCTGACCTCCACAAACAAGCATTCTTGACTTGCACATACACTATTGTGGTTTCTACCTTCGTCTCCTGTTGTTCACTGGTGTTTACATTGTTTTCTTGCACTACTTCATGAAAGCAACGGCCTAGTGGTGATTGTTGCCACCTTGCGGACCCATTAATTAGTGCAAACTATGCCTACAGAGTATGCACAGCTAGAAAAACCGGGCTGCATGCTTCCAGGGTTCACGAACCCTGCTGATGATGAAATTTACGTCACTCACCCTGTACACATACACTAGCGTATGCCGCATAAAAAATATAGTTTTGGCTTATGCATGTACAATATCTACAGATTAGGTCAGGTTAGGTATTTACAATTTCTTAATATTCTGTAAGTATTTCTTCCCTATCCATATTCCATGAAACGTCATGGATCATGGAAACGGTTATGGCCAAGTCTGACTATTACACTCTCATTGCAAGGAAACAAGTATGGATAAAAAAGAAACAATTTAATTTTCAACAGATTCACTATCCAAAATGTTTTGTCTGTTTGCAGTATAAGTTCAATGCAAAGCATGTGAAGATATCCACTTCAAGCAATTTTACAGCAACATTTGCCAAAGTTTACCATTTTTTTTATTATGAATTTGGATGTGCACTATTACACACATGAACAAATTCCCAACTAGCTTTCTTCACAAAGAAAAAAAATTCTGGAAGAGCATGTATTTATATTCTTACCGTCTTCTTGGTAACTCCACCTCGCTGTCCACCTCACCCTCCTCTTCCTCTGAAGAAACGCCACGTCGCTACAAGAATACAACACTCTCTCTGTCATTATGTCATAGCTACCAAAGTTCAAAAAACATTAAAGGATCATTTCAAATGTTGTTTGTTATTTTGACCCAGCACGGCTCATCTATATGGGCAGGTAGGGCAGAGCCCCACCTAAATATTGATTCACTTGAAAACATACAGCAAATCCACAATATAAACTGACAATAATGTAATTTGTAAATCCATAAATGTGTTCAGAATGCTGACATAGGTATTTAAAAGCAGGTCTAGTATACATTTTTATTCTATATTTTAGTCGTAATGTAGCTGAAACCTTTGTTACACTGTGTATGATATAGATTTAGGAGCATGTGAATCTAAGTATCTGCTGCCCTCGTGAACTCCACAGCGCCCCTCATTTTCCTCAATGGAAATCTGTGGTCAAATATGGTACTGCAACGAACCCTCACTGAGAGGCATTGTGGCACAAATTAATCTGCCCATAAACGTAGAGCCAAACCAAAGGTAACTTTTGTATTATTGGTGCCTGCAGTGTGACGGATTGTGAACATGACGAGCGCTATCGATGAATGTACTGTAAGAGTAACAGCGTGTCGGTTCTGTTGCAAATTCCGAAAAATTGGCCATCAAACAACTTAGTCCTGACAAGCCAGACATAAAAATAGTTTGGAAATCAAAACACAAAGGTAGATGATAAGACATTCTATGCATTGTGTGATGAAATCTTGTCCAAAAAATTACATTGGCTCAGTAAACAGAATATTTGTTGATGATAAAAAAAATAAGTTTCCCATATTTACTTTTCCGTTCTTATTTTGCAAGGACACAGGGAGATGGCCTACAGTAGCGGTGTACGTGATTTAAAATATTTCTATTGTGAACCTATTTACTACTTGAAAATTAATGTGATTTAAAATAATAATAATAATAATCATAATAATAATTATTATTATATTATTAATACGCAGTTTTTTAGTACTACGGAAACGTGTCAGTGGCATGTATTATTAAATGAATAATGAGTTGAACGAGTTAAATAATGAAAAAAAAATATATAATAACAATGGTTATACATAACCAGAACCATTCTAATAGGGGAGCCTACAAATTTAGCCTAAAATAGCATTATGCGGTGGTCCCATAGACATTCTATGGGCGGTACACTAGCGAGGAGACAAGAGGCCGTTCTTTCTGAATGGATGTCTATGGAGGAGATGCTTCAGTGAAGCTTTTGTGAGGAAACAGCTCATCACTTAATGAATTGACTTCCTTTCCGCTAATCTTCAACATGTTTTACACAAAACACTGCTTTTGGAATTATTTGTGTGTGGAGTTTCCTGTGATAAATTGTTGTTTTATAAGAGAAGTCACAGATGATTTTCCCCACTCATTTATACATAATCGCTTTTTTAAGTTGTCTGATCGGATGGCAATTTCCATTTAAATCCGCATGTAAGTTTAAACTTTTGTTCACTACAGTTGCCTCTTCCCCCCATTTATGTGCATAGAGAGATAAAGATGTGTTTATTTTAAATTACAGTCCACAGGCTGATCAGTAATTTCCTTCACCTAAATTTGGACAAAACAGAGGTATAAATTATTGGACCAAAAACCTCTAAACATAATATGCTAAAATAGTCTAATAATTTGACGGTGCACTCAGGATTTCTTTTTTTTTTTTTTTTTGTTTTGTTTTGTTTATGTCATCTTGGACATGGACACTGACACCAAGGGGCATGGATGCATCATCATTTAAATGCAATTGTTTTCAATTACTGATGCCACTGTAGAAATTCACTATTCACTATTCAGTCGGAAGTCATTTAACCGGAGAGTGAAAGTGTCCAATAATAGGGCAGTTACTGAGATTAAGTGAGTAGTATTCAGAAGCAGCACCCTTAGCGGGGATCCTCTCTGTGTAGAATAAAAACGGCTTTTATAAGCTTACATACAGAATAAGACTGGAGTGTTCATCTCATGTGAGTGCTCATGATTTTAAAATTACAATTCATTTCTAAATTAGATATACCGGTAAGTCAAATATAAATGGGTAGTTGAAATATGTGACAGCTTGTTAATGCTTCATCTAAAGCTATTTTTAACAGCTTTTTTTAAATTCTTGTCCAATTTATACTACATAGAGTTATCAAGCATGAATTGAGAATGCTCCAAAGAGCATCTTGTGTTTCTCAATGACAGCAAAGAAATCTGACAAAGGAGTTAAAAACCACCTGAAATAAATATTTAAGTTTGCTGCTTTAAGTCCATATCTGTTAGCTTTAAACATGTCTATATGCTTCTGTACTGCTGAACGTTGACAAAATTAGTTTTCGGAAGAGATGCAGTAAGCATTAACAATCTACAGTCTCTCTCTAAAACACTCAGGCTAAGAACACCTATTATGTCAAACAGAGTTTGAGAAACCTTGTCCAATCAAATGCTTTCTTGAACTAAAATGCGCCCTCCCCCTACATCTGTTCAGAGCGGTGTTCTAACTGGTGCTCATCAGGGCACTTATAAGGGAGCACAATCCATGCTCTAGGGTCGTTCCAGACAGGTTTTCCTATAAGAATCACTTAAAAAGTGAGTTCTGACTGACCGTTAACGCCTTCCAGAAATCTGAAGCACTCACGGTGGAGGGAAATTGTCTTCGAACGGAATAGGGCATAGGTATGATCGCTTCTGAATGGGACGCCTCAACATGGGAGCTGGACGCAAGGAAATTACTCCAGTTTATTTATATAAACATGAGCACTGGAGATTTCTTGGGATGTTAAGCTTGAATAAGTGTTCTTTATTCTTTATACTTAAGTGTATTGTGATTCAAAACAAGGACCTTGTTTTACTCGCTTGTTTCTTATTCATCTGTGTTGGCACTGGCTCCAGCCTCATTGTAAGCAAAGAAGGAGATGCACTGTGTTTGTTTGTGGGCTTGTTATTCAGTTACCGTATTTTCCGGAAATAAAGTCGCACCTGACTATAAGTCGCACACACTCAAAATTGCGTTGTTTAGAGAGAAAAAAAACACAGAGCAGTCGCATATCTGTATAAGTCACACTGACAGTGATTACATGCAGCAGTCCAGCCTGGTCTCATGAAATTTAAGTGAACATTGCAACGTTTTTGCAAAACTGAAATTACGTGCTTCATTACACATTTTGCTGCAGTTTTAAAGTGAAATGTCCAGTGGGGGGCTCCAAAATTGAGTGAAATGAGGTTGTAATCAGACAAGGTTTTTAAAGTGAATTTTAGATTCTCCGAAAAGATAAATGAAAGTTTAAAAAAACAGACATCCTTACCCTTACCCTTACCCAACACCTAACCCTAACCGATAATGTTTTAAAATGCAAATTAGAAATAATAAAATAAAGAAAACACACATTAACTGAAGGATCCACATCATTTTCTATTCACTTCTATGCCACTTTCAATTCCATGCGTCTTTGGCTGGACTCAAACTGCAGCTGTCAAGCTCAACATCCATCGCTCTATCAGGTGAGCTACCAAGTAAGTTGATGATATAGGAAGTGTGTGTATAAGTGTGTATATGTAGGTGGGTCTGTAATACAAGTAGTTTAGTTTTTCTAATCGTGTTAAAGTAAAAGTGTTTTGATATCATAACATAGCGGGGGTGAGTAATAGAGTGAAAAATAAATATTTATTCAATCAAATTTGGCAATTCTGCTCGTTATTTGAGTGACAATGATTAAACCATACAGTTGTTGTAGCGCCTCGTGTTCATTTCACCAGGAAACTACAGCGAAATGTAGAAAGCGGCACGTGCATGTCAGTTTGCAAAAATGTACTGTATATAGAGTAACGTTCATTCTATGAACCAGGTTGGGCACGCACTAGGACCCGGGAGCAGCCGCCCGAGTCAGGACTTCCCTTTGCTCAACATGCCAGACATGCTCCAATGTGAAGATTACCTCAGGAAATACACATCTCTGTGCTTTGTAACTCTATGCTGTATACAAATAAACAGTCCGTGAGTAAAACTGTATGCCTGTTTACTAACGTTGGCGACTGTCTATCTGTGGCTATTTCTGACATTACCCTCTTTGCTATGCATTAGTTATTCGGTTCCCTGACTGAATGTTTTTACTATGAGTGTGATGAAACGTCAAGTTTGTTTGAACAGTAATATTATGATGGGACAGAATATTTGAACTAGTTGCATAAAGTATTACTTTTTAAAGGCAAAATTTTCTGAATTGCAACTTTAAAATCCTTCTACCATCACTATGACTGATGTTTTTTATCTGTTTGAGTTAAGTATATGGTTTGGTGTGCATGTATTTGAACGGCCGACATCAATTACGTATAAACTATGTATATAAGTCACTTTGGACTACAAGTCGCAGGACCTTTAAGATGATAAAAAAAAAAAAAAAAAACGTGACTTATATTCCGGAAAATACGGTACGCGTTTAGGTAGATCTTCTTTCGGTTCTTAAGTCTTTGGACAAGCTGGCCGGTATTGAGATTGCTTTTTCCCCCAGTAAGCAGCTCTGACACAAGCAGCAACACGGTAGAAAGGGGCTTGTTTTTGTGGCTGTAAACTAAAGCCAATTGGCTTTTAAAAAATGGGACGAGTCATTCGACATGCCCCTCCCCCACTTTCTGTTTCTGTAGGAAATACATCAAAACATCAAATCGAATCACGCTCATCAAAACACATCACGGGGCCTTTAACATAGTCAAGGTCACAAATTGCTCACATTTGTTTAGTGACGAAAGATTGGTGCAGAATCTTGTGCAGATGAATTTTACATCATAAAATGTTTGTTTTTTTAAATACTAAAATTTTGTTATTTCAATGTTTAAATTATACTTTGAATCCCAAATTTTCAATGTGTTCTCAGACTTTTGAACTCCACTGCAGATCTGAAGGACATTATAACTTTATGTAAAATAGAGAGATGTGTGCACCTGTTTGCGTGTGATAGCAGCGCGATAGAGTATGGCTGATGGAGTCAGGTGACTTCCACTGGATCCCCTGGGTAGCCGGACCGCCCCGGTGCCCTCTTCCCGCTCCTCCACATGAGCTCGGCCCACAGGCCCACCTCTAGCACAGCAAGGTGAGTCCGGGCTGCTGGAGAATGGCAGTGATGCCGCGTCTTCACTCGCCGTGTCACTTCTGGGCGGTGTCTCATCCAGCCCCGCCCCTGCCCCCGCTCCAGCCCCGCCACTGTTCTCTCCGCCCAGGGCTTCGGTTGTACCGGTGCTGCCTCCATCTTCCACCCGCCGGGCGGAGCACAACAGATCTGGGCTGGAGGAGGAGAGTTTGAGTGGGGGCGGCTCCAGCTGGGCCTCCCTCATCGCACCCCCGGTTATTGTTTCTGCGAGGGCCGGAGCAGGCGTTGTCGTGTTTGACAGGGTGGGCTCTCTCTCTCTGCTGACAGGGGCTGATGGGTGTTTAGGTCCAGACAGATCCCCGCTGCTTCCTCGTCCGCTCCTCCGGTGGCGAGTTTTAACCCTGCGGGCGCGACTCGGTGAAGTGGGGCCTCGGTTCACACACGGTGGGACAGTCACCTGCAGCACACCAGTGTCCATCTTAGGCAGAATGATCTCTGACCTCAGGATGTCAGGCCTGGATACAGAAGATTATAATGACATCTTTATTTACATTAGTTTCTTTTCCTGATTAATCGCACTTTACAAAGTCAATTTAAATAGATTCTATTCTGCAAATACAACTCTCCCAGAAGCAAGAAGGTCATTCAGCTGCTCCATCATGACAAAGCGGCTCCCTCAAGATAATGTGCATGTCATAGTGAATTAAAACACATAATTATTTGCATTTTCTTTAGTCCAATTTTTTTTAAATGTGGTTAAAAAACATTTGGGGCCTGGGTAGCTCAGCGAGTATTAACACTGACTACCACCCCTGGAGTCGTGAGTTCAAATCCAGGGTGTGCTGAGTGACTCCAGCCAGATCTCCTAAGCAACCAAATTGGCCCGGTTGCTAGGGAGGGTACAGTCACATGGGGTAACCTCCTCGTGGTCGCGATTAGTGGTTTTCGCTCTTGGTGGGGCGCGTGGTGAGTTGTGTGTGGATGCCGCGGAGAATAGCGTGAAGCCTCCACACGCGCTACGTCTCCACGGTAACACGCTTAACAAGCCACGTGATAAGATGCACCAAGTGACGGTCTCAGATGCGGAGGCAACAGAGATTCATACTCCGTCACCCGGATTGAGGCGAGTCACTATGCCACCACTAGGACTTAGAGCACATTGGGAACTGGGCATTCCAAATTGGGGAGAAAAAGGGGGAGAGAATAAAACAATAAATAAATAAATATTGAATTTAGATGGAAAACTAGCTTTTTTTTTTAGGGATGCACTGATGTATCTGTCATCAATATTTATTGACCTAATTAAAACCACTGGCATATCGGGCATAAGCATAAAAATGCAGATATGAAACAATGATTGAATATATATATATATATATATATATATATATATATATATATATATATATATACACTCTATATACAGTATATACTGTATGTGGCTCTCTTAAAATTTTGGCCTGTCATGTGTTCAACAGATTAAATAAATTCACAGTAAATGATTTACTGTTAAAACGATAAAACAGCTTTTGAACCTCTTAGTACTAGTGGTTAACCGATATTTAATGTTGCCGATCACAAAATCGATATATATAGGTAAATCTCTACTTTGTATATTTTTAAAGCATAATTCCTAAGCAAATCAGTGATCTGATGACAAGATAAGGTAAGTGGCAAAATATCAGTACCGGCCTATAATTTTTGGTTTAAATCAGTATCGTATTACCCAAACATTTTCATATCGGTTGGCGTATCCCTAATTTTTTTGCTTTTTGTGTTATTTATCTTAAACCATTAAACCATAATGAAATCAAATTGTAATGTAAAATTATACAGCTTTATTCATTTTTTATTTCATTGTATTTATTTATTTTGCTAATCGATGTATTTTAAAGTTCTGTCCATGTTTTTGTAAATCCAATTTTTGAGAATTTGTTTAACACTAAACAGATCACAGAGCCTTGATCTTAATATATGGACATGTTAATATACTGACATGGCCTGGACATAATGCAATCGGTGGTCCTTCATCTCAAATCATATGGAAAGGAAATTCTCAAGCTACACTGCTGATAGATATCTGTCCATACCTCTTGCCGTGAGGGGGCAGTTTCTGAGGGACGCTTCTTTTTTTTATGAGTTTGTCCACTGTTGTTGAGGGGTGATGTTTGAAGAGACCCGGATATTTCTTGTCCAGACACTGCTCCCTCCTAAATACAGAACACACAGAGTATTACCGTACAATTAGTCTACTGTTTTCTTGTGGTTATAGATATAAATGTAATGGATTTCATCTTTAAATATGCAACACATAATAGATGATGATTCAACAGTATTCAACACCGTTCTGATAAACAGAAGGAAGCTCCTCATAGTTTACAATTGCAATTTGAATTCAGATTAAACAGATTAACCGTTCATAGGAAAATGCTGAAATTTGGCACACTTATAGGGGTGGGTATGGATAGTTCCCCGACAAATGTTGGGGTCTCTAGGCAAAATTCTATAGTGCCCACTAGTTTGTTTTGTTTATTGTTGTTTTTTTTTAATAACTTTTGAACCGTTTGGCCAAGAAACAATTAGCAATCTGATTAGTTACATTTATATTTTACACGCCATACTGTATGTCCAGTTTGCCTGAAAATTGACTCAGATGATCTTTATTCTGAGCCGCACAGAAGTGACCAAACAGAATTTTGATTCTCGCTTATGTTCAGATGTTATGCCAACGTGAATCTAACAATGCTGCAGTAAAACAGTAAATGAGGCTGTATCTCGGAAATGCTCTGGTCTACGAAACAAAACTCGGTATGCTTCATCGGGACCATGATCTGAGGGTACATGCCAAGTTAGGTAACAGCGCCACCAGTAGGTCAAAAATTGTCAAAAATAGCTATTTTTGCCCATAACTTTTGAACTGTTAGTCCTAAAATCATGAGGTTGGTGTTTATGGATTTCTTGGGTCATGGCGATACATCAACATTTCATCAATATCAGCCATATTGCCTCTGCCCTTTTGAATTTTAAAATAAAGTGAAGTATATTTCCAATCGCTTTTTCAGATTTAAAAGAAAATTGGTATGTGTCTTTGACATCATGTCCTGAGGGTATCTGAGCTGTTTGGAGACAGTGTCACATAGTGGTCAAAAATGCTTAGTCAGTTTAAACAAAACTTTTTATGTATCATTGCTTCCTTATCCTAAATCTTTTCTTTTTTTTTTTTAAGCTGCATGAACAACAGCATCTTAAAAACGATTTTGTGTGCTGACTCTCAGCTTGATATGTACAGTGCACCCGGAAAGTATTCACAGCGCTTCACTTTTTCCACATTTTGTTATGTTACAGCCTTATTCCAAAATGGATTAAATTCATTATTTTCCTCAAAATTCTACAAACAATACCCCATAATGACAGCGTGAAAGTAGTTTGTTTGAAATCTTTGCAAATTTATTAAAAAACAAAAAAACAAAAAGTACATAAGTATTCACAGCCTTTGCTCAATACTTTGTTGAAGCACCTTTGGCACCAATTACAGCCTCAAGTATTTTTGAGTATGATGCTACAAGCTTGGCACACCTATTTTTGGGCAGTTTCTCCCATTCTTCTTTGCAGGACCTCTCAAGCTCCATCAGGTTGGATGGGGAGCGTCGGTGCACAGCCATTTTCAGATCTCTCTAGAGATGTTCAGTCGGGTTCAAGTCTGGGCTCTGGCTGGGCCACTCAAGGACATTCACAGAGTTGTCCCGTAGTCACTCCTTTGTTATCTTGGCTGTGTGCTTAGGGTCGTTGTCCTGTTGGAAGATGAACCTTCACCTCAGTCTGAGGTCCAGAGCACTCTGGAGCAGGTTTTCATCAAGGATGTCTCTGTACATTGCTGCAGTCATCTTTCCCTCGATCCTGACTAGTCTCCCAGTTCCTGCTGCTGAAATACGTCCCCACAGCACGATGCTGCCACCACCATGCTTCACTGTAGGGATGGTATTGGCCAGGTGATGAGTGGTGCCTGGTTTCCTCCAGACATGACACTTGCCATTCAGGCCAAAGAGTTCAATCTTTGTTTCTCATGGTCTGGGAGTCCTTCAGGTGCCTTTTGGAAAACTCCAGGCGGGCTGTCATGTGCCTTTTACTGAGGAGTGGCTTCCGTCTGGCCGGAGTCTGGTGGAGTGCTGCAGAGATGGTTGTTCTTCTGGAAGGTTCTCCTCTCTCCATAGAGAAATGCTGGAGCTCTGTCAGAGTGACCATTGGGTTCTTGGTCACCTCCCTGACTAAGGCCCTTCTCCCCCGATCGCACAGTTTGGCCGGGCGGCCAGCTCTAGGAAGAGTCCTGGTGGTTCCATACTTCTTCCATTTACGGATAATGGAGGCCACTGTGCTCATTGGGACCTTCAGTGCTGCAGAAATGTTTCTGTACCCTTCCCCAGATCTATGCCTCGATACAATCCTGTCTCGGAGGTCTACAGACAATTCCTTGGACTTCATGGCCTGGTTTGTGCTCAGACATGCACTGTTAACTGTTAGACCTTATATAGACAGGTGTGTGCCTTTCCAAATCATGTCCAATCAACTGAATTTATCACAGGTGGACTCCAATCAAGTTGTAGAAACATCTCAAGGATGATCAGTGGAAACAGAATGCACCTGAGCTCAATTCTGAGTGTCATGGCAAAAGCTGTGAATACTTATGTACATGTGATTTTTTTTTCGTTTTTTATTTTTAATAAATTTGCAAAGATTTCAAACAAACTTCTTTCACATTGTCATTATGGGGTATTGTTTGTAGAATTTTGAGGAAAATAATGAATTTAATCCATTTTAGAATAAGGCTGTAACATAACAAAATGTGGAAAAAGTGAAGCGCTGTGAATACTTTCCGGATGCACTGTACTTTATGGCATCATTTAGACTTGCCTATTGTTTGGCAGGCACAGTGGTTCCGGACCACAGTTCTAAAAGTTGGGTGTTTGAATCCAGCAATCCAGCAAAATTTTAAAAACTGTACCTCTGTTGACCTTTGAGTCTTCACATTGTGTGTGTGCATTACCTGAGCAGCTCTTTCTCTTTGAGCTCCAGCTGTAGCATGACTGCATTGAGCTCCATGTATAGATTATTGGCTCTCTCCAGCTTCCTCTCATAGTGTTCTCTGATGTCCAGAGCATGCCTGTTCAAATTAGTCATATGATGTCATCAACACACAGGACGATATCGGCCAACAGAATGTCCTCTCTTCTGATTTTTCTCTTCTCATTCTTTCATATAATGAAATGCCAACTTTGTAAATTATTTTCATGGTTGTTGTTATTATGCCATATTTTAAGGTCACAGGACAATGGGCCTTAATCATGAAATATAAACAGAATAAAATGTATTTGTATATTGTTCATGACTCCATTCTTGTGTAAATTGTCCCTTTAATTTCTATGGGGCAAATTTACTTATGAAAAGTTTTACTAACAATATCCAAAAAAATGTGATCTGCTTGTATTTTATGAATTAGGCCCAATGCCCACCTTCCTGAATGAAGTATGCCCGGGAACGTAATCATACTGCTCAACTGCATACCTAAAGAATGTACTAATGGCCAAGAAATGCATTCTTCAGCCAAAGCAGTACATACTCTAAAAGAATGCATTTTGTAAACATAAATTTAATTGGTTTTTATCTTTGAGGGATATTGCAATTACAGCACAAGACTGTACATTGAACTGGAAGTCAAATCTCAGTAACTCAACTATAGCTGTAGTAATGATACTACTGAAAGGTTTTTTTCAGAGGGGAATGTTTTGGTCCATGTAATTGTTGCTGACCTGAGTTCCTCTCGCCGGCGGTTAATCAGCTCTTCATCCAGACGGTGAAGACACGTGCCCTCAGACTTTATCTTCTCAAAGTGCTGCTTCACCTCCTCACGCCACTCTGCCTGTGCACGCACACACACACACAGGTGTTTGACTGGTGACTGAGTCTAACATTGATTTAACAGTGATCCATCAATCACTTTAATTGCACCTTTTTTCATATAGTGGAAGTGAATGGTGACCGAGGCTATCATCTCTGGGGGGGGGGGGGGGGTTCTCCCCTTTTCTCCGCAATTTGGAATGCCCAATTCCCAATGTGCTCTAAGTTCTCATGGTGGCATAGTGACTTGCCTCAATCCAGGTGACAGAGGACGAATCTCAGTTGCCTCCGTGTCTGAGACCATCAATCTGTGCATCTTATCACGTGGCTTTTTGAGCGAGTTACCGCAGAGACATAGTACGTGCTTCACGCTATTCTCCGCGGCATCCACACACAACTCACCACACGCCCCGCTGAGAGTGAACCACATTATAGCGACCACAAGGAGGTTACCCCATGTGACTCTCCTCTCCCTAGCAACCGGGACAATTTGGTTGCTTAGGAGACCTTGCTGGATTCGTAGGGGTGAGCTACCAGGCCCCCTTAACATCTCTGTTTTTAAGTGTCATATGGATTTGGACCAGCATTAAGGTGAGTAAATGATGACAGAATTTTCATTTTTGGGTGAACTATTCCTTTAATATATGAATTGTGATTTCAGATACAATATTTTAGCTGTAAAGCATTCTGGATTTTCACTTTTAAATTTCAGTTTGTAGCAAGCCAAAATGAAATCAATATTTATTTATTTATTTTTCCTTTTTTTGTATCAAATTATACAAGATGACAACATCAAATTTACATTTATCTATAAAGATCGTAATCAAACCACAATTCTAACAATCACATTACATTTCCAGCCTGATCTCATGAAAACTACAAAATGAAATTACTTGGTTCATTGCACATATTGAGGGAGTTTCAAAGTGAAATGTCCACTGTGTGGTGCTAAAAGCGAGTTAAATTTTCTCCCAAACAGATGAGGTTTTTTCAGATTAATGCTCTAGTTTTGAATCAACAAAGCCTACTTCCCTACCATAAACCTTATTTCTAAACCTAAGTGATAGTGTCATAAAAAGCAAATGTGTGATGAAAAACAATTGCTGAAGCAACCACATTATTTTGTAGTGCTTCTGTGAAACTTTCATCTCACGTTTTAACTTGCGTGCTCTTCTGGACTCTTACCCCGGTCCTCTGCATCACAAGTACAATGCTTTATCAGTTCAGCTCTTGTGCAATTTGATTGAACTTGAATAAGCGTGTAAATGTAGTTAGTTATTTAATGCAAATGTTAAAATCTATCCCCTTAGTCATGCACTATAGTAAAATTGTCATAAGATAGTATTGTGTAAGGAACAGGCTGAAAAACAAGTATTTATGAATTGGTAATCCGCCATTCTGCTCATGATTTGTGTGAAAGTGAATAAAATGTCATTGTTGTGGTTCTCCATGTTCATTTTGTGTTGATTTTACAAAAATGTAGAGACCAGGTTGAACATTTCTTTTATAAACTACTCAACAGCAGTAGTGCTCTAGTGTTGTACAGTGTGCAGGTGTGCATGTCACCTGTGATTTGAAATACGTCTCCTGAGGTGTTGACAGTACATCTGCAGATGCGATGTCCAGATGCAGAAGAATCTGTCTGAATGATGGTCTGTTCCTGGGTTTACAGTTCCTGCACACACACACACACACACATTAGAGTAGCAAATATTGCCAATATTACAACTTCTTCTCTAGTTTACTTTCAACCTTTCATTTTGTTATAAAAGATCTCTGTAGATCCCTTCACCTACAAAATGCTGTGATCATAACAGATCATTACAAACTTCATCAACCTATATTCCAAGAAGACAAACTGGAAGAGTTTATTCTCACCAGCACTGTCTGAGCAGGATCTTGAAGCCGTCTGGGCAGCTGTCAGGAAGAGGAAGTTGCAGGCTGTTGTTTCCGACACCCCATATGATGGCGGACGAGTCGACATCTTTATACGGGATCTCACCAGTCAGCATCTCCCATAGGACCACACCAAACGACCTACAGGACAACAACATACAAGATATTCACTTATTAACTTTTTGATAAACCTGTTTATAAACAAATGACTTGACAAACCAAGGGAAATAAGTGACTGGATTTGTCTCACTTCATTTACCCCACCTGCCCTCCTCATTTCTTCCTCTTATATTTCCCTCTGTCTGCCCTCTCATGTTCCCTCATGCTTCTGTCTTCTTGTTTGATTTTGCTGGATTTTGTTCTGTTCGTTTTTTTACTCTGTATTTGGTTTTAGTGTCAGTTTTGCCCTTCCCACCGGGTTGTTTGTTTTTCCAGCAGTGTTAGCTGTGTTCTGGGTTACTTTTTATTATTCTTTTGATGCTCAGTTTATGTTTTTGAATTTTTTTCTTCCTTCTTTCCTTAAATAAAGTTTTTTGCTTTGCATGTCTGTCTGCGACTGGGTACCCTTTAAACTTGATCGCTTCAACGCTGCGTCAGCCAAGGTGCGGTGACCTTGAAGCCTTATACCATCACACCAATTTTATTGGCTGGCGGTGCTTGGCGCTCTGCCCTATGCTTGCATCATCGGAGTCCACTGGAGCCCAGCACAACACCATCAGAATTTCCTCTTTCAGGATCGCATATGTAACCGTTCCTGTTCGACCCACTCCGAACGGGATTCGAACCGGTGTCTCCGGCATGGGAGGTGGGCGCGCTGATAAGGAGGCTAAAGGCTACAGCCCCTAGCGTCAGTCGCTAGTGCGCCTCTTGAGGCCAGGGGAGTGAAGTTTCCACAATGCACAGCTACCTACCAGCTGGCTACCTTTACACTCACCCCCCTAAACCTCACTCCCACCCAGGTCATGGCACCACTGTAACCGGTCCCACTCGTCCCTCTCCAAGCGTGATTCAAAACGGGGTCTTCGGCATGGGAGGCGGGCGCGCTAACAAGGAGGCTAAAGGCTGCAGCCCCTAGCATCAGTCGCTAGTGTGCCTCTTGAGGCCAGGTGAGTGAGGTTTACACAATGCACAGCTACCTACCAGTTGGCTACCATTACACAGACATTTCTCATGCTCTGGAACCCCCAACCAACGCTTTGCTGTTCTAATCTGCACTTGATCAGGAACTCCTTCTATATCACTTGACGATGGGCTTTCAATAGTGAGACGGAATGCACTCAGGTGAGGTACTTATCGTGTCTTCCCCTGAGGGTGGGAAATGGGACAAAGTGGCCTCTGTGGCTCTGAGTTTCTTGAAACTGAAAAAAAAAGAAATAATTTAGCTAATGTTGCTGTTCTTTTTTTATGACTGGACACTCAGTGTTCAGTAAACGTTCAGGTCTCTGGCGTAGCCGCTTCTACGGTGCTTTTTAAAAGTGCCATGCCATGAATTGGCAATCTGTCCACCAAGATCTCTGCCCAGGAAATTGGCAGGTCTATTGGCAGCCCAGTGTCCATGGAAGGACACCCCTGGCTAAAATTTTTTATGAATTCACTTCTTGCTTTCTTTGCCGTTGTGAGCCAGGAACAAAAGTGTGATCTCCCCTGTAACACAGGACAGTTTTACCTTGTTTTTACTGTTGTTAACGTCATTGCTAGGGAGGGTAGATTTACATGGGGTAAACTCCTCGTGGTCGCTGTAATGTAGTTCGTTCTCGGTGGGGCGTGTGGTTAAGTTGGGCGTGGTTGCCACGGTGGATGGCGTGAAGCCTCCACACGCGCTATGTCTCCGTGGCAACGCGCTCAACAAGCCACGTGATAAGATGCGTGGGTTGACTGTCTCAGACACGGAGGCAACTGGGATTCGTCTTCCGCCACCCAGACTGAGGCGAATCACTATGCGACCACGAGGACTTAGAGCGCATTGGGAATTGGGCATTCCAAATTGGGAGAAAAAGGGGAAAAATCCCCCCCCCCCCAAGAAAAATAAGTTAGAATAACAAAACTAGAATATTTCACACCTATGGTTGGCCTTTACTCTTTGTTTAATGTAAATATAAATGTAATACCCAACAAAGTGACTTTATCTGGGGATTTAACTGTTATACTCACAGACAGACCAAATTATTATGTATTCCTTATATCATTCATAATTTTATTTCCCATCCACTACATTCACTAGATTCCCTTTGCTTACCAGATATCCACTTTCTCAGACACGGGTTCGTTTCGTATAACCTCAGGAGCCATCCAGGCCACCGTGCCAGCAAACGACATCTTAGTGCTCTTATCTCTGAGTTCCTTAGAAGTACCGAAGTCTGAGATCTTCACCAGGTCATCATGTGTAATCAGCATACTGACACAGGAAGAGACATGTGTGATTGTGACTACAGGTATGTCCTCTTTCAGAAAACCAAACCATTTTTCTTTTTTTTTTTTTTTTTTGAAGTAATTGAAGTAATTGAGAATAATTGAAATCAAATGAAATATCAGAAATACTCTATGAAGGCTATGAAGGGAAATGCAGTAAAACTCTGCACTTTTTAGAAATGCATTTTTCTAATGCAGTGTCAACTGGTAATCCAGTTTGATCCAAAGTTGATAAGATGAAAGAGCAACCTTTGAGCAATACAAATGCAACCAAATGATACATATTCAGGCATAAATGTGCTTAAAAAAAAAAAAAAAAGAGTAATAAACTGAAAACAGACTGCAGGGGGAGACTGGGGGTGATTGTAGCATTTTTGATATTTGATATAAATATATTTTTTATATATAAATAAATAGTTTTATATATTTTTTATATTTCATATTTTTCATAACATAGGCTACTACAAATCTACCTGCCATCTTTAGGCATAAAGAAACTTAAAAAGAAATTTAAAAGATTGAAGTTACTGACTTGACATTACGTTAATTACTTTTCAGTACATTAAGTAAGTTACACATGTTTCTAAAATATTTAATATTTAAAATGATTTAAGTAGAACACATTTAAAACATGAATTATAGCTAATGGGACAACGAAAATAAAGGAGGAGGAAATATATACGTAGACATTAATTTGAATTTGTTGAGCTTAACCAACACTGGTGCCAACTGTATCCATCCGTCTCCATCTCTAGTGTCTTTCCAGGGGGCCTTCAAAACTTATTTATTTTCCTTAGCTTTTAATTAATTGCATTTTAAATTGTACTGTGTCAAGTTCTCTTGTCTTTGTCGGTTTTAAATGCTTGTTGTATTCTTAAGCTGTATGAATGTGATTTTATTTTTTGTAACTCCATGTACAGCACTTTGGTACCCAATGTGGTTTTTGAAGGTGCTCTATAAATAAAATTGAGTTGAGTTGAGTAACAGTACCATTAAAATACGCTATTTACATTGAGAGAGACTTGATAATGAATCTAATACAAGAAGTCACAGAATGTTCAGATTATCTACAGCATCTCATACACATCTAATATTAATTATATTATTTATTTAAATATTTATTAATATTACTGAATAGTTTTTGCCTTTATGTGGCACTAATTCTCTTAGATGTCAGGAATAATGTGTGTTTAAAGCAAAAGTAAGTAGGACCTACATGATAATTATTTGAAATGGGTTAATTATATTGACGAATTATATTATATTGGTTAATTGATTCCAGCCAGACTGAACTTCATCTGTCAATGTGAGTGTGTTATGTACTTGGGTGATTTGAGATCTCTGTGTATGATCTTGTGCAGGTGGAGGTAGTTCATGCCCCCTGCGATGCCCATGGCCCAGTCCACTAGCAGAGATGGCATGATCTTCCTGCCCGCTCTCAGGACCTCATACAGCTGCCCCTGTGCACAGTACTCCATGATGATGCAATAACATGGAGCCTGTGTGCACACACCCCTGAAAAACATACATTCATGTACAGCATCAGTATAACTCTCTGATTGACCCAGCTATGAAATTAAAATATCTAACCAGTCATTCTTCTGGAAAGTTCCCTCACTTGAAGGTAATGATGTTGGGGTGCTTGAGCTTGCGTAGATGTTTGATCTCCGTCTCTTTGATGTCTCTCACTTTCTTCACTGCCACTTCCTCACCATGGAACTTGCCCAAGAATACCGCTCCTTGTGCCCCACTGCCCACCCACTGCAGCTCCGAGATCTCCTCAAATGGCACCTCCCATGATTCTGTAAGACACATTTGATAATGCTGAACTCCCCAAAATGACCCTAACATGGACCAACAAGTCTCAGATGGTGTTACTCACCCTCCTGGCTCTGTTTGTGTTCTGTCGAGTATGCTTTTCCAATCATCGTCCACACAGGCTTCAAGCAACCAAACAAACCTTCCAGAAAGCCCCCTCCACCTGCCTGAAGTCTGAAGCTGTCGGATTGGTTGCGCACAGCTCCGCCCTCTGCTCCGCCCTCCTGCAACTTTAGCACGCTGTTAGAGAAGTTGGCGGGCTCGTCGCTGAGAGTGGGGCTGTTGCTGTGGGTGTGAGTGCCACTCCCGCCCCCCACAGGGTCAATGGAGAGTACATTACGGAGAACGCACTGGGTCGGGGTGAGTTCGGTGTCCGGCGTGCTTGCGGGCACCTCAGCATCTGGGCGACAGAAAGGGGGCTCAGAGAGTGGGGTGCTAAACCCTGAGAGAGAGGGGGAAGGGGCATGTTGCTCGTGGACACAAGCCATCTGGGCAGTAGGGGTGGGGGTGGCCACCCTCAAGAAGAGTCACCCTCACCACTCACTCCAAAGAACTGATGTTCCTCAACACACCTGGAGAAAGGAATGATGAAGCAAGAGAAATGGGGTTCTTAGTTTTGTTGATCATGGCAATAGACAGTCCCTCCAGGTTCTGTGATCTTGCAGTTGCAAGAATTATTGCATATTCAATCACTCTTCACATTATTTGCAGTAGCAATAATTTTGGCAAAACGCAGATCAAATGATCTCTTTCAGGCGATGTAATAATCGCAACAGGTCTAATTATTAATATATCTGTGTTTTTAGTTTACAGTTTTATTGTAGGTCTACTATTTTAACCATACCGAAGTTTAATTGCATTGTCTAAGGTCGAACATTTTAATATAATAATAATTAAAGATCTTCTGTTGAACTTGTATAAGTCATATCATGGGTCTCACCTCTTAAATGTATGTTTTTTTTTGTGTATTTATAATGTTTTGCTTGCTAACTGCACACATTATGGACTAAAATATGTACAGGTGATTGCACTTACACAGTCATTGACACAAATTATACAAGTATACTATGATTATTTGTGAGTTTTCACTGCAAAAGCAACACAAAAAATGGCAATTTTTGAGAAAAGCCACAGCAAATGTGTAATGTTGGGCCGCAGTAATCAAGACAAAGTGCAGCAAAATCCCGGTGGGATTGAATAAAGCGCAACAGTGCCCATCCGCATTTTCAGCCATCTTGGTTCTGGAAGTATTTTTCCAATTAATTTCTTCCGTAGGGATTTCGTAAAATCCTTCATAAAAGAATTCTAAGCCATGGACCAAACCAACCAGCTCCCAGGTGAATCACAACATTACAAACTTTAATTTGAAGCAAAAAAAGTTGAAAATCAGACAAAATGACACATGGACAAGACTGTGTACTCACCATCTTTCAAGAAAGAATCCCATGAGTCATTCAAGAGACTTCAATCCCATGAAGCACAGCAAATGTAATCGAATTAAAAACAATAGAAAAATATAAAACTATTGATTTTTGAAGTTGTTGACTCTACATATATAAACAACATACAGAGACGATTGCGTCATTCACAGGGTGTCATGGGAGTGAGCGGTTGCTGCAGAGCTCTTTGGGTGCACTTTATTGCTGCGATTCTCTGATTGGTGTATCATTTTCCTTCAGGATCATGCAGTAGTATTGTTCTTCACCAGAAATTTTGCTATTAAACATAATAATAAAAAAAGCTGATAATAATACTAAAAATATTTATATTTACACTTTTCTAGGCACTCAAGGCACTCTACATAGTATTGGGAGAATCATCCAAAGCCAACGGCAGCCATAGTGTGCCAGGACATTCACAACACCAACTATTGGTGGAGAGGAGAGCACAGTGATGTAGCCAAAAAAGTATAGAGGATTATTAGGAAGCCATGATGGATAGAGGCCAATTGGCAAAGTTGGCCAGAACACAGGGGTTACAATCCCTACAAGAATTGCCTTGGGATTTTTAATGACCACAGAGTGTCAGGACCTCGGTTCAAAGTCTCATCTGAAAAATGGTGCCCTCTTCAGTATAGTGTCCCCATCACTAAACTGGGGCTTCGGACCCACACAGACCGCAGGTTGAGCACCCCCTGCTGGCTTTCCTAATACCTCTTCCTGCAGTAACCTTAGTTTGTCACCAGAAGGTCTCAGTGGGTAACCAGGTGAGAGCTGCAGGGTGATATGCTGCTGTCTGTAGCTGATTACTTTAGCAGAAGCAAATACCATTGATGAACAACCTCAGAGCTCACGGTAGGTCTGCCTATGAAAATGTATAAGTTATTGTTAAAAATCAATTCCCCTATGAAGAAAATGAATGGACTTTCTACTTCCTACTGCTTCCAGAACCAGACTCTATTGCTTATTAGCAATGATAATCAGTGACTAATGGAAATAAGAGATTTACTGCATATGGTGGACTAATCATATTTTTTTTTTTTATCACAGTCTCAAGTAGTATTCAAGCCTTGGCATTATGATTTTTTTTATTTATTTTTTTTATGATACAACATGATTTTTTCAATACCCTGATAAGTGCCAAATGGGAGTGAAATTTGCTTTGGCAAGTAAATAAAATGTTATTTATTTAAAACTAATTTTAAGACTAATAATAAGACTAAAAAAAAAAATTGGCAGATGAAACATGAAATTATGGACCCTGTTGATACTGATGCCGACATGATTTATAATACAAATTATAACAAATTAAAAGCTACCAAATGAGATATACTATATTGCTTATTTTCTCTTTACTTTTTCACAATATTAACAAAAAATTCATTACAAATGTTTAAAATGGAAAATGTGCCTAAACTAAAAAACCTGGTGGTAGATTTAGTAACTGACATAATGTTTAAAGAACACAAGTTAAACTCAATCAACAGCATTTATGGCATAATGTTGATTACCACAAAAAAAAAAAAAAAAAAAAAAAAAAAAAACATAATATTTGACTCATCCCTCCTTTTCTTAAAAAGAAAAAGAAAAAAGGAGGTTACAGTGAGGCACTTAAAATGGAAGTGAATGAGACCAGTTTTCACTTCCAATGTAAGTTCCTCACTGTAACACAGATTTTGCTTTTTTTTTTTTTTTTTAAGAAAAGGAGGGACTGACCAAAAAGTATTTTTGTGGCAATCAACATTATGCCACAAATGCTGTTGATTGAGTTTTGAACCCGAAATATTCCTTTAATAGATAAGATACAACTGAAGCTAACTGGCTTTCAAAAATATCAAATATTGGCCCACTTGGACCATATATCACTCTATTATTACTCAACATACATGGTATTCCATTATTATTATTATTAGGCTATTATTCATTATTGCAGTTATAAGGAAAGCAGTACCCAACGACAACAGCTTCTAAAATAGTTGTGACAATAACAAAGTTATTGTAACAGTAACAGCAGTAAAACTTGCCAGCAATAACAATAACATAATTGAATATATGTCCCCTGAAATATAGCCTAATATGCATATAAATGTGCTGTAGTCCTATAGAAAACCCTTCACTTCTGCTTGGTTGTCTCTACGCGAACCCACGGACGCATCGCTCACGTCACGTCAGTCTCAGCACAATACGACAAAATTGCATAACTAACGCTCGCGTTCTCATTGCGTTCGGTGCTTAATAGTACGATTCTTCGAGCGTGTCCTTTAATGAGACTAAAAGGTGTGGACAATTACAAAGATCACAACATATTTATCGGCGACGATAATGAGCCATTGCCGTACGCGACGAATGAAAGGCAAATAACTGAACGCGTTCAGATGTGATGTCATTGGCGTCAACTGCGCGTATGAACACGTCCAGCCGTGGAGTCGCGTGAAGTACCGCAATGACTGAAGAGAATGCGCTCACACACACACGCGCGCGCGCCCGCGCACCATTCCACTATTATTCAAAGCCATTCAGCGTTTTTTTTTTTTTTTTTTTTTTTTTACGTATTTGCACGTACACTATACAGCAGTATTATGCGATCAAGCGCAAAACATCGCTCGCGTCATATGTGTTTTGCAGATAAATAGTACCGAATCTCCGGGGGTTGCTGTTGTCGCGTTGTCAAGTGACGGGTGGGATCCGATGTTGTCCTCGTAGCTCCGGGGTAAATGTAGTATCTTTACTCTTTCTCCTCTGCCGCCGTGTGTGTGTTTCTCTTCACGGGTGTGGGATGTGATTTCATCCGGTCCTGATCAAGCCCCATCAGCTGAATAGTATGATCATGAATTCGGATCCATTGCTCGAACGGAAGGAGCTGTTTCTCCTCTATGGTGCTGAAGTGACGTCAAAGGGCGGCATGACGCCCACTAGGGGGCGCGCCGCGCGCACTGTGCGTTAGAACATGATGTCAAAGTATGAAGTGTGTGTGTTCAGGCACATCTATGTAGCGTCTCGCTAAATTACACTTCATGATTACACTGTATTTGATAGATTACTATTTTAGTTGTATTTTAGTCAAGAAGTTGATGATTTAGATACCTTCAGCGCAAGAACGGAATGAAACCAATGCTGCTAATAAAAGATTAGTTTTCATATTTAGTTTAGAGTGCAATGCAATAAAAATAAAATTATATAAAGAAGTTTTATTTAAAAGTCATGTAAACAAATTAAGCTAGAGAAGCCGTTGAACCCACTGATGGATTAGAGCAAACACTTTTGATCAAGCAAGGATTTTAAGTAACAACATCCTACATATTCAAAACATCCACTTCAGCTATTTTTTGTTTAGTTAATCAATTTTGGCATTTCATATTTGGCATATTCGACAGTTTGGCTACAGAAAAACTAGTGCATTAATCACCTTGAACAAAACTGAAAACTATAAACAATTCTTTTGTCTGAAAATATGTGATAACTCCCAGGAGTTTCATTAGCTCCACAAATCTGTAACAATATTACATCAGATCAAATGACCTTAAAATTATTTTTTTCGACATTGCACACACTGACCTAATGGATTAGGTTCATTTTGCAATGTAGTGTGTTTAAATGTATTATTCTGTACTACTGAGTTATTTTGAAGTGTCTTTTTAATGCTGAACGTTTGCATTACGTTCTCCCAGCAAACTACTTTTCAATTTGTATTATTGTCCTGTAAAGAACAAAAATGACAATAAAACTGACTTTGAGGTCCACAGCGTTTGATTGTTTGCTGACATATGAGCTTTATTGCAGTTTTAAAACTTTTGATCTATAACGGGGTTGGCAACCTATGGCACCAGGGTGGTAATCACCAAGGGACCAGCAACTGTGAGAGAGGAGCAGACTATTTTATTTATATAAGTTCTGCACCTGAATTCCAGTCTACATCTTGATGTAATCCTTCATCATGATTATGCAGCGTGTTTTCATGAGCTGAATGGGAGACTAACAAAAAGTTCAAATGTGACAAGACTGCAATATATCCAACAGACTCGTGCAGCACGTGCAAGCCATTCTCACATCACGAGCCGGCAGCGCTTCACTTTTGGTTAATCGCGCGAGTAAACGTGCCCACTTTGCTTTGGTCAGCCTACATTCCGTGTTTCATTTGTTTCTTTTTGCTTTCAGAACAACCCGTGATGTAATTAGGAAAACACCACTATTAATCCTTGAGATTTCCAACCCAGCATACATGTACACCCTCCTTAAACCATAGTCACAGTCAAAATTACATTAAAAGATTAAAAGAGAAAACATAAACCTTCAAAAATCTTTTCAAGTCTATTAAAAATATAAATTAAACCTGGAAATACAATTTTAGGATTTTGGAGGTGCGATTCACCGAAAAGGGTGAAATAGTTGATCGGTTTGTGATGCGAATGGCCTCGTCACACTTTAAAAACATTTAATCTCCCATTCAGCTGATGGAAACACGCTGTGTGATCATGAGGAAGGATTACATCAAGATGTAGATTGGAATGAAAGTGCGAAAAGCCATTGACAAGGAAAATAAAAAATGGCACTCCATGTCAAAAAGGTTGCCGACCCCATTCTATAATTTGATCAAATTTGCCTTTATTGAATGATTTGTAATGTAAGCGCTCAAGATTCAATGCACACATATCACTGGTGCTTTTTGAGTAGGTTGACATCATATTTACAGTATACTGATTATAGATTTTTTGTCATATTAACCTGATGATCAATCAATAAATTAATCGTATGTATTAAATCAATACATAGTTTTGATTGATTGATGTCAATCAATCAATCAATCAATCAATCAATCAGGCTTGTTTAGTTTGTTGTATTAGTCATCATATTCAAAATACTAAAAAAATACCTACTTCTACATTTCTCATACTAATCCTACATTATGTATACTAGGCATGGGATGCAAATTTTCTGGTTGCATGTAGTGCATGGATGACTTGCATGTAAAAGGGACAAAAATGGCAGCAGCCTCAACAATTAAAGGAAGTTTACAAATTTATGTTTTATATGACATTTTAGCCATTGTTACCAGGAATACTTTAATTTTTGTTATTTATTTCATGCCATCCCAGATGTGTATGATTTTCTTGCTTTGGCAGTATAAAAATGTAGATTTTAGAACAATATCTCAGTTCTGTAGGTCCATACAATGCAAGTGAATGGTGACTAGAACTTTGAAGCTCCAGAATGCACATAAAGGCAGCATAAAAGTAATCCATATGACTCCAGTGGTTTAATCTTTATCTTTATTTATGAAGCGATATGATAGGTGTGGATGAGAAACAGATCAATATTTAAGTCCTTTTTTATTCAACATCTACACTTTCACTTTCACTTTCACTTCCACATTCTTGCATTGAAAGGACCAACATAACTAAGAAATCCTTCTAAAAATCTTAAATTGTGTTCTGCAGAAGAAAGAAAGTCATACACATCTGAGATTACATGAGGGTGAGTAAATGATGAGAGAAATTTCATTTTTGGGTGAACTAAGTTTATTTTAATGACTATATAGGCAATTAATAACACTATATTACTGTAAATGTACATAAATATTTCAACATGTACAGGCTCACAATTTAAATTGTCAGAGCTATGTGTTTTAGATAATTAAAATAACAACTGGTCCAGTGAAACAATGAAGGTTGAGTGATTGTCTTTAAATGTTTACATGCCATTCAAAAATAAGCCATTTTCCAACAATAAGAGTGAAAACAAAAGACTAAAAATAAAAAATTGGGGGGCCTGGGTAGCTCAGCAAGTAAAGACCCTGACTACCACCCCTGGAGTCAGGAGTTCGAATCCAGGGCGTGCTGAGTGACTCCAGCCAGGTCTCCTAAGCAAGCAAATTGGCCCAGTTGCTAGGGAGGGCAGAGTCACATGAGGTAACCTCCTTGTGGTCACAATGAGTGGCGCTCTCAATGGGGCGCATGATCATTTGTGCGTGGATCACGGAGAATAGCATGAGCCTCCCATGCTGCAAGTAGTGGAATTGGGCATTCCAAATTGGGAGAAAAAGGGGATAAAAAAAGAACGTATTGAATTTCGTTTTAGCTGTTTGAAGGTCCCTCCTCACAATTTTCCCATAGCAGGTTGAGCATGCTGCACAGTCGATGCCCGTACAATAAGTTGAATGGGGAGAACCCCATGGAGGCTTGCGGGACCTCTCATACTGCAAATAATAGGGTCTCGAGCCACTTGTCCCAATTTCAGGCGTCTTCGTGCACAAACTTCCAAATCATATTCTTTAGGGTCTGATTAAATCATTAAATCAAGCCGTCAATTTGGGGATAGTAAACGCTGGTCCGAATTGATTTAACCCCCAACAAATTGTACAGTTCGCGTAGTGTACGTGACATAAATGTAGTGCCCTGATCAGTGAGGATTTCTTTCGGAATCCCCACTTAGCAGATTATTCTGAAGAGTGCCTCCACAACACTCTGCGCTGAAATGTTGCGCAGAGGCACTGCTTCCAGATATCACGTTGCGTATTGCACCAAAACCAACACAAAGCGATGCCCGCATGCTGTCCATTCTAATGGCCCGACGAGGTTCATACCAATAATTTAAAAGGGGACCTCAATCAATGGAAAGGGCCACAGTGGCGCTCTTGGGGTGCCCAGCGAATTCACAGCACGACGCACACCACCTGCGAACATCCCCGTGAATGCTCGGCCAATAGAAATGGGCCATTAGACAGTTCAGTGTCTTTTCCTACCCTAAGTGACCCGCCATCGGATTATAATGAGCCCATCATCTGGAATAACATTTCCCGACGGCTCCTCTGTTCCAACAATTGGGTTGTATCCTCTTTTGTCTGAGTGTCCTGCATCACTCAATACAACCGTTCCTTGATAATTGAAAAATATGGATATGCGAGTGCGATGTCTGGCTGGAGGCATTGAACATCAATCACTTTTACTTGATCAAAGGCATGCCTAAGGGTCTCGTCTCATGTCTGCACCAGAGGGAAATACCCTGCAGGGAATCCTCTAAGGGCTTGGGAAGCTGAGGCTTCCCCCTCCCTTACGTCCTCCTGACGTGGAGCTGAGGAAGATGGCACTGCCTTCCAAGCCAGCAAATCACACACCACACACTGATACATTTTGTTGCAGGACCCATCCACACATATTTTCCTTAATAAAGTAATAAATGCCAGCCAATTCGTACCCAATATTACTGGATGGGAGAGGTGGGAACTAACTGCAGCCTCAACACTATGCTTTCGTCCCCGAAATTGAAAAGTGACCGTCGCTAAAGTGTAATTTTGTATATACCCGTGCACACACCTTACCTTCACCTGCCGGTTTGTATCCAAAGCCTTGGATTTAACCAAGCTTTGGTGAATGGAGGTTTGAGTACAACCTGAATCCATCAATGCTTGGTATGTACCCCCCTTAATACTCACAGGTATCCGGTACACTCCTGCCCAATTGGGGGTGGCCTGTGGCGCATTGGGGATCTGGATCAATGTCTCCACCTCCATCGCGGGGCATCGGTCCTTGAAATGCCCAGGTTCTCCGCAGTTCCAGCAGACCAGCCCAGACTTCATGCCCACACCCGCGGCAGCAGATTCACCAGCCTGTGGGGAAGAGCGGAGAGGGTTATGGAAGACCGGCTGGTTGAATGGCCCACGGGACTGGGGAACCGGTTTTGGGGTCAGAATTCCCCATTTTCTGGGAATAGGAACAGGACAAGGGGAAGGAGAGGGGGAGGGAGGAGAGAGGGAGAGAGAGAGAGAGAGAGATTAGAATGGGGCTTGCCGGCCCGCAAATACGCCGCCATATAGTCCTCAGCCAACTGGACCACCTCATCCAGCGAAGCCGGACAGTGGCACTGGACCAACTATGCCATTCCTTCCGGTAGCCGGGTGATGAACTGCTCCAGTACCACCAGATCGAGCACTCCCTCTGCGTCGCATTCTTCAGCCAGCATCCACCTTCGGCAGGTGTCACGGAGCTGCTGGGCAAATGCGAATGCGTGGCCGCACTCGCCAAGTGTCCGCGAGCAGAAGTGCTGTCGATGCTGTTCTGGGCTGTGGCTGACCCCTTGCAGGATGGCCTTCTCCAAGTACTCGTACACCAGGAGGTTGGCTGCAGGAAGTTGTTGGGCTCTCTCTCTCCTCTGGCGGTCTGGATTGCCCTTTTATCCCCCTCCAGCTCTCACTGCAACACAAAACAGCTGTTAGAGATAATTTCCCACAGGTGTCAATCCTTACCACTCTTTCTCTCCCGGCCTCGCTCTCTACAGACGTCACTCGGCCACGCCCACATCACCGTCACAGTCTTTTTATAATGACAGTACTGTGCTAAGGGTGGGTGAAATACTAGTTGCCATGTTATCAGATCTCACAACAGAAACCTGGTCTGGAAAAACAAGCTTAAAATAAGCCAAAATAAGTGAAAATAAGCTATTTTTTTCTGTGTGATGGATTTATCAGCAGAGAAATCAGAACAAGCATACAGTTAATTAAAAGATAAGTATAATTTTAATTACAGATCTGCTTCTCAATCAAAACCTGACTGCATTAAATCTGCATTCATAATTAACAATAATTCAGTTAAGACTTGAAAAGAACTGAGAAATGTACTTTTTACCTCTAATAATGTATCTGTATTAGTCGTGCATGTATATGTATTAATTATACATAGTTGTTAGAAAAGTCTTCATTTAGAGAATTCAACATCCACAATGGGTAATTATGCAAAGAAATGTGTGATGCAGCAGTTTCCTTCAGGATCAAAGCACATGTTTAATTTTTTCAGGCAACATGAAGTGGTGTAGTTCCAAAAAATTACTGTGATAAACCGTTTGGCCTTTGGTTTGAAAAAAGTATCGCAATGAAATTAACCGGTTCTAACTAGTTACTAGCATTTTAAAAAAGTGTTTTCACTCCGGAACAATTTAAAATCACTAAGTTCCCGTTTTTGGTTACGTTCTGCAAAAATTTTCGTTTTCGGTTTTTGTTTTCATTCCTTGAACCATTTTTTTTCTCCCCTTCTTCTCCTCAATATGGAATGCCCAATTCCCAATGCGCTCTAAGTCCTCGTGGTGGCACAGTGACTCGCCTCAATCTGGGTGGCAGAGGATGAATCTCAGTTGCCTCCATGTCTGAGACTGTAAATCTGCGCATCTTATCACGTGGCTTGTTGAGCGCATTACCGCGGAGACATAGTACGTGTGGAGGCTTCACGTTATTCTCTTCGCGGCATCAACGCACAACTCACCATGTGCCCCACTGAGAGCGAACCACATTATAGCGACCACGAGGAGGTTACCCCATGTGACTCTACCCTCCCTAGCAGCCGGGCCAATTTGGTTGCTTAGGAGACCTGGCTGGAGTCACTCAGCACACCCTGGATTCCAACTCACTACTGCAGGGTTGGTAGTCAGCGTCTTTACTCGCTGAGCTAGCTGAGTCTTTACTCACTCTCTTTAAGAGGGTTTTAGAGCATTGAAGGCACTCTGCACAGTTTGTTTCACTGAGTTGAATCTTTTGAGAGCTGTAAAGTCCCATTGTTTTTGTATCGTGTGGTGCTGTTCCATCTGTATTTATTTATTTTAAAGGTGCTGGAAGCGATTTTTTCATGGAAAAATATGCAAAAAAAATGTCCTACTCCCTTAAAGATATTAATGAAATAAGTGCCCTGAGATATCTCACTGGTCCCTGTGACAGCTGTAGAATTTGCAAACAGCAAACAAAAATGTGTCTGTGGGTCGGACTTTGACGCTTTTCACCTGTCAATCATTTTGCTCATTCTCATTTGAAGCAGATCATTGAGGCTATGAATGTTTGTCAGTTGAGGGTGCTATTGTGCCACTGTTGAATTTGACAGCCACAGGAACAAACAATGCTTCTCCTTTGTTCGGTTTTGGTTGTGAAATTGTCTTTGGAGGGCGGGGTTTTGGAACGAGGGGGCGTGGCTAATGGCTCTGTCACAAAGCTTCAGAACACTAAAATCGCTTACAGCACTTTTAAAGTGATAGTTCACCCCAAAATTTTAATTCAGTTATTGTTTACTCACCCCTGTGTTATTATAACCCAATATGACTTTCTTACATTTTCTTATCACAAAGGGAGAAAATGTGAAAAACAATTGTCCTCAGTGATGTCAAGGGCAGTTTATGGTAACCACCACCTCTTCAAGCTTCAAAAGGATGCAAAAGTATATTCAGAAGTCTAATACATTTTTCCATGAGACTCATGATTATAATGAAAGCATACAATAAGGTTTGGTGAGAAACAAACCAAAATCTAATGTGTTATTTAGTCAAAAGGTTGACCGACCATTGCTCTCCTCTGCGCGTTCATGAGACTGCACATGACCAGTAGTTCACGCAGAGCGCTGGCGAAATGGGGCGTTCAAGCGAAAATTCATTTTGTTTATCTTATTCACTTTATTGAGTATTCAGTCAAACAGAGAGATAGAGTATGGATCTTCTCTATTCTGAACCTCCGTCTGAAGAGAGCAATACCTCAGTGAAACATTCGGTAGGTGTGACATTCTTGGACAAAATCAAGTAGTTTGTAACCGTCTCATGACATGCTGGCTTCAATATACTGTTATGAGAAAGTTTTTAGACTAGTGCCAGTTCACAGCGGGTGGGGTTAAATGGCGCAATGCCGAAAATAAGCGAACGACAGAATGTACCATCGCTCGTCTTATTTAAAGGAAATTCCCTGTTTCCAAAGAAAATTTCACTTCAGAATGATAGTACAGCACCTCAGAGTGCCACACACACAATTTCAGGGCAGACTTATGTTGAATTTCAAAATTAAAGCCCTCTAAAATGTCTTATACATGCTGTGTTTTCTATAAATTCAGATAGATATTTAAAGGAAACTCCCTGTTTCCAAAGAACAATTTCATTTCAGAATGATAGTACATCACCTCAGAGTGTCACTCACACAATGTCAGGGAATTCTGGTGTTGAATTTCGAAACTAATGCCCTATAAAATTTGTAATGGCATTGTCATTTACAGTTCAATAATTTTCATACCTAGCCCCATGTTGTTTGTTATATTCAAACAATAGTCTTTATTATTACAGGGACACAAACAGGAGGTGGTGTATGTCAAAGTCACATGTCGGAGTGATAGAAATCACTATAGAGTGAAATGTATTGCCAACTGTTTGTCTAAAAGGAACAATGAGGAAACCTGCAATGTCCATTGTGTTTTCAGCACACACTATTGACTCGAACAGAACTAGGTGCTGGGTGCATTTTTATGAATTTATATTTATAGTAAATAACCCATTTCTATTTATATAGCACTTTTCAAAAGAGATGTTACAAAGAGTTTCACAACACAAAAAACGAGATAAAATAAATAAATATAAAATAACTATTAAAACTGAACATCTCAAAAAATATCATTGACAATATGGTATAAAAATAGTAAAAAAATAAAATAAAAGTAGGTGATAAAAAAAATATATATGTATATACATAAAGGCACACACATACAGTTGAAGTCAGAAGTGTACATACACCTTAGCCAAATACATTTAAACTCAATTTTTCACAATTCCTGACATTTAATTGTAGAAAACATTCTCTGTCTTAGGTCAGTTAGAATCACTACTTTATTTTAAGGATGTGAAATGTCAGGATAATTGTAGAGAGAATGATTTATTTTAGCTTTATTTCTTTTATCACATTCCCAGTGGCTAAGAAGTTTACATACACTTTGTTAGTATTTGGTAGCATTGTCTTTAAATTGTTTAACTTGGTTCAAATGTTTTGGGTAGCCTTCCACAAGCTTCCTACAATAAGTTGCTGGAATTTTGGCCCATTCCTCCAGACAGAACTGGTGTAACTGAGACAGGTTTGTAGGCCTCCTTGCTCACACACGCTTTTTCAGTTCTGCCCACAGATTTTCTATTGGACTGAGATCAGGGCTTTGTGATGGCCACTCCAATACCTTGACTTTGTTGTCCTTAAGCCATTTTGCCACAACTTTGGAGGTATGCTTGGGGTCATTGTCCATTTGGAAGACCCATTTGCGACCGAGCTTTAACTTCCTGGCTGATGTCTTGAGATGTTGCTTCAAAATGTCCATATAATTTTCCTTCCTCATGATGCCATCTATTTTGTGAAGTGCACCAGTCTCTCCAGCATCAAAGCACCCCCACAACATGATGCTGCCACCCCCATGCTTCACAGTTGTGATGGTGTTCTTCGGCTTACAAGCCTCACCCTTTTTCCTCCAAACATAATGATGGTCATTATGGCTATTTTGTTTCATCACCAGAGGATATTTCTCCAAAAAGTAAGATCTTTGTCCCCATGTGCACTTTCAAACTCTAGTCTGGCTTTTTTATGGCGGTTTTGGAGCAGTGGCTTCTTCCTTGCTGAGCAGCCTTTCAGGTTATGTCGATATAGGACTGTGGATATAGATACTTGTCTACCTGTTTCCTCCAGCATCTTCACAAGGTCCTATGCTGTTGTTCTGGGATTGATTTGCACTTTTCATACCAAATTATGTTCACCTCTAGGAGACAGAATGCATCTCCTTCCTGAGCGGTATGATGGCTGTGTGGTCCCATGGTGTTTATACGTGCATACTATTGTTTGTACAAATGAACGTGGTACCTTCAGGTGTTTGGAAGTTGCTCCCAAGAATGAACCAGACTTGTGGAGGTCCACAATTTTTTTTTTCTGAGGCCTTGGCTGATTTCTTTTGATTTTTCCATGATGTCAAGCAAAGAGGCACTGAGTTTGAAGGTAGGCCTTAAAATACATCCACAGGTACGCCTCCAATTCAGTACACCTCCTATCAGAAGCTAACTGGCTAATTGTCTAAAGGCTTGACATCATTTTCTGGAATTTTCCAAGCTGCTTAAAGGCACAGTTAACTTAGTGTATGTACACTTCTGACCCAATGGAACTGAGATATAGTCAATTAAAAGTGAAGCAATCTGTCTGTAAACAATTGTTGGAAAAATTACTCATATCATGCACAAAGTAGATGTCCTAAACGACTTGCCAAATCTATAGTTTGCTAATATTAAATTTGTGGAGTGGTTAAAAAATTAGTTTTAATGACTTCAATCTAAGTGTATGTAAATTTCTGACTTCAACTGTACATATTTATATATGTAACCGGCCCACTTCTGACCACTGTTACGATCTGTTTTGTTAAGTAACTGAGAGAAGACACGGGACAACTGGAACTGCAGCTGATTTGGAGAGTTTATTTTTGGTGGATGTTTGGGAAGCATGTAGATGGCGCTGCATGGAATAAACAGAGTACAGCAGGAGAAATGTTGCTTCTTTGATTTGATCACCTCTCCTCAGCACGCTCAAAGCAGACTCAGTAAACATCACAATGACGGTAATATTCGAATCAAAAATAAAATGAACGAAAACACGTTACAAACAATATTTAGGCAAAATAAATTGTAACAAACATTCATCTAAACAGTTTATCCTCCAGCAGCTAGTTTGAATCCATCATGAATTAGAGACGAATCAAACTGATACAAAATGAATACATTGAAAGATAGAACAATTATGAACCATACCTGCATGGAATAAACAGAGTACAGCATGAGAAATGTTGCTTCTGTGATTTTATCACCTGAACAGATAAAAAAAACAATTAATTAATCAGCCAAAATCACCGCATTTAACCGACGCACACACATACACCCAAACCGCTGTACTCGAATAAAACTATTAAATCCAGTCCATCCATGCATAAAACACTTCCTAACACTCTTTACAGAAATATAATTGAATATTATGTACTCAATCCAACTTCTGCAAACTTTTACACTTTATATTGAAAGAGCACCCCTAGCTGCTTACCTCTTCTCAGCGCGCTTAAATCAGACTGAGGATGCAGCGTGGGATGAACAGAAATGACATCACGATGCCAGTACAATTAATCATAAAACTCTTTTTCCCAAGATGACACTAATAAAGTTCAAAACTAAATTATAATGTTTTCTTAGACAAAATAATATAAAGTAAACAAAAACTGACAGGAAGGATTATTAGTGACACTTTCATTTACATTGTGAATATACACTGTGAATATAAACATCCGTCACACACACACACACACACACACACACACACACACACACACACACACACACACACATACATATATATATATATATATATATATATATATATATATTTACTGGTCAAAACTTTTGAAACACTTGACTGAAATGTTTCTCCATGATCTTAAAAATCTTTTGATCTGAAGGCGTATGCTTAAATGTTTGAAATTAGTTTTGTAGACAAAAATATAATTGTGCCAACATATTAATTTATTTCATTATAAAACTAACATTTAATACAAAATAAAAAAAAAGTTTATGAAATTGATGACTCGGACCAAATAATAAAGAAAAGCAGCCAATAAGTGCCCAGCATAGATGGGAACTCCTTCAATACTGTTTAAAAAGCATCCCAGGGTGATTCCTCAAGAAGTTGGTTGGGAAAATGTCAAGAGTACATGTCTGCAAATTCTAGGCAAAGGGTGACTACTTTGAAGATGCTAAAATATAACACAGTTTTGATTTATTTTAGATTTTGTTTAGTCACAACATAATTCCCATAGTTTCATTTATGTTATTCCATAGTTTTGATGACTTTACTATTATTCTAAAATGTGAAGAAAAAAATTATAATAAAGAATGAGTAAGTGATCCTAAACTTTTGACGGGTAGTGTATATATGTGGTGATGGGGCGTGGTTGTGTGTCTGTCTGTCTGTGGGAGAAAGGGAGTGGTGTGGCTCGTCAAGCTGGTTGACATGATTTTTAACAGCTGTTTCACATTACAGCGATAGTGGAGAGATGCCTTAAAACAGCTGAACACACCAGAGAAGGCAGAGAGAGAACGAGTGTGCAGCATTGTCAAACTGTTTACGTTACATGTTGAAGATATTGAGTGTTTGTGAAGAAGTTTATGTTTATTTTTGAGAGTGAATTGTTGAACTGAGTGAAAAACCCGAAAGAGTGTATCTGCTGCACAGAAGGCAAGAGAATAAAAGCCTTACCTGCAGCATGTCACTGCTCCCCGTCTCCTCATTTTCCATACCCGAACCTGAAAATCTTGTTACAATATATATATATTACACACACACAGTACTGTGCAAAAGTTTTAGGCATTTGTGAAAAATGTTGCATAGTGAGGATGTCTTCAAAAATAATGCCATAAATAGTTTTCATTTATCAATTAACATCATACGAAGTCCAGTAAACATAAAAAAGCTAAATCAATATTTGGTGTGGCCACCTTTGGCTTTAAAACAGCCCCAGTTCTCCTAGGTACACCTGGACACAGTTTTTCTTGGATGTTGGCAGATAGGATGTACCAAGCTTCTTGGAGAATTCACCACAGTTCTTCTATCTATTTAGGTTCTCAATTGCTTCTGTCTCTTCATGTAATCCCAGACTGACTCGATGTTCAGTGGGGGGCTCTGTGGGGGCAATGCCATCTCTTGCAGAGGGCCCTGTTCTTCTATTCTAATCTTTTCTATTTGCAAAAGTAATGTTTGGGAGTCTAAAATTAATTTTTCCTATTGACACACTAAAGTTGAAGATTTAAATAACCATCTGAAGACAAATGTTTTTGTGAAACATCTTAAGTGCCTAAAACTTTTGCACAGTACTCTATATACACTATATTGCTAAAAGTATTCGCTCATCTGCCTTTAGACGCATATGAACTTAAGTGACATCCCATTCTTAATCCATAGGGTTTAATATGATGTTGACCCACCCTTTGCAGCTATAATAGCTTCAACTCTTCTGGGAAGGCTTTCCACAAGGTTTAGGAGTGTGTTTATGGGAATTTTTGACCATTCTTCCAGAAGCGCATTTGTGAGGTCAGACACTGATGTTGGACGAGAAAGCCTGGCTCGCAGTCTTTGCTCTAATTCATCCCAAAGGTGCTCTATCGGGTTGAGGTCAGGACTCTATGCAGGCCAGTCAAGTTCTTCCACACCAAACTCGCTCATCCATGTCTTTATGGACCTTGCTTTGTGCACTGGTGCGCAGTCATGTTGGAACAGGAAGGGGCCATCCCCAAACTGTTCCCACAAAGTTGGGAGCATGGAATTGTCCAAACTCTCTTGGTATGCTGAAGCATTCAGAGTTCCTTTCACTGGAACTAAGGGGCCAAGCCCAGCTCCTGAAAAACAACCCCACACCATAATCCCCCTCCACCAAACTTCACAGTTGGCACAATGAAGTCAGACAAGTACCGTTCTCCTGGCAACCGCCAAACCCAGACTCGTCCATCAGATTGCCAGATGGAGAAGCGTGATTCGTCACTCCAGAGAACGCGTCTCCACTGCTCTGGAGTCCAGTGGCGGCGTGCTTTACACCACTGCATCCGACGCTTTGCATTGCACTTGGTGATGTATGGCTTGGATGCAGCTGCTCGGCCATGGAAACCCATTCCATGAAGCTCTCTACGCACTGTTCTTGAGCTAATCTGAAGGCCACATGAACTTTGGAGATCTGTAGCGATTGACTCTGCAGAAAGTTGGCGACCTCTGCACACTATGCGCCTCAGCATCCGCTGACCCCACTCTGTCATTTTACATGGCCTATCACTTCGTGGCTGAGTTGCTGTCATTCCCAATCGCTTCCACTTTGTTATAATACCACTGACAGTTGACTGTGGAATATTTAGTAGCGAGGAAATTTCACGACTGGACTTGTTGCACAGGTGGCATCCTATCACAGTACCACGCTGGAATTCACTGAGCTCCTGAGAGCGGCCCATTCTTTCACAAATGTTTGTAGAAGCAGTCTGCATGCCTAGGTGCTTCATTTTATACACCTGTGGCCATGGAAGTGATTGGAACACCTGAATTCAATTATTTGGATGGGTGAGCGAATACTTTTGGCAATATAGTGTATATCCATGCTTCAACACAGAGGGATTTAAGGGCACAAGCTTCAGTTCCGGCTGTCTGCCCTGGCCTGTTCCAGGTCCTTGGCGTCCATGTCCAGGCACTGTTTATGGAACCACCTCTCACATGTGTCATACTGGATCTATAAAATGACAAGGTGGAAATATCAGGGGACTCTCACGAATTTATACCGGTCAGTATTTTTGAACAAATGTTGCCCACTATGGAACTAGATAACCGGTCTTCACATCAATTGTAATGAATATTAACAATGAATAAAATTGGATTACTGTCAATATGTTGGTGTATCTAAATACTCGGTGTCACAATTTTCAAATTATACTGTTTTTCATCTCCAAATTCTGCTTTCACAACACCAGCATAAGCTACTACAAATGCTTCTCAGAGTTCAAAGTCAAAGGAACTAATATGATATGCAGCCTTTATCCCAGTTTAATCCAAGCCTGTTTGTCCACCTCTAAACACCTCAAAGCAGCTTGTCTTGTGACACTGTGCACTCCCCTACCCCACTCCCCCAATTAGTCATCAGACGCCCAGATCCAGGAGGCTTTGCCATGGAACACATGCCCCGACATATGCCAACTGCCCTGACATTGTGTGAGTGGCACTCTGAGGTGGTGTACTATCACTCTGAAATGAAATTGTTCTTTGGAAACAGGGAGTTTCCTTTAAATATCTATCTGAATTTATAGAAAACACGGTGTAACATCTGGAAGGAAGTCACGAGAGCTGGATCTAGGTGCGGCGAAACAGTATTTAATAAAATAAAGTACAGAATAACGGGGTAAACAGAGGAACAAAAGAAACATCCACGATGGGAAAACACAGGAACAGAGAAAACATACACGATTGGCACTTGTCATACACAGGAGGTCAAAACACATAACAACTGACAAAGCACAAGCAAACAACAGGGCATTATATACACAATGGATAATGACTTAATGGAATTCAGGTGAAAAAAAAAAAAAAAAAAAAAAAAATCAAGGACAGCTGGCAGTGATGAGGGCAGGGAATTATGGGAAATTTAGTCCGGGACGAACAGATGACAGGGGAGAAACACAAGGCAAACAACAGTAAATCATGACAGAATCCCCCCTCTAATGGGCGGCTCCTGAAGCCCAAGGAAAGCTGGCCAGGGAGGCAGGGCCAAGATGGAGCCAGAGACCAAGGATACCAGAGCAGAACAGATCAGGTGGACAGCCATGAGACCAGAGCAGATCAGGCAGACGGCCAGGAGACCAGAGCAGATCAGGCAAATGGTCAGGAGACCCAGAGGACCAGAGCAGATCAGCCAGTCGTGAACATAGGCTTCCGTTTCCAAGTCTCAGCCCTTCTCCTCCTCCTCCGGGAGGTCGAAGTTGGCAAAGCAGGCTCTGGAATGGACGAGGCTGGCAATGCAGGCTCTGGGACGGACGAGGCGTTGGCTCGTTGGCTGTGGCAGGCGTGGGCTCGTTTGGCCATGGCAGGCGTGGGCACTGACAATTTGTGGGGAAGAGTCTTTGTGGCCCTACGCACCGATTTCAGTGCCGGATAATTCAACTTGGAGACAAGGGCCAAGAAGGGCTTCGAGACCGGGGCCACAGAATGCTTGGAGCAATGAGTTGCGGAAGTCTGGACTGTGACATGGCGCCGACTCAGATGTGGCTGTGACGTGGCGTGGAGCAGACTCAGATGTGGCTGTGACGTGGCGTGGAGAGGATTCAGGCGTGGCTGACTCAGAAACCGGGATCTGGATTGTTAGAGGAGGATTCGCAGAAGCGAATGTCTCTAATACCAGCGTAACATATTCCTCCCATGTGTAATCGCCAGACTCCAGCAATTCCCTCCACTGGCGTGTTGGGAGTCCAATCTTGTATATGGACTTCAGGGATGCATCAAATCCAGTGAGGGTGGCAACGGTGGTGAAGAAATGAGAGTACTCCCTTATAGATAAGTCCACCTGGCTCAGTTGCGTGAAGTATGCCGCTATCCATTTTTTTGGTCAGTTGTTCTATAACGTCTGGAAGGAAGTCATGAGAGCTGGATCTAGGTGCGGTGAAACAGTATTTAATAAAATAAACAAAGTACAGAATAACGGGTTAAACACAGGAACAAAAGAAACATCCATGATGGGAAAACACAGGAACAGCAAAAACATACACGATGGGCATTGGTCATACTCAGGAAGTCAAAACACATAACAACTGACAAAGAACAAGCAAACAACAGGGCATTATACACAGTGGATAATTACTTAATGGAAGACAGGTGAAAACAATCAAGGACAGCTGGCAGTGATGAGGGCAGGGAATTATGGGAAATGTAGTCCAGGAGGAACAGATGACATGGGAGAAACACAAGGCAAACAACAGTGAATCATGACACACAGCATGTATATGACATTTTATATGGCTTTAATTTTGAAATTCAACATCAGACTGCCCTGACATTGTGTTATTGACATTCTGATATGAAGGTATTTTTGGAGCAAAACAACTGAGCGTCTGTGACAGTGGATTTGTAGTTGTAGAGATTAGCCACACATGTGTATCTGTAAATTTGAAGTCAAAGAGAAAAATGTTTTAACAGTTGCAAACTTGTAGATTTTTATTTCTCTCTCCCACAAACACAACAGTTACACCTTCTCAAATTTTTCATTGCAGGTGCACAAATCCTATTCTACGAATGACAAATTAAGAAACTCATACGCTCACATTTTTGCTACAGTTGCTGCAGTGAATATGGTGCAAAACACATTCACACACCCGCATCAAAAAATTTGAAGTCACTGACAAATTTTGCTCATTCGCAAATCAGTATGGGATCTCCAAAGAGAGTTGCACACTTGTAGAATATTTTCTCAAAAATAATTTTTTTTCTTGGATATTTTTCTAGCACAAACATAAGTTCATAACTACAACTGCTTGAATCTGGTGCTACGAATCTCAAACACTGTTTTTCGCTTGCAAATGACAAGTTTCACAAGCTCTCCCTTTTGCACCACATATAAAATATGGAGCAAAAGTGATTTGTGTATCTGTAGAGGCAGTGGCGGGCACTGTTCAGAGATCAGAGAATTTTGGCCAATCAGAAGAGCTAGTTTGGGCACCTATGTGTTGGCGGAACTTACCGCCCGAACGAGTAGGGGAAAAAAAACTTCCATGAGAATCTTCCCGAGCTGGCAGTGGCAAATACCAATAAAGGTATGTTTTTTCTTTCTTTTTCTGAAATCACTCACCATTATACATTTGTTTACAGTTTAAATATACGCGCTGGTCAGCTACTTTGGTAATCAGTGTTTCTTATTTAGGTTAGCCTTTCTTGTTCCACGAAAGGTAAGCTAACGCTAGACTACCTGCACTGTTAAGTTTGCTATTCAGTCGTCTCATATTAAATGATACCCTCATATTAAACGATTTATTCCTTATATTCTCTTCTGCTTTACCTTCTAGAAAAATGACAGAACAAGTTGGGTCTTCACGTGAGTATCAAATCATAAGTATGCACCTAATGTAAAATTACCCTTATGAGAATTTACCATGGTCAGAAAACCACGGTTACCATGTTTTTTTTTTTCTTTTTTCTTTTTGTTTGTTTTGTTTTCAGTGGATAGTAATTTTTATAGGAATACCATAGTAAAGTAAAGGGATGTCAGAGTTTGCACTACAGTAGGCAATTTGCCCAGTAATTATTACTCCCATAGGGAAGCAGTTCTGAAATTGGAAGCTGCAGTGAGTCACAGAGCGGGTTAATTAACACTGTGGATCACATCACATATAATAATTTATCAGTTTTGCATAAAACAAACCTGAAATTAAAATACCGGAATTCTATTTGTTATAGTCATGGCACAGAGAAACAATGATCAATATGACCTAACATTATTGCTCACTCACTAAACTCTAGCTTAGTTTCGTGAGGAAGCACCTGTTTCTAAGTGATTAAGCCTCTGTTGCAGGTCAGCAGACGTGATTTAGTGGGACACTGCAGGGCACATGGGAGTGAGATAACTTACTATTCATAGACTATGTATATATTGATTTTATATTATATGGAACACCTATTTGCAGTGATGTTGGATGAAAAACATGCTTTAAATCACCTATAGGCTTTACAAAATGTTAATTAACCCGCTCTGTGACTCACTGCAGCTTCCAATTTCAGAACTGCTTCCCTATGGGAGTAATAATTACTGGGCAAATTGCCTACTGTAGTGCAAACTCTGACATGCCTTTACTTTACTATGGTATTCCTATAAAAATTACTATCCACCGAAAACAAAACAAACAAAAAGAAAAAAGAAAAAAAACATGGTAGCCGTGGTTTTCTGACCATGGTAAATTCTCATAAGAGTAATTTTACATTAGGTGCATACTTATGATTTGATACTCACGTGAAGACCCAACTTGTTCTGTCATTTTTCTAGAAGATAAAGCAGAAGAGAATATAAGGAATAAATCGTGTAATATGAGGGTATCATTAATATGAGACGACTGAATAGCAAACTTAACAGTGCAGGTAGTCTAGCGTTAGCTTACCTTTTGTGGAACAAGAAAGGCTAACCTAAATAAGAAACACTGATTACCAAAGTAGCTGACCAGCGCGTATATTTAAACTGTAAACAAATGTATAATGGTGAGTGATTTCAGAAAAAGAAAGAAAAAACATACCTTTATTGGTATTTGCCACTGCCAGCTCGGGAAGATTCTCATGGAAGTTTTTTTTCCCCTACTCGTTCGGGCGGCAAGTTCCGCCAACACATAGGTGCCCAAACTAGCTCTTCTGATTGGCCAAAATTCTCTGATCTCTGAACAGTGCCCGCCACTGCTTCTACAGATACACAAATCACTTTTGCTCCATATTTTATATGTGGTGCAAAAGGGAGAGCTTGTGAAACTTGTCATTTGCAAGCGAAAAACAGTGTTTGAGATTCGTAGCACCAGATTCAAGCAGTTGTAGTTATGAACTTATGTTTGTGCTAGAAAAATATCCAAGAAAAAAAATTATTTGTGAGAAAATATTCTACAAGTGTGCAACTCTCTTTGGAGATCCCATACTGATTTGCGGATGAGCAAAATTTGTCCGTGACTTCACATTTTTTGATGCGGGTGTGTGAATGTGTTTTGCACCATATTCACTGCAGCAACTGTAGCAAAAATGTGAGCGTATGAGTTTCTTAATTTGTCATTCGTAGAATAGGATTTGTGCACCTGCAATGAAAAATTTGAGAAGGTGTAACTGTTGTGTTGTGTTTGTGGGAGAGAGAAAAAAATCTACACGTTTGCAACTGTTGAAACATTTTTCTCTGTGACTTCAAATTTACAGATACACGTGTGGCTAATCTCTACAACTACAAATCCACTGTCACAGACGCTCAGTTGATTTGCTCATATTCTGAGGCGGTGTGCTATCATTCTGAAGTGAAATTGTTCTTCGGAAACAGGGAATTTCTCAATGACAGTTTGTCATTTTGGTGCTTAAATGTCAGATGGTATTTGGAAATGTATTCTTTATTATTAATTTATTATTAAGTTTGCAGGCATTTTTCTTTTTATTAAAATAGTTTATTTTTTTTATATTTATTCATTTTGTTTTATGTAGTTATTTATGTATCTTTATTCATTTTTTTTTTTTTCATTCATTCATTATTGACAGACTGACTGATTGTGAAATGACGTTCACCGGAAGGTCGCTTTTATTTTGAAATCAGTTCCTACACGCTCTTACCGTAACGCATAGTGTATACGCGTACCAGAAAACAGCGTGGGGGCTAGCTTGACGATGTTTTTCCAAGTGGAGACTGGCCTGAATGCAGTTTATATTAGCTATCTCGTGCGTTGCTGTCTCGTTTGTTAACGTTAGCTGAAATGATCTTGAATTAGATAACATTCTGTAATTAATCAATTAATTAATTACGTTAATTATACTTCATGGAAAAGCTGAATCTTGTGTGGTTTATTTTGTGTTGGCTCCAATGATGTTCGATGTCGAGGCAGTGTATCTTATTGCTGCTAGAAGTTAATGTATTAGATTTTTCTACTTATGTTCATTAGATGCTGTCCGGAAGAATCCCTTGACATCGAGGGCAACAAATATCGAAACAGAGTCAGCAATGAAACGGTGACTGCATCTGCCTTCAGACCGCGAATGAGAAAGGAAGAAATGCAACAAGGAGTAATAACCTGCCCTTACCATGCACTCACACACTTACATTTGTAAAATCAGTAAATTGATCAAATTAATTTTAATTGATCAAATCAGTCAGTGTATTTTACTAGTAAACATCCCAAATAGACTGGGAATGGAGTGGATATATTTTCCTCTTGTACACTCAGAGTGTACAAGAGGGAAATATATCCACTCCGTTCTCAGTCTATTTCTGTTATACACGTTAAAAAAACTGTTTTTTAAAAGTTAATTTGTGCCACAAATAAATGTATGCCTTGTTAAAAATAAATGAATGTGTTTAAAGTATTCACAGAGCTGCTTTTATGGGTTGCAACATCATTTTGTAGCATTTTACTATTCTCTGAATTGACAGCTGATGAACTTAAAAATCATTCTTTTAAATGGATATTTCAACCAAAAATGGAAATTCATGCATTCAGTCATTTACTCACTCTGATGCCATCCCAGATGTGTATGACTTTATTTCTTCAGAAGAACACAAACAAAGATTTTTAGAAGAATATCTCAGCTCTGTAGGTCCATACAATGCAAGTGAATGGGTGCCAGATCTCAGAAGGTCGAAAAATGATATAAAGGAAACAGAAGTAATCCATATGACTCCAGTGGTTAAATCCATATTTTCAAAAGCGATATAATAGGTGTGGGTGAGAAACAAAGTCCTTTTTTACTATAAGTCTACACTTTCACTTTTAAATCTGAAAGTCACATGTGAAGCCTGTTTAGTTTCACTTTCACATCTGAAAGTGAAAGTTAAAGTGGAGATTTAGAATAAAAAATTAAATATTGTTCTGTTTCTCACCAACACCTATCATGTCACTTTTGAATATATGGACTGAACCATTGGAGTCTTATGGATTACTTTTATGTTTCCTTTATGTGTTTTTTTTATTTTATTTTGTATGTGTGCTACAAAGGTCTGATCACCATTCACTTTCCCTACAGAGCTGAGATATTTTTCTAAAAATCTTTGTTTGTGTTCAGCAGAAGAAAATCATGCTCCTCTGGGATGGCATGAGGGTGAGTAAATGATGGGAGAATTTTCATTTGGGGTGAACTACCCCTTTAAACTGTTTTGTACTTCTCTGTATTGACAACTCATGAACTTCAACAAAAATAAAAATCATTCATTTCAACTGTTCTGTGCTTCTCTGCATTGACAACTCATGAACTTCAACAAAAATTAAAATCATTACTTTCAACTGCTTGTTGTCATTTTATTTGAATATGACAGCCCAGTTAACACCATCTGGCATTATCAGGCCACATCTGAACTTCAGTGTTCAGTTCAATATTATTAGCTTTGTTTGGACCACATCTGGTCCACACCAGTTCCTCCTTCAATTTACACACTGTGGGCCGCATCTGGGCCGGAACCATTCATTTAACGATATCTGGGCCACACTCATCATTTCTACTCACAATAATGTATGGGCCAGATCTGGCCCACACCCATTAGTTCTGCTCACTTTATGGTGTGTGGGTCAGATCAGGGCCAAGGACCCAGGCGTATACTGGGCCAGAACTAAGACAAGTATGTGGCCCACAAGTGGGTCAGACAAATTTTGCTAACTGGGTTATTACTATAGTTCCGATTCCACTTGAAGGGCACACTATTCAAAGCAATGCCATCTTTGATTTTTGACACAAATGACAATGAGGCTGTGAGGGATAGACCTACAGCTCTTCAATGGAATGTACTGCAGTTTAAATTGTTTGTGGATCATTCCGTGGACAAAACACTGAAAAACATCTTTCCAAAAACAAAACACTCCAGGCAACATGAGTTGTGGAAAATCAGATGGGATCTAGGAGCTTTATACAGCTTTAAACCATCTGTGCCATTGAAGAGATGGTAAGTCTTTCCCTCACAGCCTCGTTTTCATTCCCGTCAAAAATCAAAGATGGCGCTACTGTCTGAAAGGTTTATCACAAAATAATGCAAACTGTTTCACTTCCCATTTTTTTTAATGGTAAGTAGTATACAGTGTATACTGCTAAGTATTCAGTAAGTAGGATGCTAGCTAGTATTCCATTCTCATCTTAGCTTTAACATTTTGCCTATGCTCAATTAATTGACAAAGTTGAATAATAATTATTATTTTAAAAAGAAAATATAATAGTGTATATATATATATATATATATATATATATATATATATATATATATATATATATATATATTACTGAATACTACAAAAAGTATGCGATATTAAACTATTCATGTGTTCTTTGTAAATTAGGTAACGCAGTTTCGGGGCTTTTATTATGAAAATACTTTGGTCGGTTTGATGTTTCCTAAAGTATTATCTCAAGATTTCCGTCGAAATTCAAGGCGCGAGTTCAGCTGCAGCGAATTTCCATCACGAGTCTTCATTCTGTGTGTTTATCTCATCAGAGGGTGAGTGCGACACAACATTATAATCAAGTTTTTTTTTTTTTAGAAACAACGATCAAAACATTAGAAGCCTATAGTCAATAGTACTTTATTACTTTTTATAGACGCACATTTATATAAAGTTATAGATTCATTAAGGTTGCATTCAGAGAGAAATAAATGTAATCACACACAGATTGTAAGTATTTATTTATATTCTGTATGATGTGTAGGCGGATGTGTTCTCTCAGTCTTTTCCCATCACCCACGGCAGCCGGACACACACTGTACGAGCACAACAATGAGCTGGTGCTGGGACACCCCAACAAACAGGTTAATATTCATGAGAGCTATAATAATAATAATGAGCTGGTGCTGGGACACCCCAACAAACAGGTTAATATTCATGAGAGCTGTAATAATAATGAGCTGGTGCTGGGACACCCCAACAAACAGGTTCATATTCATGAGTGCTATAATAATAATAATAATGAGCTGGTGCTGGGACACCCCAACAAACAGGTTAATATTCATGAGAGCTATAATAATAATGAGCTGGTGCTGGGACACCCCAACAAACAGGTTCATATTCATGAGTGCTATAATAATAATAATAATGAGCTGGTGCTGGGACACCCCAACAAACAGGTTCATATTCATGAGAGCTGTAATAATAATGAGCTGGTGCTGGGACACCCCAACAAACAGGTTCATATTCACGAGAGCTGTAATAATAATAATAATCTTTCTCTGTCTCTCTGTTTGTCTTAAGGAATATGATCTGCCCAGTCCTCAGTTCATCAGAGACAGTCTGAAGGGTCACAGTCGTCCAGACAGCAGCAGTAAATCAGCATTTCTGGATCAGAGAGACACACTGTGGATGAGGAGCGCTGGAGCTTGGTGTGAACTCAACAGTGGCTATTGCTTTGATGGAGTACTTTGTGTTCAATACCAGTTAACCTCAATCGACAGCAGTTGTAGCAGAATGTTGATTATCACAAAAGAAAAAATGTTTTCGACTCGAATCGACTAAAAATCAAGGTTACAGTGAGGCACTTACAATGGAAGATAATGGGGCCAATCTGTAAACATTAAAATACTCACTGTTTCAAAAGTATAGACACAAGACATAAACAATATGTGTTAATATGACTATAGTGTGATGAAATCTCTATTCTACATGATTTTATTGCATCAAAAATGCGTATAGAGTGTTTTTATCGCAAAGTTGTAATGTTGGATATAACTTTACATTAATAAGGTTAATAAGTGATTTCATCACACTAAAATCATGTTAACACGTATATTGTTTATGTTTTGTGGCTATACTTTAAAAAAAACCCTGTATTTTAATGTTTATCGACTGGCCTCATTCATTTCCATTCTAAGTGCCTCACTGTTGAACCAGCTGAATTTTTAATTTATTTGAATTAACATGCTACAAATGCTGTTGATTGTGCTTAACTTGCACTGAACCTGGAAAATTCCTGTTAGACAACATAAGTGTGACTTAACCTTCAATTTCATCTGAGATGCGGCAATGACATGTTTAATATAAAAGATTGTCTAAATTCAATATTTTAGCAATCAAAAGTGTAAATATCACACATCACAATCGCGCTGTTCGTTCAAGTAATCCGCGTTTTTTTCTACATGAATTTGTCCATAGAAGTCAGTGGATGCACGGCCTGTAGAGCGCTACTGAAGCTGTGCTTCAGTGGTTGTCTATGGCAGAGACTTGATCCATTTAAATCAAGGCACAAAAAAGCTATGTCAGTTGGACAAGAGGGTCCAAACACGTCATTTTGGGTCCCGAATGCCCTGCTTCTCTTGGTGTCTTTGAGGGCTTCATGAGTGCTATGTAGTGCAACAGTCTGGTTTCAGAAGTAAAAATCCCATTCGTTCTCTACATAGATGAATTGATTTTTAACAATAACTTATAAACTTTTAAATACAGACATGTTTTGTACTCCAAGGTTGCTCATCTATGATATACAGTATGCTTCTGATGAAATCATCAGTATGGATTAATTCAACATGTTTAAAGAATAGTTCACCCAAAAATGAACATTTCTCTCATCATTTACTCACCCTCATGCCATCCCAGATGTGTATGTCTCTCATCATACGAACACAAATTAAGCTTTTTTGAAGAATTCTCAGCTCTGTAGGGCTATACAATACATGGTGATCAGACCTTTGTAGCTCCAGAAATAAAAAAATTTAAACATAAAAGTAATCCATACAACTCTAGTGTTTCAGAAGTGATATGATAAGTGTGGGTGAGAAACAGATCAATATTTAAGTCCTTTTTTACTATAAATCTCCACTTTCACTTTTACATCTGAAAGTCACATGTGGTGCCTGTTTAGTTTCACTTTCACATCTGAAAGTGAAAGTGGTGATTTATAGTAAAAAAGGACTTAAATATTGATCTGTTTCTCACCCACACCTATCGTGCCACTTCAGAAGACATTGACTTAAACACTGGAGTCATATGGATTATTTTTGTGCTGCCTATATGTGCTTTTTGGAGCTGCAACGGTCTGGTGACCATTCACTTGCATTGTGAGGAACTACAGAGCTGAGATATTCTTCTAAAAATCTTAATTTGTGTTCTGCAGAAGAAAGAAAGTCATACACATCTGGGATGACATGAGGGTGAGAAAATGATGAGAGAATTTTAGTTTTTGGGTGAACTATCCCTTTAAGAGTAGAATTCCTGGTGAAGAACTACACTATCCGTGATCCTGAGGGGTAAAATCCACTAATCAGAGAGCCCTGGCAAAAGAGACCACTCCCATGATGCTCTATGAATGACACAATCGAGTCGCTCTCCCTACACTCTCAAATTAGTTATATATTTGTAAAAATCGGAATATTCTGCAATAAACTTAAAAATATATTGATTCTATAATTATAATAAACTTTAAATCAATAATTTTATATTTTTATATAATTTTAACAAAATTTTCATCATTCACAATGCTTCATGGGATTGTAGTTCATTCCCTCATGACAGATGATAAGTACACAGTTTTGAACCTTTATCTTTTTGTCTGATTTTTGAAGACTTTCTAACTTTGAATCAAAGTTTGTAATGTTGTGATTCACCTCGGGGCTGGTTGGTTTGGTTCATGGCTTACAACTATTTTATACAAATTTTATGAATTACCTATAGATAAAAATGAACTGGGAAAAGTACTTCTGGCACTGTTGCACTCTATTTGCATTGGAAAAATTATCTGATGTTTTAGTGGACATTAGGTTTTCAATCAGTGTATTTTTGTCTGCAAATGGACTGTTTCACAGCAAATGGCCAATAATTAAAACATTGATTTATGTCATTGACCGTGTTTGAAAGGTAAAAGCTCAGATGAATGCAGAGTGCCCAGTTATAAAAAACAGTTCTGAAGTTGGTCAGTTAGTTTTCTTAGGTGTTTTTACTGTTTGAGTAATAATTTGAGAAACAGCATTTGGGAGCAACATTGTAGACACCCATATAGTAAAAATGATGAACAATAATAATATAGATCTCAATATCTGTGCTTCCTCTCCACCACTGGAACTCAAACACATATAAAACATAAACCTTTCTAACATTCACTGAACATAGTGATGTGAAAAAGTATTTGCCCCCATCCTGATTTCTTCTGTTTTTGTGTATATCTCACACTAAATTGTTTCAAAAATTCAAACAAAATCTAACGTAAAACAAAGGCAATCTGAGAAAACACAAAATACAGTTTTTAAATGATAATGTTATTTATTGAAGCAAAAAAAGTTTTCCAATACCAACTGGGCCTGTATGAATAAGTATTTAACCCCTTTGTTACTAAATTCCCAAATCTATGAAACTGCATTCATAATGGGGTTCAGCTGGACTAGACACACCCAGGCTTGATTACTGTCAGCCCTGTTCAATCAAATCAACACCTAAATAGAACTTTGTCAGCAGCATGAAGTTGACCAAAAGGTCTCGTCCAGTAGCACACTATGCCAAGGTCAAAAGAAATTCCAGAAATGATGATGATGATGATGATGATGATGATGATGATGATGATGAAAAAGGTGAGTGATTGAAATACATCAGTCTGGGAAGGGTTACAAAGCTATTTCAAAGTCTCTGGGACTCCAAAAAACCACAGTGAGAGCCATTATCTCCGGAGAACACTTAGCACAGTAATGAACCTTCCCAGAAGTGACCAACCTTCCAAAATTCCTCCAAGAGCACAGCGACGACTCATCCAGGAAGTCACAAAAAAAAACCAAGGACAAAATCCAAGGAACTGCAGGCCTCTCTCGCATCAGTAAAGGTCACTGTTCATGACTCCACTATCAGAAAGTCACTGGCCAAAAATGGCATCCATGGAAGAGTGGTAAGTCGAAAACCACTGCTAACCCAGAAGAACATTTAAGGCTCGTCTGAATTTTGCCAAACACACCTTGATGATCCTCAAACCTTTTGGGAGAATGTTCTGTGGACTGATGAGTCAAAAGTGGAACTGTTTGGAAGACTGGTGTCCCGTTACATCGGGTGTAAATCAAACACAGAATTCCACAAAAGAACATCATACCTACGGTCAAGCGTGGTGGTGCAAGTGTGACGGTTTGGGGGTGCTTTGCTGCTTCAGGGCCAGGGCGACTTGCAATAATTGAGGGAATCATGAATTCTGCTCTCTACCAGAAAATCCTAAAGGAGAACCTCCGGTCATCAATCCATGAGTTGAAGCTCAAGCGCAACTGGATTATGCAGCAAGACAATGATCCAAAGCATAGTAGTAAGTCCACCTCTGAATGGCTCAAAAGAAGCTAAATTAAAGATTTGGAGTGGCCTAGTCAAAGTCCTGACTTGAACCTGATTGAGATGCTGTGGCGGGAAATTAAACAGGCAGTTCATGCTCAAAAACTCTCCAATGTGGCTGAACTAAAGCAGTTCTGCAAAGAAGAGTGGGCCAAAATTCCCGTACAGCATTGTGAAAGAATGATCTCCAGTTATCGTAAGCGTTTGGTTGCAGTTGTTGCTGCTAAAGGTGGCACAACCAGCTATTAAGTTTAAGGGGGCAGTTAGTTTTTCATGTGGATGATATAGGTGTTGGAAAACATTTGCTTCAATAAAAAAAAAAATCTATTTTGAATACTGTATTGTGTTTACTCAGGTTGCCTTTGTTTTATGTTATATCTCGTTTGAAGATCTAAAACAATTTTGTATGAAAAATACACAAAAATAGAATACTTTTTCAAAGCACTGTATCCTACTGGTACTGAAACCTTTGCTTCTGTTCTGACACCCTTCTAGTGTGTCCCAGTTCTTGCTTATTCCAACATTTATATATAATTTTTCTTGGATAGACCATTTTAAATCTGTATCAACACTAATACCTGAGCAATCAGAATTATCTACATAAATTACCTTGAACATCCTGGTTCTTAAAGGAATGTTCCGGGTTCAGTACAAGTTAAGCTCAGTCGACAGCATTTCTGGCATAATGTTGACAACCACATAAAATAATTTAAACTTGTCCCTCCTTTAAAAAAAAGCAAAAATCGAGGTTCCGGTGAGGCACTTACAATGGAAGTCAGTGGGCAATGAAGTTTTAAAATTGGCTGTAACTTTACACAGCTATGGTTAGTAAGTGATTTTTATCACACTAAAATCATGTTAACACATATATTGTTTGTCTTGTGGCTATACTTTTGAAACGTGAATATTTTAACGTTTTAAGGATTGGCCAGATTCACTTCCTTTGTAAGTGCCTCACTGTAACCTAGATTTTTGCTTTTTTTTTTTTTAAAGAAAAGGAGGGACAAGTTGAAATAAATGTTTGTGGCACTCAACATTGTCACAAATGCTGTCGATTGAGCTTAACTTGTATTGAACCTGGAATATTCCTTTAACCCAATGCTTTTTGTTCCATTGATTCATACAGTATGTAGACCAGAGGAACTATTACTTGAATTTACTATAATGATTGTCACACATTAACTGAAGTGACAGTAAAGTTGTTTTGTTTTGTGGTGTTTAGGCATGATTCAGGACTTTACGGTCTTCTAGATGAAATTACTGACAGTGCAGAAGAAGGTATGTGATTATCATACGCAGTCACACAGACGTGTGCCGGAAGATAAATGACTGCACGTAACGCTGCTGTGTGAATATCCTTTCAGTGCCCAGTTGGTTAGCTGTGGGGTCGGGCTGTCTGCTGGCTCTACTTCGCTGGGTTTCTTCATTTCATGGCTCTCTCTTTCCACATCTGACTGTGAGTATGAAACATCACTGCTGACAGAGCCTCTGTCCTGTTATCATCACAGTACAGTTATAAACGCACTGTTCTCTGTATGTTAGTTAAGTGGTGATGAGATGGTGGCAGAGTTCTCGCAGATGCTGGACTGGTACGTCATTTTATTAGCTCGTGGATCTTGATTTCTTCATTTATGAAGTCTAAGCTTGCTGCTTACCTTTTTGTTTACACTTGTTCTGAATCTGGACTTTTATAAACGTATCTTCATGTCAGTTTTGTGTTTGTTTTAAGGTCTGACAGTGCTTTAAGAAGCTTCGCGTGGCACCCTCACACAGATAAGTTTGCCGTGGCTTTACTGGACGACTCGATCAAGATCTACAAATCACGCAGGTATTCCAGTAAACCCAAAAATCACATTTACGTGAAGAATATGCTTGCAGAACAGGCAAGTTTTGATTTAACCAAAATAAATCATTTTGATTAGTACTTTAAGGGAAATAAAAATGTTTTCAGTGCTACACGTTAGGGTTGTCACGATTTTGAAATTTGGCTGTCCATTAATTGTAATACAAATAATTGCGATTAAAGATTTAATTGCAAAACTTCTTAAGGTGCATTTTGTGCTTCAGTGTTCATTTTTATACTGTACATTTTTTGTTTCAGTCATAGATTTATTCTTTTGATGAAAATGTCCTTTAAATGTAGTCAATATTTCGTCATGTCATATACATTAAGTCAGTTTTATTAAATAACATATTTTAGTTGATGATAATGTGCAAATTGACAAAAACAGACCTAAGTTTAATCAAACATTCAAATATTTGGAAAAATATTACATAAATTAAATGTTGTGAATACAGTGATTAATCTCATACATAAATAGGATGTGTTTAAGTGAGGTAACTTTGTTCATGCAGCTCAAGCGTGGAAATACACAACATAATTGATTACTGGATTAAAAGAATACTGTTTTTCTGGATATTTTTCTTCTAAAAGCAGATGTTTCTCTTGATGTTTCTCCTTATGTTTGTGCACTGTTAATATCTTGCAGTATTATTTTCTCATATTTTCAACAACAGTACGTTTTAATGTAAGTCTTTAATAAAAGGGGGGCCTGGGTATCTCAGCGAGTTTTGACGCTGACTACCACCCCTGGAGTCGCAAGTTCGAATCCAGGGCGTGCTGAGTGACTCCAGCCAGGTCTCCTAAGCAACCAAGTTGGCCCAGTTGCTAGGGAGTGTAGAGTCACATGGGATAACCTCCTCGTGGTCACGATTAGTGGTTCTCGCTCTCAATGGGGTGTGTGGTAAGTTGTGTGTGGATCGCGGAGAGTAGCATGAGCCTCCACATGCTGTGAGTCTCCACGGTGTCATGCACATCAAGTCACGTGATAAGATGCTCGGGTAGACTGTCTCAGGAGCGGAGGCAACTGAGACTTGTCCTCTAACACCCGGATTGAGGTGAGTAACCGCGCCACCACGAGGACCTACTAAGTAGTGGGAATTGGGCATTCCAAATTAGGGAGAAAAGGGGAGAAAAAGAAAAGTTATTAATTATCGTCATGATGCATCTTTTTTTGTCTCATCTTCATTATCGTTGACAACAAAAAACCCTTTGACAATGAATATTTTCGAAGGATTTCCTTTACGAGATTAACATTGGTGTGCTTAATACACATACACCTTAAGAAGTCATTTATTCACATTTAACTTGGAGTCATATATAATAAAATGAGTATATACTGTAGGCTTTATACTTGTTGCACAGGGGAGAATGAGGTAATAAAAAATAATATTTTAAACATTGAAATATTTCCAAATGCTTAATGTATCTCTCTTTTGGTTTCTTTTGTTTTTGGAACACAGCCAACTTGAATATTATGTTATGTTTATGTTATTTCACACACTTTGTCATCGACACTGCGTGTATGAACCCTTAATGACCAAAGAACATTGGAGTGCTTACGTAATGTAATAGCGGCAAATAAGACACAACAATGCAACTTTTAAGGCATTTATATATTTGCTTCGTATTCACATTTTACTCTCCAAATCAAGGAATATTAAGTGCACAAAAATCACGGTTGTCTCAAATAATCACTGTTAGATCAAATAATTGCGATCAGGCTGAGCTGCATTAGTAAAGGCTCAACTTTGTAAGTATTGTTGCTGCTTTCTGTGTGTCTCAGTTCCACGGCACCAACATTGAAGCACCGGTGTCAAAGGTCAGTGTGTGCGCTGCAGTGGAAGCCTCTATGCGGATCTGCTCTCGCTGTAGCCTGTCAGACATGTCTGCTCATCTGGCATGTGGACCCCACCTCCCTCTCCACCAGGTACTGCAGATCTCTCACATGAAATCGGACACATACAGTATGTTAAAAACAAAGATTTCATCTGTCTGCGTGTCTCTCTCAGGCCATCGTCAGGCTGTGCACAGGTGTTGTCTCATCCGGGTCACGCCCCCATCACATCCATCGCCTGGTCCCCCACTGGCACCCTGCTTGTGTCGGCTTCCCCTGTTGATACAGCTATGATGGTAAATGTCTTCCTGCTTAATTTGAACCAAAGATGTAACAGTATCTTTGAAGTACATTGATACAGTGGGGTCCAAAAATCTGAGACACTAGTAAAAATATGAACATTTAGCATTTTTCTTTGCAAATTATAAGCATAACAATTTGTTTAAAAAATTAAATAGAAAAATGTATTTGTCAGAATTTCTTATTACCATATTTTCCGGAGGATCAGTCATATTGATAGTCTGAAAGTGGTATAATAAGATGATGTTTCCTTGTTTTAAATTATTTTATTATTATTATTTTTTTTTTATCACACATATGCTTGCACACTGTCAATAATTACATTTATAAATATTTTAAATTGATATTATAAGTTTAAAAATGGTCACTGAATACATCTAGAATGTTTTAAATGGCAGTGCATGCATATCCAGAAAAATGATGTAGTTTATATACACATGCTTGTTTAAATGCAGACTCTTGTGTCTAACAGGAGTGGTGTGTAGCTTTTTTTGTTTGCAAAAGAAGGAAAAATGATATGCTTTGTAGTCATTTGTGGGGGGAAATGATTATAATGCTTAAAGGTGCACTCTGTAATTTTTTCCTCTTTAAAAAGTTGTACTTTAAAGAAATGAATTGTAATTTTAAAGCACATTTATGAAATCATGAGCACTGAAATGAGATGAGGACTTTTATTCTACGTGGAAAGGTTCCCCTCATGTTTGGATCACATGACCAGTTCAGTGGTACTCTGTAGTGATGAGGAGTTGACTCCAAAAGAGTCGATTCCTCAACTGTTTTAGCGTGTTATAAAAATGTAAATATTTGTAAATTGTACCAATTAAACAAGTAAACAATAAACATGCACCAACGTAAGAATTTGTACATTTTTAAAAACCTAAAATATGACAAAAAATGGTGAGAAACTAATGAAAAAATAATGTTTAAATTAATATTTTCATAAAGTAGCTAGTTAGAAGGTCCCCTGTATAATTAACAGCATTAGCTGACAGAGAATTTTGTTCATATGCAAGCAAAATGGACAGTATGGGTGCGTTCCATTCATAAGTGATCATCCCTGTGCCCTATTCTCTCAGTCATTCGGAACTCACTTTTAAAAGTCATTTCTATTGAAAATTACCATTGAAGCAACCTTACTGCATGTATATGATGATTGTTCTCCCTCTGAAGTGCCCTATGAAGGCATAATTTATGCTGTTAGGAACACAGGGTCAGATATACCCGAATGAATCAGAATCGAATCTAGGAATTGTGCTTCTCTCGTTGATATTTAGTATGTTACGTCTGTAACATATTATGTTATTAGGCCTACATATGCACTCTGTTGTTCAAATTTTTTGTTAGTCAAAATTGATTGTATAAAGCTAACTACTGTTAAATATCATCACATCCCTAATTTATGGTAAAAGCAAAAGATTTTGATCAGATGTGAAATATTTTGGCATGTTCTCTCCAGTAATGGTGTGTTGTTTGTGTGTGAGGTGTGGGATGTGGCAGCAGAGAACTGTGTACCATTGCAGCGGGTGGGTGGAGGGGGCATCACATATCTGTCCTGGTCTCCAGACGGCAGTCGACTGCTGGCAGCCACACCATCTGCTCTATTCAGGTACAGTCACATGACCTGCTGCCTTTTAAAAAGATGATTTATGTTGACATACAGCAATTCTGTTGGGACACTACCACTTCCTCTTTTGATTTCATTTGTGCATGCAAAAAATACAGCAACATATTTCTTATGTTCAAAAATGTCATTGAGAAGCTTTGGGAGTTTGGTAAACACATAACATTGACCTCTTTCACACATGAAAGAGAGGCTGCCAAAGAACCGAAAAAGAACCCAATATACTGTAGGGCTGATAACCAGTAATCAAGAGGGTTTTTTTGCCAGTACCAATAATTTTACTTTTTGTACTTGTGCCCTTTTAACTAAAGCTATTAGCTAACTGATGAATTCATTTTAAAAGTAATACAATTTTAAAAGTTGTTTAAAAGCTTAGAATCTGTCTTAAAGCATAGAGACAGTCTGACTAGGGCTGCACAATTTGGACAAAAAGTCATATTGTGATTATTTTAAACAATATTGTGATTGCAATTTGAAATGCAATATGATAAAAAAAAAAAAAAATAAATAAATAAAAAAAAACTAGCAAGTGATTACTTTTGACCAAAATTTGGTAATGTTTTGCCCATGTTTTACTGCCAATAAAAAGACTTGGGCTACTCTTTAAGGGTTCACACTTGAGTCCTCATTAAAAGAACTAAACTTGGAACTATTTTCACTTCAGCCACAAACAAATAAATAAATAAAAGAGTGAAACAAAGAGAGAAATCGTTTTCACATTGTACCTGTCTGATGTCCACTTTGTGATAGGGTCTCAGCCCACTATTCATCCTCATTTATTTTGGAACCCAGTGACTTGGATATTATATTATTGTAATATATTAACTATATTTTTTTGATTATTTTACAATAGTAATCTATTTCTGTGATAAAATCTTGACTTGCACTGGGTATTGCTATGCGCAGAGATGGGCACACATACATCAAAAAGTATCTTGTTACAAGTTACTTGCTCATCAAATGTATCAAAATAAAACACAAAATACTGGTGTGAGAAAAAGAAATTTGTCATTTGAAAACACATACAAAATTATCTGTAACACTATTTTAGGCATTTAGCAGATGCCTTTTTCAGGAGCGATTTACACTAAGTGCAACAGTAGAGTAAGCTAATTTCCTAGATCTCTAACTTTACAAGCAATCATTTGAAGAAGTGCGAGAGACAATGAACAGTGCCATTACAGTAGAGTAAGATACAACACATTTAGTATAAAAGAAAGAGAAGTGCTTTCCCCTCCTTAAGCAACTTATAAAACAACCTCCTTCATGTACCCCCTTACACTAAAGTCCTTCCATTACAGTTTAGTTGTATTTTAGCACAACTAACTTCTCCAGAAGTTCAGCAGTTAGTCGCCTTCTTTGAGGGTGGTAAACCATGCCTGCAAAGGAAAAGAGACACTCAACTGGTGCTGATGGTGGCAAAGTGGTGTTGAATCTAACAAAGAGTAGCCTGATCAGTGGATATGAATCCAGTGAAGACAGGTCCTTCCTGGGGTCCTCCAGGAAGTGAAGGGTCTCCAACTCTGCTTTGCTGTGGCTTGATAACATCTCTCTACCCACCTGGCTGTCATTTCCTGTTGTTGGGATGGAGACAGTAGACACAGACAGTGAAACAAGGTTGTTTTATTTATTTACACAACACAAAATGTAAAAACACATGACACAACGATGAATTTTCATTTATGATGATTAACTCCTGAAATTGCAGTTTACGCTACAGACCTTCTGAAGTGGAAGTAATTTAGCCTTACCCTGGTCAGAGAAGATGAAGCCATCCTCATTCTCTTCAGTGGTGTTTATTGAAGCGGTGTCACTTTCTGACAGAAGACCAAGCTCTTCAGCTCAGTACAGAATGAGTTGATGTATCCTCCTCTTCTCTGCAGTTAGTTTGGGAGGCAACCACCTCATCTTGAAAAATGGGTGGGTTGCTGTAGCAAGGATGGCTTCATTGACATCAGTCTTAAGCTGTAAGAAGCTTTTGAAACTTTTCTCAAAGCCATCCATGGTGGCTTGCAAAATACAGTATGTAGGTTTGAGGCTTGCAGGTCATGTAGTTTAGCCTGAACAGCAAAGAGGGTAGGTAGGAGGTCACCATAGTAGCATGAGGTCTGACCTTGAAGGCGATCAATAGCAATGGGCTTGAGGACTCTGCAATATTCCTCCATGAAATCAAGATCTACTTCTTTGAATGGTGGGAGTTGCAAGGCAGGCATGGTCTCGGGAAGCTTCTCCCGAAGAGATGTCAGCTGACTCAAACGGTCATAAAGAGAATTCCACCTACAAATGCAGGGTGTCTTGAGTTGCTGGTCGGTCAATTCATTGAGTATTTCAGAAGATTTTAGTCTGCCAGAAGCATTCCATAGGGCTGAGCACTTTGCCATTGATGAATGATTTAGCCTAGAGAGAGTTGGATTGTCTTTAATTTCTTTCTTGGCATCAGTGGTTGAAACCAAACTCCGTGTGTGTGTGGCACACCTGATGTAGGGTGGTAGAATGATGGCACACTCTGATACTTTTTTCCCTCTGGATCTATTGTAATGTATGAAAGATCCTGTTCTTGCACTTCTGTCTCATCTTATTCCTCTGAAACAACTGCGATATTGAACTCTTCAAATGCCTTTGCGAAGTTGGATGCATTGTCAGTTAAAGTAGCCACAGAAGTGTCAGTTGTTAGTCCATATTCTCTATGGATTTCCTTTAGAAGTTCTGCAATGCAGTTATTGGTATGTGGACTGGGGAAAGGCCTGTGAGCAAGAGCAGCTGATTCACGTTCTAATGTGTCTGTTTTTATCCAATACCCAGTAACTCCCGTGTTACTACTATTTTTGTTGACCAGATATCAGCAGTGGTGCATACATATTGTATGTTCTTAAGTCTCTCCTTTAAGTTTGTTGTTTTAGTACTAAAATCCTCATCAATTCTTCTTCTGTGTGTTCTCCTTGACATTACATTAGCACCCTGGCAAAGGCCCTTTACTGATTCTATGAATTATTTTTGTTTAACAGTGGCCAATGGGTACATGCCTTTAGTAACAAAGGATGTAACAAGAGAGTCAACTTTATTTTGTGTCACTGCCACTGGTACATGCTCAAAAAGGTGTCTCTATGAGGTCCTGGGTTTCTTACGTTCTCCACTGGCAAACTCCTTTTTGTGTTCCTCAAATTCCTTTAGTTTTTCAGGGTGCTGTCGTTTCAAGTGGGTTTTCAAATTTGATGTCGCTGCAGGAGAGCCACATATAATGACCTTTTTGTTTGTGCACAGCTGACACTCAACCTCTATCTTTCCATTTGGAATATGAGTTACTATTTAAAATTATTTGCCATCCAACATCGCACACTTGAGTACCAGTGTAGCTTCCACTGTAGATGTGGCAGCCTGGCAAGGCTCTGATGCTTCATCCTCACTCATCCCCCTAATGATTAATTAGATTATCAGTTACAATGTAATACCCACAGCATTCAAAAAGCACTAACAATTCACATAAGTAGACACTAAAGAATTATTGATATCTAAGCATTAGCCAGGATGGATAATTTATTAATTATTCTTCATAAGTCATATTGTAAAACTTTTAATTTGAAAAGACACACAATACTGACCTCCCACAGACATAGAAAACTCAGTAATAAAAACGTTATCCTTATCCTCAAGAAGATTAGCTGCTATAAAAAGCCAAAATTTAGCTGTTAAAAATGTATTTTGTCCATAGGAACAAACAAGCTAGCAACTAAATTCACAAGTTCTATAGCAGCACAGCTATTGGCTAATTGCTCTATTCTTCTGTCCTATGATGACATTCAGTGAGCAATATCTGCTAGTATATTTTACTACATACTTTACCTTAAGGCAATTTGCACCGAGCACCAAAGCAGATTCTTTCCTTGGGTCACTGGTCATGAGGAAAACAAACAGTTCACAGCGAGCACGCTGGACCTAACAGGATGTCACGTGATTTACTTGCATCTAGCCAAAAATTGCGATAGGCTATATTTAGTAGTCCTGTTAAGCCTGGTGATGAAAGTTCTTGTCTTATTTGAGAATAAAATGACATATTTGGTGCACTCAGTAATTCTAATCCAATACACTTTTTGTCAAATTCTGCAGATATCTCCTCACAGTCTGCTAGCTAACTGTTCTGTGGGTGGGCTAAAAAAAAAATCTAGTATTTGTACACAGCCCTAGCTCTGTAAATGGGACAAAAATAAAGTGGATCAGACCAATTCACACAACACTACTCCAGCCAATCAACAACATGGGGTGGTTCTTGTGCGTGCACAGGATGGGGGGTGGGGGCAGAGCGAGAGGGAATTTAATTAGAAGAGTGAAGGCAAATCTGGCTGATGTGAACTTTCTAAACTCCAAGGAGAACAAATGGCTGAGAAACGGATCTAGAGAAAAAGGTCAGACGAATATAAATTAAAAAAGAAGGATTATGATAAGTCGAAGGCTAGGAGCCGCGTCAACATTGGCGAGGCTTTTCAGCGATGGAGAGACCTCCAAGAGGTAAAAGGCTTGAAGACGGATGCAGAAGTTGCTCTTTTTCTTCTCGATAGGTGGGTAACATAAATTTTGCTATGTTTCACAGAACCTATATATGCTGTTGTGTGATGTCAGATTTAGTAGCAGGAGAGATGTGTGTGTCTAGAGCTGGTGTGTGTAAAACCGTCTCGTGTGCATGAATTTGGGGGGCAGAGCTTCCAAAGGAGCACTGAAGGGAGGGGTGTGTTTGTTTTGGCAGTTGAGTTCGAATATCAACAGTGTTTCTCAGGAATCGCTGAGTGCACCTTTAAGTATTTTAAATACACAAAATACAATCTCTCAAAGCATTTTGTTACAAATTACATCTGATTATTTTCCGTCCAGCATAATACAAATAACACAATACTCAAAATTAATTAAATACGTATTTTAAATACATTTAATTGGAATACTGCCCTATGCAGTCCAGTTCAACCAAAGAGTTCTAAACTGTTGAGCTTTTTGGCGACATCTGCATGAAGAGATTGTATGTACAGTAGTTGAGCACTTTGAATAAGATTCACTTTGCTGAGCGCACGTAAGCTAACCGAACTCTGAGCACATCTGTTACTCTGAACATGAGATGGAGTTGCGGAGCACAGAACCGCTCTGAAAACACTGTAATAATTCACTAACCTAATATAGACAGGATAGAGCGGTATGGATCAACTTTGAAGCAAGCAGACTATTTATTTATTTAATTGAATTCCAGTCTTTTGTGGTTTAATAATCGCAGAAGGTCGAATTGAGATTTTGATTTAATTTCGATGAATTGTGCTGCCCTAGATCTGACCAACTCTTGACTTAGGTGTTGTGTTTTATAATTAGGGGTCCAAGCACCAAAACCGTAGTCCTAGAGACAAGAAATTTGGCGGGATAGTCTCAAATCTCCCCTCCTCACTACTCCGGTGCAAAGATACACCCCTATCCAACCCTAGGTGGTGCTATAATAAGCATTTTTACGTTTTTGCAAATGTCTTGGTAATCTTCGCAATCATATGGGCTAGAATCTAATTGATTTTTCCACTGATTCCTTGAGTCAAGCCAAACAATGTACATCATTGCCTTTCAGTTTCATTTCCTTCCCTAAAAATTTTTCAGCATTCTGAATTTTCTGAAGAAAATACTTTTTTTAACTCCTAGGATGTTTGTCTGATTCGCACAAAGTTTGGTGTACATCATCTATAGGTCCTCCCGACAAAATGTTATCAAAAGAATTTTGATTCATCAAAGAGCTTCGGAGTTACAAGCCAATAAAACGTTTAGCCGTGGCCCATTTTCACTTATTGACCTATAGTCTAAATGCAAAGTCCAAACCTAATGAAACTTGGTATATTTCAACACATTTTGAGGATGCACAGCAAATTTCCTCCAATTGATCCTTTGCTAAGCCACGCCTTAAAAGTGCTTCTGTTGAATCCTGTCTTGGCAACTGTTGCCGTGCCACCATTACTCTGACACGCATTTGCTATTTTCCAATGAGAGCCTGTGGAAGTAATGTGTGTTTGAGTGGTTTGAAATGGGATTTTATCAAAATAATTTAAAAAATGTAAAACGTAATAGCATTTGTAATAGTGACACGAGCTACCCAGAGAGGATACACGACATGTTTTTCTTTCTTTTTTTTAATAATCTTTAAAAACATCTGGAGGGCAGCACGTTATGGATTAAACTGTGTCAGCTCTCATTCCCAAATGTACATATAACATCTGCAACGACACATACAGTTGTGCTCAAAAGTTTGCATACCCTGGCAGAAATTGTGAAATTTTGGCATTGATTGTACATGACTGATCATGCAAAAAAAAACTGTCTTTTATTTAAGGATAGTGATCATATGAAGCCATTTATTATCACATAATTGTTTGGCTCCTTTTTAAATCATAATGATAACAGAAATAACCCAAATGGCCCTGATCAAAAGTTTACATACCCTTGAATGTTTTGCCTTGTTACAGACACACGAGGTGACACACACAGGTTTAAATGGCAATTAAAGGTTAATTTCCCACACCTTTGGCTTTTTAAATTGCAATTAGTGTCTGTATATAATTAGTCAACGAGATTGTTAGCTCTCACGTGGATGCACTGAGCAGGCTAGATTCTGAGCCATGGGGAGCAGAAAAGAACTGTTAAAAGACCTGCGTAACAAGGTAATGGAACTTTATAAAGATGGAAAAGGATATAAAAAGATATCCAAAGCCTTGAAAATGCCAGTCAGTACTGTTCAATCACTTATTAAGAAGTGGAACATTCAGGGATCTCTTGATACCAAGCCAAGGTCAGGTAGTCCAAGAAAGATTTCAGCCACAACTGCCAGAAGAATTGTTCGGGATACAAAGAAAAACCCACAGTTAACCTCAGGAGAAATACAGGCTGCTCTAGAAAAAAAAGGTGTGGTTGTTTCAAGGAGGACAATACTTGAACAAAAATGAGCTGCATGGTCAAGTTTCCAGAGAGAAGCCTTTACTGCGCCAATGCCACAAAAAAGCCCGGTTACAATATGCCCGTCAACACCTTGACACGCCTCACAGCTTCTGGCACACTGTAATTTGGAGTGACGAGACCAAAATAGAGCTTTATGGTCACAACCATAAGCGCTATGTTTGGAGAGGGGTCAACAAGGCCTATAGTGAAAAGAATACCATCCCCACTGTGAAGCATCGTGCTGGCTCACTGATGTTTTGGGGGTGTGTGAGCTCTAAAAGCATGGGGAATCTTGTGAAAATTGATGGCAAGATGAATGCAGCATGTTATCAGAAAATACTGGCAGACAATTTGCATTCTTCTGCACGAAAGCTGCGCATGGGATGCTCTTGGACTTTCCAGCACGACAATGACCCTAAGCACAAGGCCAAGTTGACCCTCCAGTAGTTACAGCAGAAAAAGGTGAAGGTTCTGGAGTGGCCATCACAGTCTCCTTACCTTAATATCATTGAGCCACTCTGGGGAGATCTCAAATGTGCAGTTCATGCAAGACGACCAAAGACTTTGCATGACCTGGAGGCATTTTGCCAAGACGAATGGGCAGCTATACCACCTGCAAGAATTTGGGCCCTCATAGACAACTATTACAAAAGACTGCACACTGTCATTGATGCTAAAGGGGGCAATACACAGTATTAAGAACTAAGGGTATGCAGACTTTTGAACAGGGGTCATTTCATTTTTTTCATTGTTGCCATGTTTTGTTTTATGAGTGTACCATTCTGTTATAACCTACAGTTGAATATGTGTAAGAAATAAAAGAAATGTGTTTTGCCTGCTCACTCTTGTTTTCTTTAAAAATGGTACATACAGGTGCATCTCAATAAATTAGAATGTCGTGGAAAAGTTCATTTATTTCTGTAATTCCACTCAAATTGTGAAACTCGTGTATTAAATAAATTCAGTGCACACAGACTGAAGTAGTTTAAGTCTTTGGTTCTTTTAATTGTGATGATTTTGGCTCACATTTAACAAAAACCCACCAATTCACTATCTCAAAAAATTAGAATATGGTGACATGCCAATCAGCTAATCAACTCAAAACACCTGCAAAGGTTTCCTGAGCCTTCAAAATGGTCTCTCAGTTTGGTTCACTAGGCTACACAATCATGGGGAAGACTGCTGATCTGACAGTTGTCCAGAAGACAATCATTGACACCCTTCACAAGGAGGGTAAGCCACAAACATTCATTGCCAAAGAAGCTGGCTGTTCACAGAGTGCTGTATCCAAGCATGTTAACAAAGTTGAGTGGAAGGAAAAAGTGTGGAAGAAAAAGATGTGCAACCAACCAAGAGAACCGCAGCCTTATTATTGTCAAGCAAAATCGATTCAAGAATTTGGGTGAACTTCACAAGGAACGGACTGAGGCTGGGGTCAAGGCATCAAGAGCCACCACACACAGACGTGTCAAGGAATTTGGCTACAGTTGTCGTATTCCTCTTGTTAAGCCACTCCTGAACCACAGACAACGTCAGAGGCGTCTTACCTGGGCTAAGGAGAAGAAGAACTGGACTGTTGCCCTTTTCAGATGAGAGCAAGTTTCGTATTTCATTTGGAAACCAAGGTCCTAGAGTCTGGAGGAAGGGTGGAGAAGCTCATAGCCCAAGTTGCTCGAAGTCCAGTGTTAAGTTTCCACAGTCTGTGATGATTTGGGGTGCAATGTCATCTGCTGGTGTTGGTCCATTGTGTTTTTTGAAAACCAAAGTCACTGCACCCGTTTACCAAGAAAGTTTGGAGCACTTCATGCTTCCTTCTGCTGACCAGCTTTTTAAAGATGCTGATTTCATTTTCCAGCAGGATTTGGCACTTGCCCACACTGCCAAAAGCACCAAAAGTTGGTTAAATGACCATGGTGTTGGTGTGCTTGACTGGCCAGCAAACTCACCAGACCTGAACAATTGTCAAGAGGAAAATGAGAAACAAGAGACCAAAAAATGCAGATGAGCTGAAGGCCACTGTCAAAGAAACCTGGGCTTCCATACCACCTCAGCAGTGCCACAAACTGATCACCTCCATGCCACGCCGAATTGAGGCAGTAATTAAAGCAAAAGGAGCCCCTACCAAGTATTGAGTACATATACAGTAAATGAACATACTTTCCAGAAGGCCAACAATTCACTAAAAATGTTTTTTTTATTGGTCTTATGATGTATTCTAATTTTTTGAGATAGTGAATTGGTGGGTTTTTGTTAAATGTGAGCCAAAATCATCACAATTAAAAGAACCAAAGACTTAAACTACTTCAGTCTGTGTGCACTGAATTTATTTAATACACGAGTTCACAATTTGAGTTTAATTACTGAAATAAATGAACTTTTCCATGACATTCTAATTTATTGAGATGCACCTGTATATTACCAATTCTCCAAGGGTATGTAAACTTTTGAGCACAACTGTACATTTTCTCCAAGATAAATTTAAAGCGAATAACTGAACGCTAATTCATTTATGTATTGATTTAAATCATAGTAAAAGCGATAGTAAACAAACAGTTCACAGGATCAAAATGAGTGTGTTATGAGACGTTATAAACAGCTCTGTTCACTTACGCTAATGTTATTAGATGTGTAATCACTATTAAATTAAAACTTTTCTCTTTTCAAGTGACTGTAATAATTGTTTGCCTTGATTCTGATTCACAGTCTGCACTATTATTCAATCAAAATACTGTGTAATTTAACAATTTCTTTTACAAATTTTTTCAGATAAGTGTGCATTACGTCACTCATACCAGCCCACGTAAAATATTATCCATTCCGTTTATGAGAATATCCACAATCGCGTCTTTCACGGCATTTTCTCATTCATTCCAAAGGGGAGTTCTGCAGAGCTTGTCAGAGCAAGCAACCGTAATCGAGGGGGGCGGAGCTTAGTGAAGGGTCAATTCTTCCCATAGAGGGCATTATAACAAAACAAAAAAACTGTCATAACTATGCAACCCTTCCATAAAGGATGTAGGAATTTGACATGCATCTTCTTTGGTTTAAGTGCTTAAATATCCCTAAAATATTAATCTGACAAATAAACAAATATGGCCCATAATGACTGTTGTCCTGTATCTTGTGAGCACAATATTCAAACTCAACAAAAATTTGTAGACATGGACAATAGAACATTCTGAGGTCACATGCCAAATGTATTTATCACATGCCAGGATCTATTCTGTCAGTTTCGTCTGTTTTATTCATGTTCTCTACACTTAGACTGCTTAGGCCCCAATCATTGCCCCTTGCAGCTGTATTTTATATTACTATTCTGAAATAATTACGATAGTAATCAGTAAAAACATCAAACAGATCGGTTTGTCATGTTTTTTATCATTGGAAAGGTCTCAACTAGTAAAATACAGCAAACGTTTGTTTCACTCAAAACTATGGTGAGTATTTGTATGTTGACCGTCAGGCACACATTGAAGGGGGCGTTCACACGCATTCTTGTGTACAAAAACAGCTGGGGGGGGTTCTTCTAAAAATGGCCATCATTATATTGTGCACATCTACTCTGCCTACAGTTGAAAGCTTTAATACGAATACAATTCCTCACAGATGTCTAATCAGATGTGTGTGTGTGTGTTTGTGTGTTAGGGTTTGGGAGACGCGGATGTGGACTTGTGAGAGATGGCCGTGTCTGACAGGCAGATGTCAGGTGAGAAAATAATCTGAATGCAAGAATGAAATATATTGTATAATGTTTACAGGCATTCAGAATAAACTCAGCCGCCTGTATGGAGGATTTTGACATCTGCAACGATCAGACCAGGAGTGAAATGAATATTCTTACATCTGTTTGAAACGATACTGCATTTACCCAAAGAAATGTCTGAGCCATTCATAAAGGTTGCAAATGCTTCTCCACACATTGTATAAGTGACTCTGGATCACTGCAGTATAGAAACTTGCATATCTCCCCCAGTTATTTGTTTTCCATATAGTAATGCCAAAGCATCAATACACACAACAAGAGCAGTGCCAAGAAAAAGAAAAAAAGAAGCCATGATTGTCTGTGCCTGCCTTTTTCTATGGCTAGATTATGATCACCTAACCTGTATTTGGTGAAAATCTGTCCCTGAATGTCCCCTGTTGGAATGTCCCCAAAATGAAAATTCTCTCATCATTTACTCACCCTCATGCCATCCCAGATGTGTATGACTTTCTTCTACTGAACACAAATGAAGATTTTTAGAATAATATTTCAGCTCTGTTGGTCCTACAATGCAAGTGAATGTTGATCAGAACTTTTGTAGCTACAAAAATCACATAAGACAGCATAAAAGTAGTCCATATGACTCCAGTGGTTTAATCAATGTCTTCAGAAGCGATATGATGTATCGATGATGTATATGTGTGGGTGAGAAACAATTTAAGTTCTTTTTTACTATAAATCTCCACTTTCACTTTCAGATGTAAAAGTGAAACTAAAGCGGCACCACGTGTGACTTTCAGATGTGAAAGTGGAGATTTAGAGTAAAAAAAGGACTTAAATATTGATCTGTTTCTCACCCACACCTATCATATCACTTCTGAAGATATGGATTAACCACTGGAGTCTTATAGATTAAATTTCTGTTTAATTTATGTGCTTTTTGGAGCTACAAAGGTTGTGGTCACCATTCACTGGCATTGTATGGACCTACAGAGCTGAAATATTCTTCTAAAAATCAAAATTTGTGTTCTGCAGAAGAAAGAAAGTCATACACATCTGGGATGGCATGAGGGTGAGTAAATGATGACAGAATTTTCATTTTTGGGTGAACTATCTCTTTAAAGGGGAAATGAAAACAAATATAACAGATTAAAATAGACAATGGTGGAAATTTTACAACTCTGACTGTCAGAGTGACGGATAATGATTTTTTTTTTCTAGCACAACCTCTAATTGCAGTGTATTAGAACAACTTGATTTGAGATGTATGATTCTAATTAAGTCTCTCTCTTAGTCGGGCTGCTGGAGTCCCGACGGAAGCTGTCTATTGTTCAGTATTCAGGGAGAGAGACTCATCTATGCCCTCACATTCTCTGACCTCACAGGTATTAACAAACAATAACAAATACACTGAAATGTTACTAAATTCATAATTTCTTTTGTGTTTTTTTATTTTTTATTCTGTAATCAATACAGGTTCTGCTTAATTGACAGCATTTGTGGCTAATGTTGATTGCAACAAAAATAAATTTAGACTGGTCCCTCCTAAAAAAAAAAAAAAAAAAAAAGCAAAAATCGATGTTACAGTGAGGCACTTTCAATGAAGCCAATCTGTAAACATTAAAATACTCACTGTTTCAAAAGTATAGACACAAGACATAATATGTGTGATAACATGATTTTAGTGTGATGAAATCACTTACTAACTGCATCTGTGTAAAGGTATATCCAATTTTACATTTTTGTTGCCATGACAACTTAAAGATGTAAACCGTGTATTCCAGGTAATTCAGTAAGTAGTCTGCTGCAAAAATGACAATTTAAACAAATTTAAAGCTCGAACAATGCTTGAGTTTTAACAGAGAGGGCCTAAAATTAATTTCTGAAAATGGGGGGGGTGGGGGTGAAACTTGTATGGTGCGTCCCAAACTGCACACTTCTGCACAATTCTGTAAGTCATTTTGTAACTAAAGTAGTGCGAGTAGTATGTTAACACTGAAAATGCAACAAAAAGAAGTGTACTATGAGTAGCCGGATGATGCTCTTCTTCTTCAACCGTTTAAACGTAGTGTGTAATGATGGAGAGTTCATGCGCTCACATCTGATTACATCTGCTCTGTGCTGCCTCCCTCACTAAACCAATTGCAGTTTGCTTACCGCAACAACCGCTCCACTGATGATGCCATTGCATCTACACTACACACTGCTCTCTCCCACCTGGAAAAAAAGAACACTTATGTGAGAATGCTGTTTGTAGACTACAGCTCAGCATTTAACACCATAGTGCCCTCCAAGCTAGATGAGAAACTCCGGGCTCTGGGCTTAAACAGCTCGCTGTGCAGCTGGATCCTGGACTTCCTGTCAAGCAGACGCCAGGTGGTTAGAATGGGCAGCAACATCTCCTCATCACTGACCCTCAACACTGGAGCCCCGCAGGGCTGTGTTCTCAGCCCACTCCTGTATTCCCTGTACACACATGACTGTGTGGCAACACACAGCTCCAAGTTTGCTGATGATACGATGGTGGTAGGTCTGATCACTGACAATGATGAAACAGCCTACAGAGAGGAGGTGCACACTCTGACATGCTGGTGTCAGGAGCACAACCTCTCCCTCAACGTCAGCAAGACAAAGGAACTTGTGGTGGACTTCAGAAGAAAAGCATAGTGCACATTGTTAAGGGCATAGGGAGGGTAAGAATATTGATTTTCCAATCCATCGCGATCTTCATTTGAACGATATCGGTTCTTGCATCCCAAGATCTATCTTTTACTCTATGCACAACCCTCCACTACAATAAGAGGAAATTTCCAAATTTCACGCTATGCGACTTTACAGGAATGCTGGTTTTGTTAGAGACAGTGCAATTTTAGCATGTGTTCAACAAATCAATTTAAATATTTAGTACAAATTAAAAATAGTACAATTTATGCAATTAAACAAATAACATGTAACAAAAAATAATATAAGAAATATGTTGATTGATTAAATACATGGATTTGTATTTAAAATATTTTTTCTTTTTACAAAAAATATAATTATTAAATGTATATTTTCTTAATGTACCTTGTTAGATGAGTATTGACACTGACTACCACCCCTGGAGTCGCAAGTTCGAACCCAGGCTGTGCTGAGTAACTCCTAAGCAACCAAATTGGCCCAGTTGCTAGGGAGGGTAGAGTCACATGGGGTAACCTCCTCATGGTCACGATTAGTGGTTCTCGCTCTCAGTGGGGTGTGTGGCAAGTTATGCGTGGTTCGCGGAGAATAGCATGAGCCTCCACATGAGTCATGCACAGCAAGCCACGTGATAAGATGCACGAATTGACTGTCTCAGAAGCCACCTGGATTGAGGTGAGTAACTAAGCCACCACGAGGACCTGCTAAGTAGTGGGAATTGGGCATTCCAAATTGGAAGAAAAGGGGATAACATTTTTTTTTTTTCACCTTGTTAGAAGGTCCCCTGTATAATTAACAGCATTAGCTGGGAGAAAATATATTTTTAAATGTAAGCAAAAGGGACATTATAACTGAAATAAACCCAAAATGAATTGATATCGGTATCTAATCGAGAGCTTGTGAATCAAAATCGATCCGGGAAATGTGAATCAATACCCAGCCCTATAAGTGCATAGTGTATAGTGTGCCATTTGGGACACAACTGTAGGACTAACAGGGCTCCAGACATTTTATTGATAATTTTTGTGGCTAATTTTGGAAGCGGTCCCAAAAGTGACTACAACTTTAGCTGACTCTCTTTGATGCGCTGTTGTTTACCACTAGGACCTAAGTTATGAGAAATATCAAACAGCCAATGCTCCGAAAACATTACAAAACTGTGCTACACGCTAGGGGTCGACCGATATGGTTTTTTCAGGGCCGATAACGATTATTAGTAATCAAAGTGACCAATAACCAATATTTGGGGCCGAAATACATTTGCAGTAAAAATGCAAATTTTAGTGTCAAAATTTACACTAACACAAAACATCCTCTAAATTTCTATGAACATGTATTTAATGAAATGCTGCAAAACATTTCAATATTGTCTTTTGATAAATACTGGAAAAAAACATTTGACGTTATTGCCTGTTAGAACATCAGCGACTCTTTAAGCTTAAATAACTGTACTTCATATTATCACAGTTTACTCTTGTTGTGCTTCAGGAGGCCCTAAAACTGCAACAGTGGTGGCCGATCTCTCTGAGACCACCTTCGCTGGACCTGATGGAGACATCATGTAAGCTGTGTTTCCTTTTCATAACTCTTGTACAGCAGTGAACACTCCACATTAAACACTCATAAAGTAGAAATGGTAGTACAGTATTAGCTGAATGCCCAATACTCGAGATTGTCTCAACCACGGTTAGAAATGTATTCTTTGTTGACATACATTGCACATGCAGGCTGGTATATATACAGTTGAAGTCAGAAGTTTACATACACCTTCTCCAAATACATTTAAACTCAGTTTTTCACAATTCCTGACATTTAATTGTAGACATTCTCTGTCTTAGGACAGTTAGGATCACTATTTTAAGAATGTGAAATGTCAGAATAATAATAGAGAGAATGATTTATTTCAGCTTTTATTTCTTTCATCACATTCCCAGTGGCTAAGAAGTTTACATACACTTTGTTAGTATTTGGTAGCATTGTCTTTAAATTATTTAACTTGGGTCAAACGTTTTGGGTAGCCTTCCACAAGCTTCTCACAATGAGTTGCTAGAATTTTGGCCCATTTCTCCAGACAGAACTGGAGTAAATGAGTGTAACTGCCTCCATGCTCGCGCACACTTTTTCAGTTCTGCCCATAAAGTTTCTATCAGGTTGAGGTGAGAGCTTTGTGATGGCCACTCCAATACCTTGAATTTGTTGTCCTTAAGCCATTTTGCCACAATTTTGGAGGTATGGTTGGGGTCATTGTCCATTTGGAAGACCAATTTGCGAGTGAGCTTTAACTTTCTGGCTGATGTCTTGAGATGTTGCTTCAGTATATCCACATAATTTTCCTTCCTCATGATGCCATCTATTTTGTGAAGTGCACCAGTCCCTCCTGCAGCAAAGCACCCCCACAACATGATGCTGCTACCCCCATACTTCACGGTTGTGATGGTGTTCTTTGGCTTGCAAGCCTCACCCTTTTTCCTCCAAACATAACAATGGTCATTATGGCCAAATAGTTCAATTTTAGTTTCATCAGACCAGAGGACATTTCTCCAGAAAGTAAGATCTTTGTCCCCATGTGCACTTGCAAACTGTAGTCTGGCTTTTTTTGTGGTGGTTTTGAAGCAGGGACTTCCTTGCTGAGCAGCCTTTCAGTTTATGTCGATATAGGACTTGTTTTACTGTGGATATAGATACTTGTCTACCTGTTTCCTCCAGCATCTTCACAAGGTTCTTTGCTGTTGTTCTGGGATTGATTTGCACTTTTCGCACCAAACTACGTTCATAGGAGACAGAATGCGTCTCATTCCTGAGCGGTATGATGGATGTGTGGTCCCATGGTGTTTATACTTGTGTACTATTGTTTGTACAGATAAACGTGGTACCTTCAGGTGTTTGGAAATTGCTCCCAAGAATGAACCAGACTTGTGGAAGTCCACAGTTTTTTTTCTGAGGTCTTAGCTGATTTCTTTTGATTTTTCCATGATGTTAAGCAAAGAGGCACTGAGTTTGAAGGTAGGCCTTAAAATACATCCACAAGTACACTTCCAATTCTGTACACCTCCTATCAGAAGCTAATTGGCTAATTGCCTAAAGGCTTGACATCATTTTCTGGAATTTTCCAAGCTGCTTAAAGGCACAGTTAACTTAATGTGAACTTCTGACCCACTGGAATTGTGAAATAGTCAATTAAATGTGAAACAGTCTGTCTGTAAATAATTGTTGGAAAAAATTACTCATTCACAAAATAGATGTCCTAAATTACTTGCCAAAACTATAGTTTGCTAATACTAAATCTGTGGAGTGGTTAAAAAATTAGTTTTAATGACTTCAACTTAAATGTATGTAAACATCTGACTTCAACTGTATGTTTTATGTGAAGATATAAAAAATTTCTCAAATCATATTTTGGCATTCATCATCATCAATGTTTGCCTTTCACCAGTAAAAAAAAACTGGGCCAGGGATCTCTGGTTCACGGAATGACCCTACTAGGACACCTGTGTAAAAATCACCTTGACACCAGTTGCTTAAAAGTCATTGCAAAAATGGCTCAGAAAAGTGAAGTTATTTCTGAGAAAAGCTCTGGCTGTATTTGTTTGCAGATGACTCTTGCTTATGTGTTTACAGCATGTTCATTCCATGATTTTACATGTTTGCTCTGTCAAGGTTAAATGCATTCATACAGGCTTTTTCTTAGTCATAAACAATGTGGAAATCAGGACAGAACAATTATGTTATGTGTACTGTGTGTTCATTGTCTCAGAGCAGTGTTTAATTTACAATTTTACTCTGTAGAGTTGGTGAGTCTAAGCCGCTGGTTATGAATAAATGAGGATTTGTAGTGTTTCAAGCCTGTATGTTGATGGTGCTCTTCTGTTTGTCAGTGTTGGTGGAGAGGTGCGCTCGCTGTCATGGGATCCAAGAGGAGAAAGACTGGCCGTGCTGCTGAAAGGTCAAAACAAAACATTTCTGACTTCACTGTATCTGCACAGACACTAACCATTACAAATAATCACCACATTGATAGACTGGGTTGTAAATTGTATCGAGTTATATGGAGATTTTACTGGAAAATTGATAGGTCCATAAATCACGTTTGATTTTCCATGTTCCATGTTTGATTCTACTTTGTCTTTATGAAAATGTACCATATAGTTCTTCCAATCAGTAAAATATTATTAGGCTTGGTCATTTTAAAATGCCATTGATATCAGAAGACATTCTGTGGTAAGAGCTCTTTCAGTCTTGGCTGTTGGTGATCTGGTCACACGACTGAACGTGCAATATCCCAAGTGTTATTCCACTGGACTACATTTGGATTCTCTTATTTCTGTACCCAAATCCTTGCTCATGTTTCTCTCCTGGTCTATTTTTGGGTGTTGCTTTAAATCATTATTTTCTCCCCTTTTCTTCAATTCTGTTCCCTATTAAGTGGCTTTCACATGACTTGCATCAGCATTGCTGAATATATGCAATGTCCTCGGCTGTCACGAATATGAAATTTGTTTTAGGGCTATGACGATTCATTGTCATATAAATTGCCATATTTCTTAAGGTGCATGTGTGCTTTTTACATATTTAACTTAAAATATTTCAATCAATATACATTTTTAATATATATTATGCAATAGTAAAATATTTCTGTTCTAATTTCTTCACTTTTACATTTTAATGCTCTTTGATACGAGCCCTTATTTCTCATGAAGAAAAATATTTGATTTCGTTTCATCATTTTATCACTCCACAGAAATAGAGTAAGGGTGCGTCTCTAGGGCTGCACGATATATATCGAATTTATCGAAATATCGCAAATGTGCATATCAAGATACAGGGCTTGTGATGACATGATTTTTCTTACGTTCAAAAGTAATGTTTATGGCGACAACAGTCCAGGCGTGCGATTGTCAGTTGGTGTGTGCGTGCAGTGTGCATATGAGCAGAGAGAAGACACATTTGATTTCAGTAAGTTGTATCGTATCTTTTAATATACCATCTGATGTTCATTCATGTTCCTTTTTTGTGCCATAAGAGAGAGAGCGAGCGAGCACTGTGCCCCGCTCCATTTGAATCTCAATCTGTCACACACAGCATTAAAAAGCATCTAAACAACATTTGTGCAGATAATGAGACTAAAAGTTCCACATTGTATCACCTAATTATGAAATAAATATGAACATGAATTACAGTGTAAATATTTAATATTTCATAACACAGACTATTTTAGGATATTTCATAATATGGTGAAATTAACTTTATATTCATATGCTTTTTAAAAATAAAATACAAATATTTAAATATTAATTTTAATGTCTGCTACATAGCTAATGGTAAATTTGTGTCTATTACACATGGTCTAAATACAGTTTGGAACAAAAGACGAGTGTTTTTGTGATCACTGTGATAGATGGTCATTTTTTTTATTTGGGCGGTGGGGGTTATAATGCTCTGTGCACTCCGATGACGTCATCATAGGAATATCATATCCCATATCGAATATCGCATTATCCAACAACTTATCGCATATTGCATTTTTCCTCCATATCGTGAAGCCCTAGTCGTCGTCTCTGTGTCACTGCGTGTCATTAACACTGCACATATGAACCCGTTATGACCGGTAACATTTGCCATTGCACAGTTGTTAAATTAAAGTGAAACTGGAGCGCTTTGTGTTCACTATCAAAGTTTATATTTGTTCATTTATATTTTCGCGGGAGTTTGTCATGAGTCTGCTGATGGTGCTTGAAGCGTTTTGAGAAGTGTTTCACATGCTCTTTCCCAAAAGCATCGTTAGCCAACTATGGGCGTAAGTTCCACAGTTACAAACATAGTTCAACGATTTGGTGTTTCTCGAAACCGTAGTTCCAGCGAACATTCTCAAACAGCATCGCAAAGTTGTGTGGTTGGAACTTTAGCTCTTTACCTGTGATCAGAAGCATAGTTCCTTATTGTTGCCACTGACCTTTTGAGTGTCAGCTAATGATGACTGGGAAGTTTGAATATAACCAAAGTTTGTCTTTGCCATGACAGGTCCAATTTTACAGTTTTTGTTTGTGTTTTTCCACACGTTTTTACCTACTGTAAATAATTATGTTTTTTAAGAATATGAAGCAACAAGAAATATTTAAAAACTGTTTAAAATTTATGAAGCTATGTTCATATCTTTTTTTTAATTAATATTTATATTATTGTTATGGGGCATTCAGAGACTACAGGTACTGAACTAATTAAAACTCACCAAGAACATCCTGAGACCTTAACGTAAATGAGTCCTATTTGTACATTCTGCAAATAATGTATCGAAGCTATTGCCAGGATTTTGTTTTTTTTCCATTATGCTTCTGCAACACTTCTCATGTGGAGGGCAAAGCAGCGTTCGTCGGTGATATTAAGCAGGAGTGTTGACAACTTGATGCGAGACATGGGGACGGCGCTTTACTGTGGGAATGTTCCTGAAGTACAGAAATGCAATAGACCAGATAAATTAATTTTGGTTATAAAAAATTTGGTAAATGACAAAAAAGTTTTGGTTAATGCAACCTCTGATCCAGTTGCCGGTTTGTAATGTAGTAGGTTTTGTGTTCTGCCTGATGTAACACCTTTTCACAGTAGAAATCTGTTGAAGGTGGCATTATCACAGGAAGTACACTTAAGTCTCCAATACACTTGTGGTGAAGTCGTTTTTTGTTTTCGTGCAGAGCTAAAAAGAAGGTGAAAACAGTTGAGCAACAGTATACTCTTTGCGATTGTTCGGACACCACCCGTGCCACTGGGGCTGGCGTTTAGAGGAATATTTAAATACGAGACACACACTGTCCTGTCAGCAGACTACATGTTAAACATTAACTAATATCACATTCAGATGTGTTATCAATGACTACATTCCTCATTCTACGGAGTAAAATCCACGAGATCAGTAAACGAACCACTCATTGTTGATTTAAAGTAATATATATGCAGTAGATAATGTGTAATTTGTCATGTTTATATTCTGCATTCATGGTGCTAATGCTAATATGCTATAAGCGACCATAATATGCACCTGTTACCCTCTGTTATTGTATTTGTTATTGATGGTTTTTGTGAAAAGAATGCACGAAAGAACTTCTTTTATAAAGAAAGACATTAAGCGCTTTTACATGCACGTTCTTACACCATGTGTGTAGACATGCCTTAAACGTCATTTATCGGGGTAAGCTCATACTGCATCAGCACACAGATTTTGCCCATTACTCAGATTTTGCGTTGGATATAAAGACCTTTACTGGCATTCCTTCCGGCTCATCCAATGTATGTTGTGTGCATTTCCGTTTACGTTTTGACATAAAAAAGCAGAGAATAATCGATGATTTCAAATCTCATGTAAACATGCTTTTCTTGCATTGTCTAAACTTTTTAATAAGCTGATTTTTTTATCATTATCAGTGTATTGGTGTGCATGGAAACGCATCTAAAACAAAATTACATGACAAATTGGATAATGTCATTATGCGAACAATCGTACAGATGTATGTAAGTTTGCACCAGCTTAGCAAGTCTGCACTCCAGTGTGTTTATGTTGACTGATCTTGACCGAGTGAAGAAATAAACTGGAATAGGTTGTTGGCTTCAAAGTAAGGTGCATGAAGCAGTGGGTCACACCCACCAATCACATCAAAGTTTTGGACTAATGGACTAATGTAAGAAGGTGTAACATTCAGTACAAAGTGTTCCTGAAAGTTCATGCTGGCAAACTGTTTCGAACCACTGCAATGAACTCAAACTCCTCTTTTTTTTTTTTTTTTTTTTTTGGCCAGATTTTTTACGAAATGTCACACCTGTTCGTTCATCCTTTTTTAGCTGGAGGTATATTTGTGAATACTTCTAAATGTCTCTTTGTGTTTCTCTCATCTTCTGCTCTTCATTTCTTCTGTTCAGGTGATTCACAGGCTGTCAATCATCCATCTGTTATTGCCGTGTTTAAAACTCGCTCAAGTCAAGTCTTTGAGCTGCTGCCATGGTGCGTATGAAATAAAAATTTGTTGCTCTCAAATAAATGCTCTTAAAACAGCCGGTGTGACACTTTCAGGGATTGGGCTCATTGCAGTTTATTCTAGTCAACATGATTTGCATTTCACAGTGCGGTGAGAGGTGTGCGTCTACACACCTGATGAATAACGGCTGTTATCAGTTATGATATTATGCGTGATGCAGTGACCCTGTTTACACCTGGTATGAACATTTGTCTTGGGTGATCCCATCACAAGTGGTCATCATACATTCTGAGGTGGTTCGAAACAAGGAGCTCTGTCAGAAACGCATGTGACCTTTTTGCAATAGTGTAACTATCTCCATGTGTCCCAAATAACAGCATAGTTTGCCTACTCCCACTGTCAGTCAGCGACTGCAATAAGATCAAGGGTTTAAAGCAGTCTTTCTAAATTCCAGTCATGGGGACCGACAGCACTGCACATTTTGGATGTCTCCTTACAACCAGTTCAGGTCACGGAGCCTCTACTACAGGGTTCCCACGGTCATGGACAACCTGGAAATATCAGGGAATTTTGAAATTGTGTTTTGCAGGCCTGGAAAAGTCATGGTAACTAACAGAATGTTAATATAATGGAAAAATCTTGGAAATATAGTGAATATAAACTTTTTTAGTTAGCCTGTGATCTTAAATATTTCATGCCCTAATTATTGCTCTTCGTAAGAGCATGTAGAGTAGAACTTGCTTGTAAGTTATTAGCATTGAAGAAAGCAATTTGTGAGCAAATCCTTCATTTGAGTCAGTTTTTTGCAGTTATTTGGTTGAAAGATTCATTAGTGAGTTAGTCTAAATCAAAATAATAATTAAATATTGATTTCTATAAATCACAAATGACCGTAAAATTCATGGAAATTCATTGGTCGTGAAGAGAAAAATGAGCAAATGAGTTGAATCAGGTGTGTTAAATATTATAATAAATATTGAAAATATTAATATTATCTTGTGTGTGTGTGTGTTTGTGTGTGTGTATGTATATATATATATATTGTATATAATATAAATACTGGAAATATCCCAGATGTACAGTCTGTTGGTTTCCATGATTAGAATTGAGAACCACTGGTTTAAATTTTACTGATTACATATGGCTTTAAAAGAAATGAATCATCCAATCAAAATATACAGATATCAGAGAAAATCTTTGGTATGCCATACTGTGTGCATTGCCACTGATAATGTAAGTTTAAAAAAAAATGTTTTTACTCATGACGAGGAAATGAATTATAGATATCTACAATTCAATATTTCCTAAATTACTAATTCTTGATATCAGCAATGAATTATGATGATATCAAAAATGACTTTTCTTGCAGAAATAACTACTCTTGATTTTCAAAAGTTGAACTAGTAAAAACATAATTCTTGATATCTGTAACTGCATTTTCAGTAGTAGAATTTCACAATGATCTGACAGTCACTCCTGTTCAGTTACAGTTGTAATTTTCGATATTTGTAAATGTATTTTTTTTTATTTTTTTTTCACCCAATTTGGAATGCCCAATTCCCAGTGCGCTTTTAAGTCCTCGTGGTCACGTAGTGATTCGCCTCAATCCAGGTGGCGGAGGATGAATCTCAGTTGCCTCCGTGTCTGAGACCGTCAACCCGTGCATCTTATCACGTGGCTTGATGAGCGCGTTGCCACGGAGACACCATCGTGGCATCCGCGCTCAACTCACCACGCGCCCCACCGAGAATGAACCACATTATAGCGACCACGAGGAGGTTACCCCATGTTATTCTACCCTCCCTAGCAACCGGGCCAACTTGGTTGCTTAGGAGACCTGGCTGGAGTTACTCAGCACGCCCTGGGATTCGAACTAGTGAACTAGCGATCTCTAGGGGTGGTAACCAGCATCTATTTTAACATGTTAGATTTGGTATTTCAGATGCCAAATATCTGAAAATGGATTTCAGATAACAGTAAATTTGAAGAGTAATTAAAGATACAGTATCTTAAAATTCCTTCTTACCAGTTAGAATCACATGATAGATATCTGAAATTAACATTGCCACTAGTGAAACCACAATTACTATTTGTTGTAATTGAGTTGTTGACATCAGGAATGGACATTTTCACTAGTAACAGGGTCATCTCTTGACTTTTCATGAAAAGGATTTCAAATGATAAATGATAGATATCTGTAATTGTGTTTACAGATATACTCCAATCAGGAGTGACTGACAGATCATTGTGAAATTCTACTAGTGAAAATGCAATTACAGATATCAAGAATTATTTTTTTACAAGTTGAAATTTCATCTTTGACATCAAGGATATATACTACGAGTAATGACGTCATTTAAAAAAATTTTTTTTACGTTTTTACTAGTGCAAAAGTAAAAACTGACATCAGAAAGGAGTATTTTCACGAGTAGTAAGTGATTCCATTTTACTGATATCAAGAATTAGCATTTTTACTAATGAAAATCTAATGACAGGTGTCTATAATTCATATAATTAAATAATTAAGCATGATTAAATGTCAAAAGGGCTTGCGATAGATCAGTTCAGTTAATAAGGATACTTTTTTCATGTGCTTTTTTTCTTTATTGTGCTTTATCAACATGCAGTGTCACAGATGTAGCGAGTGGTATATGTAGTCATGATAGAGACACTCCTCTTAAAATCATACTTGCGATTGTATCACCTGAGACGGATTAGCAGGTGTAAGCTGGTCCCATGTGTTGTAATGCGTATTGTATTTGTATGTAGTTGGCGTTACCCAGCCCTGTTTCACACTGTCTTCATTTGTCACTCTCTTTCAGTGGTTTTGTGATGGGAGAGGCTGGAGCAGAACCTCGATTCATGCAGTTCCACTCACACTTCCAACACGGAGCTCTGCTCACTGTGGTCAGTCACGCACGCACGCACACACACACACAGACAGACAGAGACAGAAACCTGTTAATGGCAACAGATTTAAAGCAAAACTTGATTTGGCCAATTTATGAACCTTTTCCAAAATGTTCCTACCTACCTGGAGGGGTAGGTTGTGCCTTTATGTGTCCGATGCAAATAAAATTTTGTTTTAGTTAAAATGTTTGTCTTAAAAAAAAAAAAAAAAAAGTCCTTTAAATTTAGTAATTTTTTCATCATATATTACTTATTTACATATACATGTAAACAAATATACATACATATATTTACATTTACATTTAGTCATTTAGCAGAGCATGCTCTTATACAAAGCGACTTACAAATGAGGAGCATAGCAAGCGATTTGTCATACAGTAGTCATCAGTATCTGCAGTTTCACAGTGCCAAGCTCCAAGAGTAGCTGGAGTACTACAGAAGCTAGAACAGAAGAGACAGACAAGGAAAGTTTTTTTTTTTATTATTTTTTATTTTTTTTATTTATTAAATGGTGAGTGCATATTCATTAAATTGAGTCAATTTTATTCTGACTAAAATAATAATTTTTTTAAAATTACATTTTATTTGACAATAATGTGCAAAATGACAAAAATATTTATGTAACTGTAATAGACCAAACTTTCACTGAATATTCTTATCACCGAATATTCAAATATTTCGAAAAATGTATGAACTACTTACAATTATTTAAACATTTTTCAAACACTTTTTAGGATTTAAACAACATTTCAAAACTGTCATAATTATATTAACGGTATGTTTTAATTAAAACAAAAAAATATGTTTATCGTCACGTGTCTTTTCGTCTCGTCTTCATTATCGTTGACAAAATAAAAATACTGGTCATATAGTATGTGCTTTTAAGTGAAAAGAATGAAGAGTGAAGAAAATGCTAAATAAAGAAGAAAATGCCTTTTATAGAGTTTTCATCACATAGCTCGTATAACCAAAATGTGCTGTTTTGTGGCTTTTCATTTTCAAGCACATTGTTTTTATTCCAGCTCAGCATGATAAAACCCATTTGCACATTATGTGCATTTTCCAGTTAAAGCAGTTTACACAGAATCTACAATGGCAGACAATTTACATATCAATGTATTCAGTAAGGAAACTTACCTAATGGTTCATGCTTTCTACTGTTACATGTTTTATTTCATTTCAATTGCCAGATGTTTTTATTTTTTAGACAGGAAAAAAAGCATTTGAAGCTCAATTCTTCGGTTTTAAAAAGAACCTCGCTGGTGTTATAATGTTCCCAGCCACACTGGTTACATGTTCAGAATGCAATGTTCATCTAGTCAATGACAGTACTGACAAAAATTTACAAGATGTTTTCTTTTATTTCATTAAGGAAGACGAGATGAAAAAATGTGCATCATTCTATGTAACAATTTTACTATTGGCAACAATATGATAAGAAATAAGTAACACGGTAAGATATTACCATGGCACTAACAATGTTTTAGAAAAAGAAAATCCTTGCTGAATAAAACCTTGACCATTTTACCAGTAATTTTATTTTGGGTATTGCCAGTTTAAGCTGTGTGATGTAAAAGAGTTGACCAGTAAACTGAAGCGCTTTACTGGCGATTTAATCACCTTACTCAAACTCATCCTATATATGAGATTAATCAGCTATATCAACAACATAAATAGAATATTACAACTTACAGTACATCTGATTTTGCACAGACAATAAAGCAAATGCATAGCTCAACTTGATAAATTGCATGCAAAATACGTAATTTGCGTTGTGAACAGGCCGTTGGCTTAACAAAGCGCAATGTATAGCGCAAAATCCTAAAGTGCCTAAAAGATGGAAAATTGAATCTCTTTAGCATTAAGAATCCACAACACAGTAACAAAGGATCTAATGCTTCTCTATACTCATTATATGCTAATATTTCAGGACTTCATTTCAGGTTTTCGCAAGGTCTAACATAAGCTGATCCATATACGTTTGCATCACCGGCAGTGGCACTGCACTAACGCGGAGGGGACGGTTATCACAGTGATCCTTGCACCCCTATGCTTTATGGATATGACAAAAATGGACACTGGTTTTTGGGAGACCGCACACTTTGTAAAAATTCTTTGAATTGAAAAGCACAATCCAGAAACAATGATAGCCACAGAATGTAGACGGGTTGGCACTCCTAAGAACAAGTAACGTTTATATTTATTCATTGTCGTTTTCACATAAATGGGGAAAAACTGTGTTACAGACATAACAGTTGAAAATGCAGCACTTGCATGATCAGGGAAAACCATCCAAAACACTCAGTATGGTCAAAGACTGTTAAGCCCAAGATGGACCACTTGTATTAAAATGAATGGGGGAAATTGGAACGCCCAATATGGCGGGTGGAGAAAAGGAAGTCCTGCCTTACGGGTACAAGAGCCAATCAGCATTTAGACAGTGTTCTAAAGAAGCACAATTTATGATCCCGTTGTGTCAGATTTTACTGCTGATTTGAAATATGTTCTTTGATCGTAATCTTGACCAACTGTTTTGGAGATTTCAGTCTTACCTATTCAAGTTGATAAGAGCTGCACTTTTATGCCGTGCTCTCTAGCAGGTGTGTATGGCACACTGAGCAGTCTTATATTACATTTTATACCACGGGTCTGTTGAATGCTTGATTCTGATTGGTTGACAGGCATTCTAAGTTGTACAATTATTTTCCAGTAAACACACGGCTATGAAGTAGTTCCAGGTCTTGGCCACACAACGGTTCCATTTAATTGTTTCAGTTATTTCAAAGATCCCTACAGGCTACCACAACAAAATAACCAATTAAAACATATGTCTATAATATCCTAAATTTATTTCAGTTTCTGTTAAAATCCACCCTTGCGCTTTCACCCACACTGACACATTCGCGCACACACACAGAGTCGAGACCAATAGAGCCTTGATGTAAATGCACCCCCGCAACTTGATCAATACAACAGTTTCTATATTAACCAAAATAACTTTTAATATCTGTGGAAAGCACCCTTAGGTTCCCCCTCTCCCTCTCTTTCGCTCTCACACATGGACACACAAGTGACATTTTTGAACTAGCAACGATGGCTTGGACTGGCTCAAAGCAAGACACTGAATCCATGGCAGAAGAAAGTAGTTCCTCTCACAAGAGCATTTTATGATATCTCAGGTGTATATGACTTTCTTTCTTCACCAGAACACATTTGAAGAAAAGTAGAAACATTTCTTAGCTCAGTAGGTCCTTAAAATGCAAGTGAATGGAGATTTCTCATTTGAAGGTCCAAAAATCACAGTCAGCATAAATGTCATCCATATGACACCAGCTGTTAAATTCATGTTTTTTGAAGTGACACGATCACTTGTGGTGCGAAAAAGATCAATATTTAAGTACTTTTGAACTATAATCCAACATTTCACGAGAGGGTGGAGTCCAAGCGGTCTCTCGTGTGATGTATTCGCGTTGGCATGGATACAGATGTAATCTCGCATTCTCCACTTGGCCGAGACATCCAGGATAAGCACACAAATGCCCCATTGTGAGTAAAGAAACAGATAAATACAGACCTAAACCAAAATCAACCAAACTACTGTACAGTGTTCTTCCTCCTCACTTTTTTTTTTTTTTTTCACCCAATTTGGAATGCCCAGTTCCCTATGCGCTTTTTTAAGTCCTCGTGGTCACGTAGTGATTTGTCTCAATCCGGGTGGCGGAGGACGAATCCCAGCTGCCTCCGCGTCTGAGACCGCCAACCCACGCATCTTATCACGTGACCTGTTGAGCGCGTTGCCACGGAGACATAGCGTGTGTGGAGGCTTCACGCCATCTACCGCGGCATCCACGCTCAACTCACCATGCACCCCACCAAGAAAGAACCACATTATAGCGACCACGAGGAGGTTACCCCATGTGACTCTACCCTCCCTAGCAACCGGTCCAATTTGGTTGCTTAGGCGACCTGGCTGGAGTCACTCAGCACACCCTGGGATTCGAACTAGCAAGCTGGCGAAGCTTTTTCTATTTTTCTTCAAATGTGTTCTGCTGAAGAACAAAAGTCATATACACCTGGGGTATCATGAGGGTGAGTAAATAATGAGAGAATTTTTATTTTTGGGTGAACTATTCCTTTAAGTGATATGCTGTTTCCTCACAAAAGCTATTTATTCAGTGTACTGAAGCATCTCCTCCATAGACATCCACTCAAAAAGAATGGCCTCTTGTCTCCTCACCAGTGTACCGCCATAGAATGTCTATGAGACTGCAGCGTTATGCTATTTTATGCTAAGCTTGTTGGCTCCCCTTGATAGGAGGGCTCTGAATGAACTAACAACAAACCACACTAGTCTTGCATGACACTAGCAACAGCACCAGATGTGTACTAATGTTCAAACCATGGAGCTCTGAAATACCGGTTCAAACAGCTGGGCGGAGCGTAATTATGAATGCAGGTATCTCGAGATGTGTTTTACTAAGTTTCAAACTGTGTTTAACTTCACACAATGACCTAAAAATGCTGTGTTTATGATGCGCCACAACCAAAGTGAGACGCTCCAGAAGTGTCCGTCTGCTGCATTAGGGTTAATGTACACTGTACAATGTACACTGACCAGTCCTAAAAAAAAAAAAAAAATCCCTTTATTATAAATCTGTTTCGGACAGGTTCACTAATTCAAATGCAAATGGATTACTGTTGACTGTAGGCCAATGATAGGCTTATGTTCAATAATATGGAAATAAATAATATATTGACCTATAAAGACACTTTTTGTATTGTCTTGTAAATGCTTTACTCGTTTGCTACAATAATGTAATGCATTTTAATTATCTGAATTGTTATATCTATAATATATATTTTATTTATAATTATTTAAACATAACTTTTAATAATTATATTTTGAATTATTGCTATTTCAGGGCCTTTCTCAGCAAATATTTATATATGCAAATAATTAATCTGCATCATGTAATTAATTTGATTCTAAATTTTAATAGATTGAAATACCTAATTATGCAAGGAATAATTGACGATGTACCGTTGAATGATTGCAAAATAATGCATACTCCGGGGAGGTAATGCGGCCACGACGCGCAGCAGAATAAATTATTCTTCTTATACCATATTCACCACACCCTGAAAGGTTAGTTCACCCAAAAATGAAAATCCTCTCATGATTTACTTACTTTTAAGCCATCCCAGATGTGTATGTCTTTCCTCCTTCAGCAGAACCGAAGTGAAGATTTCAGCTCAGTTTGTACATACAATGCAAGTAAACAGGTGCCATCAGGCTGCTGGCTGCTTGATGGTCCAAAAGGCATATTTAGGCAGCATAAAAGTAATCCACACGACTCCAGTCGATCAGTTAATGTCTCCTGAAGCAAATCGATAGGTTGGTGTAAGAAACAAATCGATAATTAAAACATTTTTAACTTAAATAAGAAATATAAATGATATTTGCCTTGATTTTTCTTCGTTTTCTTCAAACATCACTTGTCTCATTTCATCTCAAGCATGCTCTTCAATCACACCTTTGTACACTAACTTTTGGGGGAAAACATAATTTTCACACAATAAATATTGTAGTGGTTTATGTTTATTTTAACTCTTAGTTTAGATAATTGTAGTTATTAACAAGTAATGATTTGTATTTTTATAATGGATTTTCATAGTTTAATATTGAAAGTCTGGATCTGGGACAAGCCTAAAATGGGCAAATCTAAACATAAAAGGCATTTGTAAAGTACCAAAATAATTCATGAAAGCCTGGTAAGAAGTTCCAGAGTCTGTTTTGATAAAAACAACACTTGGGACATGACATTTCCCGGAGTTGAAGAAACACCCATGTGTATACAGTATATGCACTCAGTCCACACAACAGAAACACTATTACTGACAAAATCATCTGGAAACCTGAAATGACTGATGTAAAGTGTTGATGGTTTATTATTATGGACGATGAAAGAAAAAAATAAAAGATATCACCAGTTGTTAACCCCTGTTCCTGCTGTCTACTCTTTCTCTTTCTCTGATGGCAGTGCTGGTCTGACGGCCGCATCACTCATGTGCCGTTCTACTTCAGCAGTGCTGGTGTTTCAGGAGGATCCTCACAGCTGCTGCCCATCACCAGCACAACTGCAGATCACTCCACAAACACACTCTACACACAACACACTTCATGAACTCTAAACAAGTGTGATTACCTGTGAAATCTTTACAATCCAAATAAACATTTTGGCTGCTTCTTGTTTCATCATGACTTATTCTTTGTTGTTGTTGGTCATATCTGGGCTGACTGTCAAACAATGCGAAGATTAGTTTTCTTTACAAACAGCTGACAATTCTGTATTAAATCTATACTAGTAATTTTATAGTGTTTGTTGTCCTTCCGTTCTATCCATTCCAGGGAGGATCCCATCTATGATTTCACAAAATGTGTGTGCTTTTTCTGTTTGTTTAATAGGAAATGCTGGTAATATGCTGCTTAATAAAGCTAACTTTAAAAGGGGATGGGGAGAGAGATTATATTAGTCTAAAGGTCTACTGGCAGAACATTAACTTGTCCTGTCATAAACAGAAAAAAATGAACGAATGAATGAATGTAATTTTTTACAGAACATAACCGAAAACGGGAACAGTGATTTTCAATTGTTCCAGAATTAAAACGTTATTTTTAAATGCTGGTAACTGGCTATAACTGGTTATAATTTTTTTTTATGAAACTAAAGGCCAAAGGGTTTATCACAGTATATTTTTGGAACTACACCACTTCATGTTGCCTGAAAAAATGAAACGTGCTTTGATCCTGAAGAAACTGCTGCATCACACATTTCTTTGCATAATTGCCCATTGTGGATGTTGAATTCTTTAAATGAAGACTTTTCTAACAACTGTGTATAATTACTACATATACACGACTAATACAGATACATTATTAGAGGTAAAAAGTACTTCACTGAATTATTGTCAGATATGATGCATTAATACAGATTTGATGCTGCTGGTTTTGACTGAGAAGCAGATCTGTAATTCAAATTATACTTAGAGATAGTTCACCCAAAAATGAAAATTCTCTCATAATTTACTCATCCTCATGCCATCCCAGATGTGTATGACTTTCCTTTTTCTGTGGAACACAAATGAAGGTTTTTAGAAGAATATTTCAGTTCTGTTGGGCCATACAGTTTAAGTGAATGGGTGCCAAAATTTTGAAGCTCAAAAATCCACATAAGAGCAACATAAAAGTACTCCAGATGACTCCAGTGTTTTAATCCATATATTCAGAAGTGATATGATAGATGTGGGTGAGAAACAGATCAATATTTAACTTTAAATTCTCTTCCCTGCTCACTCATTCTCCATTTTCACTTTCACATTCTTGTGTTTTTGGTGATTTACATTCTTCGTGCATACCGCCACCTACCGGGCAGGCAGGAGAATTTATTATAAGAAATTACTTAAAAATGTATCTGTTTCTCACCCACACCTATCATGTCATTTCTGAAGACTTTGATTTAATCACTGGAGTCATATGGATTACATTTATGCTGCCTTCAACATTTTGGCACCCACTCACTTGCATTGTGTTGAACTACAGAGCTGAAATATTTTTGTAAAAAATCTTCATTTCTGTTCTGCAGAAGAAAGTCATACACATCTGGGATGCCAGGAGGGTGAGTAAATGATGAGAGAATTTCATTTTTGGGTGATCTATTCCTTTAAGACCTTTTTTTTTACTCTAAATCTCCACTTTCACATCTGAAAGTCACATGCGGTGCCTGTTTAGTTTCACTTTCACATGTGAAAGTTAAAGTGGAGATTTAGAGTAAAAAAGGACATAAATATTGATCTGTTTCTCACCAACACCTATCATATCACTTCTGAAGACATGGATGTAACCATTGGGGTTTTATGGATTACTTTTATACTGCCTTTTGGACATTCTGAGTTCTGGTCACCATTCACTTGCATTGTATGGACCTACAGAGCTGAGATATTCTTCTAAAAATCTTTGTATTCTGCTGATGAAAAAAGTAATATACATCTGGGATGACATGAGGGTGAGTAAATGAGAGACTTCATTTTTAGGTGAACTAACCCTTTAACTGTTAATTAACTGTATGCTTATTATGATTTCTGTGCTGATAAATCCACCACACAGGAACAAATTTAATTGCTGATTTTGTGAGGCAAGTGGCTTATTTTTCCAGACCAGGTTGCTTGTTTCTCTTGCGAGATCTAGCAAGACTGAAACTGGTATTTCATCCACCCCTTAGCGCAGAGTACTGTCATTTTAAAAAGAACGTTATTTTCTGTTCTTTTACTTTATTCTAACCAGTTACCATTTGGAATGAGATATTAGGCAGCATAATTAAGATACCTTTTGGAACAGGCTTTGTGTCAGGAGCACCTATGATGTCCCCAACTGCAGTCTCCAGAGGCAGCTCATTTGGTTTTGGAACAGACCTTATATTTTCAAGTAGGATGACACTTCATGGATCTGTAAACATCTTTCAAAGATACTGCTCATAAATACATAGGGGTGTAATCAAAACAAGCAAGTACAGCTGTAGTTGTCCATATCACAGTCCTCATTACAGCATCAAGAATCCCCAGTTGTCAATCCCCCTGGAGCAACCTGGAGTTAAGTGCCTTGCTCAAGGACACAATGGTGGTGGCTGTGGGGATTGAACCAACAACCTTTTGCTTACCAGTTCAGTGCTTTAGTCTACTATGCCACCACCACTCACAGAGACTTCTAGAAAAGACACCATTTTGATTGGTTGAGCAAGTGATTCTGTTTTTATTCCCTTTTGGATCAATCTCAAAAAAGTGTATGCAAATTGACTGGATCATATTTCACACCAAAATCAAAAGGCACAGAAACTGACGCAGCACTTTTGTTCAATGCAATAAATGACTAGCTGTTTAGAGTGTGCAGACAAAATGCTCTGATGGATTTCCTGTTTGCTAATGTTCAGTGGCAGTTGTCTTGTATCTGGGAGTTAGAGCGTGTCACAATTCTGCGAGATAATAGTTAGACAATAATTTTGATGACAGACTATCCAGAACAACCAGAGCAACATGAGATGCTGTGCGATTCTCTGAGCTAATTATGTTCACTTGGCTTGTTGAGATTTCAGAATAACAACTGGACATCTGCAGATAAAGTTATATTAGTCTGAACATCTGGGGATTGTGAACTTTCCTTACTTCCCATATCACTGTGCGATCACCAAGTAAGCTAATAAAATAATTTCAACTCAAATCGATGTTTCATATATATTTATTTGGCAAGTAGTCTTATAAGCTGGATAATGAGCAGTCAGACGATTGTTTTCACAAAAGAAACACCAAGTTACGCAAACCAGAGGTGGAATTTAGCTGTTTCTGGAGACTCCATGATTTCTTCTCACATAATAACATAGTTTCAACGCAAATCAATATTTCATGTCAATTTATTTAATTATTTATTTGCTAGGTTGCCATGTAATAATCCACTTTCCGTCGGGGTCCTGATCACCCTGTTGGGGTTTATTTTGTGATAACAACCGACTAACAATGCATTATCCCTTTCATAATATAAATTCTATAGGAAAAGTTTTCTTGAAATATTTCCGTCATAGTTTATGCGCATGTCAAAAAAGAAATGTATGCACCTCAAGCGAACATATAACTTTTATTATGTGCATTTTGGAGATTTTATTTGCATCTTTTTGTTTCCATCCAGAGTTTTTATGCAGTATCCCAAAATTTGCATAAAAATATCTGGATGGAAACCCAGCTATTGGCATTAATCCTAACAGGTCTAAAGTAGGCTTCATTTTTTTTAATGCAAAATTGTTTTACATTTCTTTCTTTTGACTTTGGGGTGAAATATGGCCCAAGCATGTTCTTGACCAGTTTTACGAGATTCACCTTGTAATTTTCTGTCAGTACAATTTTAGAAGTAGCAGATAATACACGTTCTTTCATGCCTGTCACCTGTTTGCAGAAGTCTTCGGATTCTCTATGACACTCTTTAGTATAACAGTGTCCGTCCAGAGATGCATGCTTTTGAAATATCAATGTCCAGTATCCATTTGTCCATACTCTTTGCAAGCAGTAATTTAGCAGACGCTTTCATCCAAAGCGACTCCACACATATTACAGGGACAACTTTCCCAGAAGAGCCTGGCGTTACAATAAGTGTCATGCTCACTGGCACAATAGTGAGGAATCATAGATAACTCCTCACAGGGATTGAACCAGCAACCTTCAGGTTCCAGACCTGAGCCTAAACCAGAATACCATACTCGTATTTGTTTTCTTGTGTCTATAGTATTGATTTTAACTCACTTATAAGGTGTCTAGAGTTAAAAATCATACTGCCACAGTACTGTATGTGTATGTGCACATGTGATTGTGCATTAGTGAACTGAAGATCAACCCCAAGCATATTTACATGCTTTATATTGAACATCACAGGATACTGAAGTGAGTTCATACAGTTGTTCTCAAAAGTTTGCATACCCTTCGAGAATTGGTAATATATGTACCATTTTTAAAGAAAACATGAGTGAGCAGGCAAAACACATTTCTTTTATTTCTTATGGGATTCATATTCAACTTTAGGATATAACAGAATGGCACAATCATAAAACAAAACATGGCAACAATGAAAAAAATGAAATGAACCCTGTTCAAAAGTCTCCATACCCTTATTTCTTAATACTGTGTATTGCCCCTTTAGCATCAATGACAGCATGCAGTCTTTTGTAATAGTTGTCTATGAGGCCCCAAATTCTTGCAGGTGGTATAGCTGCCCATTCGTCTTGGCAAAATGCCTCCAGGTCATGCAAAGTCTTTGGTCATCTTGCATGAACCGCACATTTGAGATCTCCCCAGAGTGGCTCGATTATATTAAGGTCAGGAGACTGTGATGGCCACTCCAGAACCTTCCCTTTTTCTGCTGTAACCACTGGAGGGTCAACTTGGCCTTGTGCTTAGGATCATTGTAGTGCTGGAAAGTCCAAGAGCGTCCCATGCGCAGCTTTCGTGCAGAAGAATGCAAATTGTCTGCCAGTATTTTCTGATAACATGCTGCATTCATATTGTCATCAATTTTCACAAGATTCCCCGTCCCTTTAGAGCTCACACACCCCCAAAACATCAGTGAGCCACCACCATGCTTCACAGTGGGGATGGTATTCTTTTCACTATAGGCCTTGTTGACCCCTCTCCAAACATAGCGCTTATGGTTGTGACCATAAAGCTCTATTTTGGTCTTGTCACTCCAAATTACAGTGTGCCAGAAGCTGTGAGGTGTGTCAAGGTGTTGTCGGGCATATTGTAAGGGGGCTTTTTTGTGGCATTGGCGCAGTAAAGGCTTCTTTATGGAAACTCGACCATGCAGCTCATTTTTGTTCAAGTATTGTCCTCCTTGAAACAGCCACACCATCTTTTTCCAGAGCAGCCTGTATTTCTCCTGAGGTTACCTGTGGGTTTTTCTTTGTATCCCGAACAATTCTTCTGGCAGTTGTGGCTGAAATCTTTCTTGGTCTACCTGACCTTGGCTTGGTATCAAGAGATCCCAGAATTTTCCACTTCTTAATAAGTGATTGAACAGTACTGACTGGCATTTTCAAGGCTTTGGATATCTTTTGATGTCCTTTTCCATCTTTATAAAGTTCAATTACCTTGTTACACTAGTCTTTTAACAGTTCTTTTCTGCTCCCCATGGCTCAGTATCTAGCCTGCTCAGTGCATCCACATGAGAGCTAACAAACTCATTGACTATTTATACACAGACACTAATTGCAATTTAAAAATCCACAGGTGTAGGAAATTAACCTTTAATTGCCATTTAAACCTGTGTGTGTCACCTTGTGTGTCTGTAACAAGGCCAAACATTCAAGGGTATGTAAACTTTTGATCAGGGCCATTTGGGTGATTTCTGTTATCATTATGATTTAAAAAGGAGCCAAACAACTTTGTGATAATAAATGGCTTCATATGATAACTATCCTTAAATAAAATACTTTTTGCATGATCAGTCATATTTTCAAAATCAATGCCAAAATTTCACAATTTCTGCCAGGGTATGCAAACTTTTGAGCACAACTGTAACAGGAAACACGGAATCAAACTATATGAGACTAAACCCTTCCCTCCGAACATCCCCATCCCCCAAACACCCCCTATCCGACACAAACACACACCCCAGTGGCCCGACAGCAAACCAACAATGACACACAAATAAACAATAAATCAACAGAAAATATTCAGAAAAAAACCCCAATAAGAATACACACACACATTCAACATTGCCTATCTCTCTCCACCATCTCCCCCCGAGGACCCTCCAAAATATCCAAATATCTACCCCATTATTTATTAAATAAGCCCACGTTGCCCTGCCTTCTACATACCATCCCCTCAAAAGCAGCCACCCTGCTTGGGCTCTGTGCACCACTCCAGAAATGAGGGAGCTCCAGCTGACTTCCATCCCCTAAGGATGACCTGCCTTCCGATCATGACACTAGCCAGGACCCAACTCTTCATGAACCCATCCCCTGCATCAATAACCATCCCATCACCTAGAACACAGAGCCTGGGGCAAAACAAAACCCAAGCACTCAACACATCACAAATAAAATTCTTAACCCTCAACCAAAGTTCTTGAATCTTAACACACCACAAAAAACATGGGTTGTGTCCCCGTCTTCTGATTGACATTGCCAGAAGGTGGGTGTCTTCGATCAATTTAATCGACGTAAAATCTTAAATTGCATCAGAAGCACCCTTGCATCTCTAGATGTAGACTTGACATTTTTTTTAATCCTATTCCACACTCCCTCCTCCAATACAAAGTTTAAATCTTTCTCCCATAATCTCTTGAGAGAAGTTGAAGCTCTGTCCCCCAGACTCTGAATTAACAGGGAATAATACAATGATGCCTCATGACCTTTTCCAAAAGCAGTAATCACCTCTTCCAGAGTATCTGCCACTTTAGGGCGGGTGTATGCTACTCCCAAAAATAGTACAGAGCAGGTGGTGCAGCTGTAATTACCTAAAGAACCGAGATCTGGGAATCCTAAAATGTTGAACCAAATTTTCAAAAGATCTCAACACTCCACTCTCATATAGGTCACCGAGTGTAGTAACCCCCCTCACGATCCACTCTGACCAGCAGAAAGGTGACTTATTAATACATAATTTTGGGTTCATCCATATGCTTGAGGCAACATTTAAATAAATGTCCGAATTAAACACTCTGGACACTTTTGTCCATACCAAGTGCAAATGTGAAATAACGGGATGTGATTTAACTTCTCCGGTTAGTTTAATAGAAAAGCTTTGCAATGGCAAAATAGGGGCAAGAACTTCCTGTTCAATACAAAACCAGGCAGGGGCTCTCTCAGGTGGAAGTGACCAATGAGCCAAATGTCTGAGACCGAATGCATAATAATTAAACAAATCTTGGGTAGGTCTAGCCCACCTTTGTCAATCGGCCTATGTAATTTGTGAAATGTAATCTGGGACATTTACCATTCTAAATAAAAGACTTCGCTATGCTATCAAATTGCTTGAAATAAGAGAGAGGGACATCTACAGGGAGAGACTGTAGCAGGTAGTTAAATTTTGGAATAAAATTCATTTTAATAACATTAACTTTACCAATCATAGATAAATGTAATGAAGCCCACCTGCCCACATCACTTGAAAACTGGTTTATAAAATCAAATCACTTTTATTGTCACACAACCATATACACAAGTGCAATAGTGGGTGAAAGTCTGCTCAGGGTGCAGTTCAGAGCAACATAGCAGTCATGACAGTGATGAGACATATACCAATTTACAATAAACATCAGATTTACACAACACAATTTACATATCTAATATACACATAATTACACACAACACAATATACAAATAATAATATACAATGTACAGTATACAACACACACAATATAGAGTACACATTATACAATAAAAATAGAATATATAGTATATATAAAATATACAGTAGATTGTATTGTACTGTATTGAGATTCAGGCTGTCGGTTGATAGTCAGTTGCCAGTGTGTTGTTAAGAAAGAATATAATTTATGACAGTCCAGTGTGAGATAATAAGATTAATAAAGTGCAGTGCTGATGTATATTGATCATGAGAGATCAAGAGTTCAGAAGTCTGATTGCTTGGGGGAAGAAGCTGTCATGAAGTTGGCTGGTGTGGGTCCTGATGCTGCGATACCGCCTGCCTTATGGTAGCAGTGAGAGCATCCCATAGGTCAGGTGGCTGGACTCTCTGATGATCCTCCAAGCTTTTTTCACACACACCGCCTGGTATTTTTGTCCTGGAGGGAGGGAAGCTCACCTCCGATGATGTGTCTAGCAGTTCGCACCACACTTTGCAGGGCTTTGCGTTTGTGGGCAGTGCTACTGCCGTACCAGGCAGTAATGCAGTCAGTCAGGATGCTCTCTACAGCGCTGTAGAACCGTGTGAGGATGTGGCAGTTCATTCCAAACTTCCTCAGCCGTCTCAGGAAGAAGAGGCGCTGATGAGCCTTCTTCACAACGGCCTCAGTGTGGACGGACCATGTGAGTTTCTCAGTGATGTGGACACCCATGAACTTGAAGCTGCTTACTCTCTCCACCAGTGCTCCATTGATGGTGATGGGACTGTGTTCTCTGTCTTTTCTCTTGAAGTCCACCACAAGCTCTTTGTCTAGCTGATGTTGAGGGAGAGATTGTGCTCCTGACACCAGCGTGTCAGAGTGTACACCTCCTCGCTGTAGGCTGTTTCATCATTGTCATCGATCAGACCTACCACCGTCGTATCATCAGCAAACTTAATGATGGCATTGGAGCTATGTGTTGCCACACAGTCATGTGTGTACAGGGAATACAGGAGTGGGCTGAGAACACAGCGCTGTGGGGCTCCAGTGTTGTGGGTCAGTGATGAGGAGATGTTGCTGCCCATTCTAACCACCTTGACAGGAAGTCCAGGATCCAGCTGCACAGCGAGCTGTTTAAGCCCAGAGCCTGGAGTTTCACATCAAGCTTGGAGGGCACTCTGGCATTGAATGCTGAGCTGTAGTGTTCTTTTTTTCCAGGTGGGAGAGAGCAGTGTGTAGTGTAGATGCAATGGCATCATCAGTGGAGTGGTTGTTGCGGTAAGCAAACTGCAATGGGTCCAGTGAGGGAGGCAGCACAGAGCAGATGTAATCTCTGATTAGTCTCTCAAAGCATTTGCTGATGATGAGGTTCAGAGCAACAGGACGCCAGTCATTTAAGCAAGTGATTATGGATTGCTATGGAACAGGCACAATAGTGGACATTTTAAATATGGGGACCACAGACAAGGAGAGGGAAAGTTTGAAAATGTTCATAAAAACACCAGCCAGTTGGTTCGTGCACGCTCTGATGACACGGCCCGGAATGCTGTCTGGACCTGTGGCTTTACAGATATTCACGCTTCGGAAGGATTGGGTTACATCTGCTACAGAGACGGAGAGTGAACTAACCTCTGTAACTTCGGCCGCGAAAGCTCTCTCCGCGAGAGCGGTGTTATTTCCCTCGAAACGAGCATAAAAATTATTTAGCTCATCTGGGAGAGAGGCAGCAGTTTATTTCCTTTGAAGACCGTGATGATATTAATTCCCTACCACATGCTTCTAGAGTCGGTGGTGTTGAACTGTCCTTCAATCTTGTCCCTGTACTGGCATTTGGCTGCTCTGATAGTTTTGCGGAGTGCATAACTGGCTTGTTTATGCTCCTCTGCGTACCCGGAATTAAAAGCGGAGGTCTGCGCATCAAGTGCCGCGCAAACATCGCTATTTATCCATGGCTTCTGGTTGGGGTAGATCCGTATTGTTTTGGTCAGAACAACATCCTCTACACACTTTCTGATGAAACACGTTACGCTATCAGCGTAAACCTCGATGTCGTCATCAGAGGCAGACCGGAACATCTCCCAGTCCGCGTGATCAAAACAGTCTTGTAGCGTAGAATCTGATTGGTCCGACCAGCACTGGATCGTTTTGAGGGTGGGTGCTTCCTGTTTCAGTTTCTGCCTGTAAACGGGCAGAAGCAGAATGGAAGTGTGGGCCGATTTGCCAAACAGTGGGCGGGGGAGGGATTTGTAGCCATCCCGGAAGGGAGAGTAGCAATGGTCCAAAACCTGGTCCCCTCGTGTGTTGAAACTGATGTGTTGATGGTATATTTTGGTGTGATTGATTTGAAATTGGCTTTGTTAAAGTCACAATGAACGTGTTCTCAGGGTGCATGGTTTCCTGCTCACTTATACCCCCAAACAGTTCCTTGAGTGCCTGGTCTGTGTTGACTTATGGCGGGATTTACACAGCAGTGATAATGACCGCTGTGAATTCCCTCGGTAGCCAGAATGGTTGACACAGAAGCATGAGAAATTCCAGATCAGGAGAGCAGAAAGACTTGATAGAATGTACGTTCCTCTGATCACACCAGGATTTGTTGATTATAAAACATACACCACCACCTCTGCTTTTACCTGAGAGGTCTTTTGCTCTGTCCGCTTGGTGCACGGAGAACCCCGCGGGTTCGATGGCTGAATCTGGAATCTCAGCAGACATCCAAGTTTCCGTAAGGCAGATAATGCAGCAGTCCCTTGTCTCTCATTGGAAAGAGATCCGCACTCTCAGCTCACAGAGCTTGTTGTCCAGAGACATTTGCCAGTAGAATACTGGGTAGTGGGGGTCGATTTGCACGACGTCTTACTCTGATGAGAACGCCAGCTCTCCTCTCCGGGCTGCCCAGACAAAGGGCTCCGCTGCCGTGTTTGTAAACAGCGGGTCAGCATTGAGGAATTTGAAGTCCGGTTTACGTTGTGCAATTGCAAAACCAATGTCCAAAAGTGTTTGTCTGTCGTAAACAATAAGGCAGACAACATCCAAGACAAAAAACATAAGAATTGTAAACAAAACAAACAAAAAAACTGCAATGTTGTGTCGGAGCTCGCAACGCAGCAGCCATACTCAGTGCCGTCTTGAGTCCGGGACAAAGTCCCTTAATTTTAAGGGGTCAAAATTAACTCTTGAGAGAAGACACAAATTTGCTGGGAATAAAATACCCAAATACTTAATGCCCTGATTAGGCCACTGGAAGGTGCCCGACTGAAAAGCCGTTACTGGGCAGTATGCTGTCAGAGCCAAAGCTTTGGATTTAGACCAAATGGCTCTGTATCCCAAGAACTTAGAAAAGGAATTAATAATTCTGTTGAGGCAAGGCACAGATCTAGTGGGATCAGATACAAATAATAAAATAAGAAATTAAGTTTGTTAGAACATGAGCTTATGAAGATCAGCCAAATCATGGAGCACTGAAGCCATCTACTGGACATAGTTGTTATTTCTTGTAATTGTTTTTTTTTTTTTTTTTTTTTATCCAGCAGAGGTCACCAGAGACCCCCACTGCATGACAAATTGTGATGTTTTGACACTTTCGATTTACTGAAATGAAGGTTTTTATTGAAGTGAAGATAACATAAAATGTGCTTATTTTATATGAAAATGGAAGGTGTAATTTAGTAATTTAGAGCTAAATATGGTCTAAATACATAAAAATCTAGGGCTGCCCCTTAATAGTTGACCGAACGTTAGTCGATGAGAAGAGTCTTGCTCGACCAAGTTTTGATTGGTCGGTTGGTCACAGGAAAAAAAAACTCCACAGGAAGTGGCGAAGTCAGGAACAGACATAATCATTTACACAGCTGGTCCATGCCATAATTCATTATTCACGTTCAAACCCACGAACACCGGTATAACCGCTGGATGGATGCTAGGTGTTATTATGGGGTAATTTCCATTAAGCAGGGTTAGGGTTAAGCCTACACAATAAAGCAAGACACCTTGATTTCAAACTTTGAACTTTATTTTTTATTTATTTTAACTAAAAATTCAAATGAAACTGGAAAAAAATTAAGTGCAATTAAAATGTATGTTGTTCAACTTTTTGAAAGATGGCTTTACAACAGTTGTGAAGGGCAACATTTCTCTGGCAAAGAACCTACTTCATCTGTGCATTCTCTAACGGTCGGGTATTTTGTTGTCCGGGAAAATTCATCATGTGTGTGAATACATTCTCTTTGTTCCCTCCTTAAAATATTATATATATATATATATATATATATATATATATATATATATATATATATATATATATATATATATATAATATATTGCAATATCCAATTACATCGGCAACCCCCAGGCTGAGGGATCGGTGAATATTCTTTTTTTAGTGATTTTGCATTGAAAATTAACTGAATTTATTTAAAAAACTAAAAACTTAAATCAAATACATTTCTAAATTCAAATTGCACTCCAATCGAAACAAAAAGCAATTAAAATAATTAAGTGATCAAAAAAATAATATATATACACCTTTACATTTACCGTTAGGCAAGTATCTGTCTAAACATGCAGGCGGAAAATTACTTACACAAATGAAGACATAAAAACAATTATAAATGTAAAAATAATAATTATGATGATAATAATCACTGAAATATAAATCATGGTTCGAGGTGAATGTATATTTGTATTATTTTATGTTTTAATCACAGATGTATAGGCTGCAGAATTGTGGTCACAATGAACTGCTCTGTGGAAATAAAGCAAACTGAACTCAAAGCACCTCCTGAGCTGAGATGTCTGAGGTATTTGCAGCACACATAGACGATACTGTTCTTGCAAAAAACAATTCAGAAGAAAGAGTGAGAACCTTTTACATGCACGTGTTCCACGAGAATGCACGCCTCCATACAAACAGTGTTTCATACATGTGCACAGACGGCTTTTCTGTCATCTGTTCTGAATAATATAATAAAGTGTTTCTTCAAGCGCGTGTTTATGTGTCTACTGGTAAATTATTTGTAATATTAATCTGATAATAATAATAGCCTAATAATAAATACATTAATGGGGAAACGAGTCAAATATCGTCTTGACATCGTCAAAGGCATCAGCTATTGGCGATCACTCTGACCATCGTCGATCCCCAAGATCATCGTCTGTCGGCACAACCCTAATGTGCATTTCTCACTATAAATTAACAAAATGTTCAGACAGTATCCTTGCTGGTTTTTCCGACACATTCAGGATCATTACCGCTTTTGCCGGTGTTGCTGTGGCTCGCTTCGTGCATGCGCTTGTAAAATTAATATTTTAAAGTCTCATTATTATGGTTTAGTATTTCTCTGTAATGTAGAACGGTGTTAGCAATGTTACTTATAAGATTCTTTCTCAGCCCTGGAACTCAAACCATCTTCTGATGCCCCCCCAAAAAATATATATTTAATTGAAGTAATCAAATTAATATCATAAATGTGCAACAATTAGTCGACTAATGGCTTAAACTACTAGGAAAATCTCTGGTCGGGGGCAGCCCTAATAAAATCCCCCCCAAAAATGCAAATTTTACTTTAGTAAAATTATTGTTTCTACATATCTTAAAAAAATAAAAAATAAAAAAAAATAAGTAAAATATTACATGTATATTCGGGTCAATATTGACCCGTAAACACCACCAGTATGACTCACAAAGAACACCGCACAAGGGTTAATGTCATCGTCAAACTTTCTGTCATGTTTATTTTGTTGGTTCATGTTTTTCATGTCTTTTATTTTGAAATTTCTAGTTCCTGTGTCATGTAATGTGGTTCCCTTGTCATGTGATTTCATGTTTCCCTCCATGTTCATGTGTCTTGTTTTCATTAGTTGATTGTCTTGTTATCTTGTTTAGAGTTCTTTGTGTGTTTGGTAACGTTGTCATGTTAGGTCAAATAATTGTTTATATTCAAGTCAAGTCAAATCAAGTTTATGTCTAGTCAAGTTTATGTAAAGTGAAGTTTATGTTAAGTCATGTCTATAGTCTAGTTCATGTTTATGTTTATTTTTCACATTTATAGTTGGGGTTTTTTGGATTTCACGTTTGTTAATAAAATTGCACTTGTGTTCTTCACTCCATCATCATCGTCATCGTCATTGCCAGCGCCAGGAGCAGCATATATTATAGAATACCTGACCGACACAAGAAGAAGCCAACAATCCAACTCCTATGCCTACATCAGGGGAATCGTCCCCTGGAGGATTACGTGGAGGACTTTTGCGCTCTGGCATGTCAGGTGGACTTTAATGAGGTTGCCCTCAAAGACATTTTTAGTTTTGGACTGATTAAGTCTATCTCTTTGCTGATGCCAGGCGGTCAGAGTACCCACAGCCTGGCTCAATATATCGACCTCGCCCTGCAGATTATTGGCTCCACGTTCACTGTGGGGGAGGCGGATGCCGAGCCAGAGTTCCACGACATGGCCACCAAGCCAGAGTTCCACGTCATGGTCGCTGAGCTAGCGCCATCTTTTGCCCCGGATCCTCAGCCTGCTTCATGCCATGTCACAGCAATGCCTCAGCCTGCTACATGCCATGCCACAGCAACGCCTCAGCCTGCTCCATGCCATGTCACAGCAACAACTCAGCCTGCTCCATGCCATGTCTCAGCAACGCCTCAGCCTGTTCCATGCCATGTCACAGCAGCGCCTCAGCCTGCTCCATGCCATGTCACAGCCATGCCTGAGCCTGCTCCATGCCACGTCACAGCCACGCCTGAGTCTGTTCCACGCCATGTCATAGCCACATCTGAGCAATTGGACCTGGAGATGGTTCCCGCCCTTGTACCCACCCTATGGATGTTTCCTCAGGATCAGACAAGGGGAACACCCAATCCTCCGAATTCGCCTAGACCCTCCGAGCCCTGGACTCCACCTTGGTTCTCCGAGCCCTCAGTTTCACCTTGGCTCTATGTCCCTTCGGCTCCACCATGGTCCTTCAGCCAATTGGCTTCTCCGGGGTCCCTTGTCCCTCCAGCTCCACCTTGGTCAATCGGTCACCTGGCTCTGCCTGAGCTCTCAAATCCCACAGCTACAGTTCTTCAATCCAAGCCTGCGGCTCCACCGAGGACCTCCTTCCCTACGGCTCTGCCTTGGTCCTCAGTCCCACCGGCTCCGCCTCTGTCCTCCAATCCCCCAGCTCCACCTCGGTCCTCCGTCCAAGGCTCGGAGGACCGAGGTGGAGCTGGGGGATTGGAGGACAGAGGCGGAGCCGGTGGGACTGAGGACCAAGGCAGAGCCGTAGGGAAGGAGGTCCTCGGTGGAGCCGCAGGCTTGGATTGAAGAACTGTAGCTGTGGGATTTGAGAGCTACCTTGGTTCTCCGAACCTCCGGCTCCACCATGGTCCTTCGAGCCTTCGGCTACTCTCCGGGCACCAAGTTCCCTGGTGTTGCCCCTCAAGTCTCTCACAGCCTCGCCTTCCATGGCTCTGCCCTTCGAGCCTCTCAGGGCCCCACTTTCCATTGACTCTGCCAGGCCACGCCCCATGCCATGTCTTGCCTAGCCACGCTTCAAAACCCCCCCACCCAGCTCCCTACAGAACTTTGGGTTTATGCCATGTTTAATGTGTTTTTTTCATGTGTTGGGGTGTCGGGAGCCACCCCTTAGTGGGTGGGATATGTCATGTGTATTTTGTTGGTTCATGTTTTTCATGTCTTTTATTTTGAAATTTTTAGTTCCTGTGTCATGTCATGTGGTTCCCTTGTCATGTGATTTCATGTTTCCCTCCATGTTCATGTGTCTTGTTTTCATTGGTTGATTGTCTTATTATCTTGTTTAGAGTTCTTGGTGTGTTTGGTAATGTTGTCATGTTAGGTCAAATCATTGTTTATATTCAAGTCAAGTCAAGTCAAGTTTATGTCTAGTCAAGTTTATGTCAAGTCAAGTTTATGTTAAGTCAAGTCTATAGTCTAGTTCATGTTTATGTTTCACGTTTATAGTTAGGGTTTTTTGGATTTCATGTTTGTTAATAAAATTGCACTTTGGTTCTTCACTCCATCATCATCTCTTTGAAATATTCTGAAATCACAATGGATAATATGATCATAAAGTTCTTAATAACTTTAAACAATTTATTGGAGTCCACGGAATTCATGTAAATTTCCTTTTACTCAAATTGCTATCCTGAAAACGTAATTTTTAGGGTTATCAACATGAGATACCGATTAATTAACTGCAATTAATTAAATCATCAATATTTGCTTTATTTTGTATCCTGTTTTATTAATAATCATTTGATATGAATGTTTATATTGTGTAAATTTTATTTTTTATCATTTTTATTTTTTTCTTCCCCCTTTGTAACGCGCTTTGAGAAAGCTACCATTAAGGCCACTATATAAGTTTATTATTGATATTATTTTTATTGCTTGGAAAGGCCCCAAAATAAAGACAATCTAATATATAACAATAACAAATAATTATAAATACATGATAATAATAATATAAATATAATAACAGTGGTAGCAGTACGTTTCACTGATGTCGTTGAAGTGCCTCGCGCATAAACACTGCACTTTTAGGACGCTGTGTAAAGTTGCATGCACTTAAAAAAAAAGAGTCTCGAGACCCCTGCATTCGGAGTTGTGCTCCGTCCAACTCTCTTTGAACATAACATGTCCTGCTATGTGAGGCTCCTAACTCATTTTGTCCTGTCTGGTACTTCAAATAGGGATGGGCGATATGGCCAAAAATATTATCATGATATCCTTTTCGGAGTGTCTATTTACAAGTGCAAATAGCCCATCTTTTTGGCAGAGGCTTTTTACACTAATTCCACCCACCACTGCTCAGACCAAACTTAAGACAGCCACAACAGATTTATTTGGGGTCAACTGCTGATCAAATGAAGGTGGGCATATTTGATTTTTTTGCGATGAGGCAGAGACATTAAACTGGTTAACGGGTTAGACGTGTAGTGGATTAAAAGATTGGATAACTAAGTGACTATTTGCGCTCCAATAGTCTGGTTGAAACACAGGATTTTATGACAAACTGCAACCCCATGTGCAGCTGTAGTAGTTCTGGGTGTAATGACGGTTTGTGTATGTGTTGTCACGTTGGAGATCTGGGTTCGAATCTCACCTCTTGACATATTTTTCCCATGTTTCTACTCTTAATATTTCCTATAAGACTACTTATAGTAATAAATAAAGAGATTCCTCGCAGTGATTTGGTCACAGTGAAGGTCGGGGAGTTGAGAGAAGGATTTGATCCAGATAAAATTAACCATGGTTTTGCTGTAGTAATATTATAGAAACCATGTGTTTTGGTGGAAACTATATAGTTCTGATGTACTAACCATGGTGTTACTACAGTAACATGTTGTTAATAGTAGTTAATAGTAACCATGTTTAATTTTGTGTTTACTATGATTTTCTAGAAAAATACCATGCTGAAACTATGGTTATTGAAGTAAAACCATGGTAAATTTTTGTAAGATAAGCTTAGGGGTAGGGGTTGGTGTAGGGTGTCTGTGGGACTCCAAATCAACACAATAAAAATGCTGCAGTGATGACACTATACTGTATGTTAGTATTTAAACAGGGGTGTAAGAGTATCTGCCACTATTTGCACTAGAGTGCAAATAGTCTATAACGCTATTTGCACTTAGTGCAAAGAAGATGCTTTTTGTTGCTTTTTACACTTAGTGAAAATAGCATCTGTCACTATTTGCACTTAATGTAAATAGCATCTATGATAAAGAATCTATGACTATTCTTTTTCATATCGTTTGATATCAATATTTATTACCGGGCAGCTGTGGCTCAGGTGGTAGAGCAGGTTAGCCACTAATTGCAGGGTTGGTGGTTTGATTCCTGGCCCACATGCCGAAGTGTCCTTGGGCAAGACACATTCATAGTTTAATATAGAAACACGTGTCTTAGATATTAAAAAATATGATAAAAATCACATATCCCATACAGAAATTGCACTGTCAGAGTGTTGGGAATATTCACATATCATTTATACACATAAAACTTGATATTAGAGATAAAATATTAAACATTTTAGAAGAAAGCGAAACATCACATCACGTTTATTGTTGTTGTAGTTTTTTTGTATTCGTTTAATGCCATACGAACAAGAGGTATTTATACAGTCACCATAATGGAGTTTTATAAACTAGGTTCGGGAGGAGCAAGATCATTTAATCCGACCAATCAGACTGCCAGAGTAAGCATATATAAACAACCGCTTACCTCTACATGGCGTCGAGTCTTCCGGCATTACGCCCCACCCATACTCGAAGATGTCTCAGGAACTCAAACTTTTTCCTTCCAAGACAAATTTTCAATCACTCCGGACTCCCCACAACAGTCCATTGAACCCAGGATAATCTCTGTCTCTCCCAATGCCGTTTCTTAACTTCCAGCAGCAATGAAAGGCCGCCAAGCTTCAGTCTCAGGTACCTCTTCTCCTAGGCGCTACTGCCAGATTATTTCTTCCCCCCTCCCTCAAGAGCTTCACATACCTCCCGATTGCCATTTCATCCCCAGTGTAGCCAAATGGACCGTCAACAGATTAGGACACGCTCTCGCAGTCGCAGACATCATGTACCCTCAGCTTGCAAACAAAGCTTAGCTCCATGATTTGCTCGCCGCCTTATAAACGCGGCAACTCACCCACCCCTCCGCCTTCTCTTCCACCTGCTAAACACTCTAAATCGGCAGTCCTCAACCACAAATCGACAGAAATCCACAGAATTCTGTCATAGCCATCCAGCTCCAGTGGTCACATTAACCCCGAGGTAAACACAGAAGTTTGGCGCTTGCGCAGAACTTCCAGTCGCTGAGCACGCATCACCATCCCCTCCCCCGCTGAACTCCATCCACCTCCTTCTTCCTCTCCAAGCTATCACAACAAATCTCCACTCAATAACAGATTTCTCAACAACCTCATCTCCCTACATGCAGCAAGCCCACCATCCATCCTCTGAAATTTCTACCATTCACACAGACTGTTTCCCTCGTTCTCCAATGACAACCATTCCAAATGCCTCAATTTTTCCAACACACTTCATTCCTCATGCTAACATCCTCTCCCCAACTTCTTCCTATCCATGGGCCATTGGAGCGGATTCCCACGTGAGGCTGCCTCAGCAAGCGAAATGTTCCAGAATCCTTTCTCAGCCAGCCCAGATTTTCCAGCTCTCCCTCCCTCATTCAACCTCCAGACTGCCATACCTCTCTCTATTCCCTCAAACGCTGCAGCCTCAGAACCCCCGGCAGTCTCCAATCACCTCTGCTCTCACATCCTTGCAGGTGCAGACATAGATCTCTCCTCTTTACTGACAGCAATCCCAAACAGCACCACTGTTAGAACCATAGACTGCCACAAATTCTCAGTCAATCTAAAAAATCCCTCTCCTAGCTGTTCTCACACGCTCACTGTGGCATGGGGGGCGTAGTCATGTGTCGGTCTGCGGGAGAGCAGTAAGGCTCGTTACCTGGGCCGTAATTAACTCTAACACCTGTCTCTCATTATAGTGATGACGGAGGGAGACCTGAAAAGGCACGCCAAGGCGTCAGAGTGGGGAGAGAGACCCGAGCCACCACCTGAAGCTGTGTGTGTGTTTGGCCATCAAGAGCCCTTTTTGTTTGAGTTTTATTAAAGACTGAGAAAGAGTAATAAAACACTCAGCTTGACTGTTTGCTGTCTCCTGACTCCTCCTTTGCCCAGAACTTAGAGATCTTGTTACACTCACTTTCGCAGAGTTTTGCATTGCCTTCGGGCATTTTACTGATGTCATTTGCTCCATGTTTCCTCATAGACAGCGCGAGCTTAATGACTACCTTTCCATTATCGCTGAACTATTACTCTCTTATGGCAGAAGCCATTTCTTTACATATCACAAGCTTTTTTCAGCCAAAAGTGCAGCCAGAGTTTCGCAATGGAACCAATGCCAATACTGGGGAGCGCTAGACCTAGATCTCCATAATAGAGTGTTATTAAGTTGTAAAAGCATTTCCTGCACTGTCTGCAGTTCAACCGAGGACCTAACAACTTCATGCCCCTCAATCACACCCCCCCAACCAGTTGCAACAGCAACCAAGCTGACTAACTTTGTATGTCCCGCATCCCAACAGCAACCCATCAAAGTCCTACATTAAAGATCAAAAAGGAAGATCTGTAATGATTACGGATGCCACAGACCATCATGCCATTTCCTGCACATCTGTTACTTTTGCGGAGGAGCTCACGCAGGTTCCATTTGTCCAGTTAAAAAATCATAAATAAAAAACAAATTTAGTACTCCTGTCATCATTCCCATACTAGCTAAAGAACTGGTCAACTATTCAGATAAATCTTTCACCCAGTTTCTATTGCCCTGGTTTAGAGAGTCACATGAGAAAACATGGCTCACTAAATTTGACATCACTGCAGCGTTCAAAATCATGCCCCTGCACCTCGATTTCTGGCACCTCTTCGGCATACAATGGAATGACAAATTCTATTTTTCTGTCTGGCTCACCTTCGGCTGCAAAAGTAGCCCCAAGATATTTGGCATCCTCTCTGAAGCAATTTGCTGGATACTCTTAAACAATCACTCCGTGCCTTACCTCATCCACCTGCTCGATGATTTTTTCACAGTCTTGCCTCACAATTCTCCCCTGGCCCTACATCTAACCACGGTGATGACAGTTTTCTCCAACCTAGGAATTCCTATCACTCAAGAAAAGACCGCTGGCCCATCCACTTCTATCGAATTCTTTTGCATCCAGCTTGGCACGGTCACATATCTCGCTTCTCTTTCCAAGGAAAAAAAATTATAGGATCATCTAAATCACCTCAGACACCCTTACAAATTTAATTTGCATTAAGCACGAGCTCCTTTCCCTCCTTGGCCACCTAAATTTCGTAAATCATTCCCCAAGGTCGCCCATTCATCTCACATCTCCTCTCCCTGGCCTCATCCATCCACTCCTTAAATGACACTGTAGTCCTGGACCAAGCTTCCAGGCAGATTTACAACTATGGCTGACTTTTCTCAGACACTGGAACGGCATCTCCTTTTTCTATGATGACTTCATCTCCTCCCCCGACAACATCCAATTATACACCAACGCAGACCCATCAATCGGTTTCGGATGGTTTGCATCCTCCTGGCCCCCCAACATAACAAATCCCCTTCCCACTTGGAATCTTCTGCTCTGTTCGAGCTGTATCCCATCGTAGTAGCAGCCACCTTCTGGGGGTCGGAATGGACATCCAAAAGTATTTTAGTTCACTGCGACAACTAGGCCATTGTACAGTGCATAAACAAAGGCAGATCTCGTTGACCAGAAATATCGTTATTTCTTAAGCACCTAATTTGGATTTCCATTCGTAACCAATTTATCATCAAAGCTGAATACATTCCAGGATCAAAGAACCAGATTGTTGACTCTCTCGTTTTCTCTTTCAGAGATTCAGAGCCTTGGCCCCAGAAGCGAACCTGACACCAACCCTAGTTCCTCCTTGTTCAGAACTGAAATTTCTATAAATCACCCCCTCAGAATCCTTCACCAAGCTTCCTTGACTGCATCCTCCAAGCCGTTTCCCACCGAACTCTCCAAACTTACTGGATGGCGTGGAAATGCTTCAAAAATTCCCATCAAACCTACAACCTGCCATTTCCCAATTTTTCTCTCCTCTCCATATCCTCCTCCATCTCACATCTCAACCAATCCAAAAACCTCCATCCAGGAACCATCAAGGTGTACCTAAGTGGCATCCATTTCTTCTAAAAACTAATTTTCAGCAAAAACTCCTCCTCAATAAACCATCCCTAGATCTCACTTCTCATCAAGGTTATCCACAAATCCCAACCCACTAGAACCGATACTAGGCTACCCCTCACCATCGACCTGCTCATCCAATGTCTAAATACCCTCTGCCAGGGCTACAAACACCTCAAAAACACTAGATACAATGTTCATCCTCACCTTCTTCGGCTTCCTCCGATGTTCAGAAATCACTACCATGGCAAAATCTGACCAAAGAATCCATCCCACCATTTCAGACCTCCATATCATAGACCATGAGACAATCAGATACCTTATCAAACAGAGTAAACAGACCAGACCAAAAGAGGTCATCCAATTTCATTTTCAACCTGCCCACTCCCATCGAGCCCTTGCAATCACTAGCGCTTTACCTCCACTACAGAGTTTCACAATCCAAAAACCCTCTCGATCCACTCTTCCTAGACGACAAAAACTAAGCAGTTTCCTGATTCTGGATCCAAAAACACCTCAAATCCGTTCTGATTAAATCTGGCATCTCATAAAAACTATATTCAAGTAATTTTTTCCACATCGGCGCCGCAACCACAGTGGTGCAGGGTGCGCCCTCTTCATACTCTTTTGTATAGTTTGATCTCTTTTAGAGCCACCAAATTATCTGTTAATTTACTACGACCTTAAACACTGTTGCATATGTGCCCAACACATACATGGAATAACATATAAATACAGGTTTACTTTTTATTTATTTTCATTTAGAAAATTGTATTTGAACACTATTGTAAATAAAGTCAACATTAATTTTTACTTCCTTAAAAATTGTGATTGAAGGGCTAACTGTGAATATGACCATCTGCAATATCAATGGTGAAATGTCAGTCAACGACTTAGTCTGGACAAAATCTCCAAACAATATGGGCAAAAGAAATAAAGCAATGTATAGATAATCCGCTTAAGACAATAATAGACCATTTTAATCAAAACACTACATAATTAAACTAATTCAGTTCAGTTCGACATCAGATTAAATAGAAATATATGATAACTGTGGTAAAGAAGCTATGAGTTTATCAGTATCTCACCTCTCCCAGTTTGTCCAGTTTTATGTATGTCTCTAATTTGCCGAAACCGATTTCGGACTGAAAGAAAAGAACAAAAAGTGATTAGTGGCGATTAGTGAAAAGTGATAAGTGTAGTCAGCGAATGAGATGTATCAGCAATAAACTGACCTTCACTGGCACACAAAGAGATCTGAATTCATTCTCGATTACATTTGACTTTAAAGGACTCTTTGATTTAAAGTTCAATCAATTTTCTATATTGCAGCAAAATGTCTAATAATTCAGGAGAATCCTACAAACCAATCTCATCAAAGCCTGGCTTTACTCTTTTATTTACACAGATATGAATTAAACTGTTGTTAAGTCTATTTAGGCTGCCTTTATAATCTTTACATTAATTGCAATTCAATATTACTTGATTACAGATAATGTAAGCTAAATCAAATGATGGCCTTGTGTAAAATAGAGTCCAAGACAGGACAGAAGCGATAAGGTACACATGTTGAATTCTTGATTATGTCATACTGATGGGTCATGACCTGGGCTGCATTTCCAAAAGCATCGTAAACTAAGGCTGCATCCGAAACGAAAGGTAGCTGTCTTGTTGCCTCGCTGCCCTATCAGCCAATGACTTAACAGACAGCATTTTATTTAAGCACTTTTTCTAGTCTCCCGAATTATTCCGAAAAAATCGTGTTTTGTCTTTTTGTATTTCCCCATCCTAACATTTCATGTATTCAGATAGAAGACAAAGGCAGGCCTAACACAGTCGTAAAAACCTAACTCAAGCCCTCACATTCCAAGTCGTAAATTATTCTGATAAAAATCGTGCCAAAATCAAACAAAGGGAGTCCAAAACAGACTACAAATCCCATGAAGCCTTGCTCACTAAAGGATCGAACTCTCAACTCCTATTGGATGAGGCACACAACAGAAAATCCCACAAACCATGACATCATCAGGAGTAGAAATACCTCTGAAATGCTTCCGGGATTTGCTTCCAGCAAACTGTGGCCATACAATCTCCATCTCGCTGGACGAGTTGAGATTACTCTGTGTTCAACCGAACACTCTAACGGATCCGAAGGAGACCGCTGAGCAATCTGCATCTTCATCCGTTTGCCTGCAGAAGTGAAGAGATTAAAGATTTCTCTTCCATCTTCAATCAAGTCGACATTTCTGAGTTCTCCGCCAGCCCGCCGAGAATCAACAGCCGTGCCCACCAACAGAGCGAGTTAACGGCCTCCTGTCATCACACAAGCCTCAAGGAACCGGGTCGGAAATAAAGGACGGATGAACACACATTCTGCATCCTCATACGATTCAAGTAAGAGGTTTACGTCTGGGCAGAGATAGAATATTATAGTGTGTTATTCTTGTGTTTCAAGGTTTTTGCTTGTACAGTTTACGGACCGCCATGTCCGCTCATTATTAATACTCAGGGTATTAATTATCACAAATGAGATTTGCTGTATTGTGGTCCAACCAAATTGGACTGTTGTGCATTTTCGCCATCGCGGGTGAGACTGACAACTGATTTTATCCATTAAAGAGTCAAAGAACGTGGGACTGTTTACGAGCTGTTCACCACGTCTCTGAGCGATAAACTAACAGCTGCTTTCTCTCCCACGATCGCGAAATCGGCTTTAGGGCCGTCACTTTATACTCTCTCTCTCTCTCGTACTAACCACACACACACACACGCGCGACCCCTCACAAGCACACACCCTCATGTGTTATAGGATTATTTTGATTTCCATATCTAATCATATCACTGTTTAGTTTGTAGTTGTAAGTCAGAAGTTTATTGACTGCATTGTATTAATTATTAATTGATATTACTGCATAAATAAACTTTGTTTATATTACAAAGAGAAGTGTTTTGGTTTGTTTTGCATACGCCTGTGTCATGCTGACGGGATGTCAGTGCTCGGATTCAAGCCTTCATTCATTGTTTTTTTCCCACGAAAATCGATATTCTTCGGATGTCAATTTTCCTAAGAAAACAATCTAATATTGAGACTGTTATACTATCTGGTTATTAGTCCCTGATTCCAGGGTGGTGCCCCTTCAATGTTAATCCTTATTAATATTCTGTTGATTTTTGATAATTGATAATTATCTTTGATGATTGTTGAATTTGAATGATCACTAGGCTAGTGTTAATTTTAACTAATGTTTCATCGATGTTAACAATTAATGATTATCTTTGATAATTGTTGATTTAAAGGATTAGAAAAAGCTAACATTGTTTCTCATCAATGTTCTATTGATTTTAATAATTAATAATTGTCTTTGATAATTATTAATTATTGCTAATAACCAAACCCGCTCCTAAACGTAGCGCTCTACATTTACTGGAGCCCCATATGAGGTTTTTATGAGTTAGATTCAATTAATTAATTTAAATATTAATTAATAACTAAAGAAATAATTATTAATTATTTCTGATAGTAACACTGATCTAAACAACCAGTAAAGCCCTACAAAGGTAGCCAAGGATACGGCTTGTAAAACCAATAAAATCACACCGTGTTATTTGAAGTACATGATTGGATTAAACTATCCAATCACAATCCCCTATCAATAGACTTCCAGTTAGTGAACTGATTGAAGAGTCAAAAGTAAGTGTGCCACACCAAGTGTTAGCGATTTTTTTGAGTTCAGAATCTGATAAGGTTCACGCAAGCGAAGTACTTTTTGCTTATCATTCTGTTGTGCACGGCCATAGTTTTCGTTTGGCTGACTGCACTGCGAAATTGATCAAGAAATTGTATGATCCAAAATTTTCTTCTGCCCGCACCAAATCTGAAGCTGTCATATGCAACATACTCGTTCCTTTGTCAGAGGAAGAAGTTCAGAGTGATTTGGACAAGTGCTCGTTTGTCACATTGACTGTGGATGCATCCAATCACAAAGACATAAAATTGTTCCCTTTGCTTGTGTGTTACTTTAATCCACTAGATTGTATAAAAGTCAAGATAACAGAGTTTCCATCTCTGCCAGGTGAGACATCAGATTTGCAAACTCACTACATTTCCAACGTCATTGAAAAACATAGCCTTGATCAAAAACTAATTGCGTTCTGTGCTGACAACACCAACACAAACTTTGGCAGTGTTAAGAGAGCTAGTAAAGGCAATATCTAGAGAAAGCTGCAGTCAAAGCTAGAAAAGAAAATTTTAGGGATTGGTTGTAATGCACACATCATCCATAACACATTGCAAACAGCAGTGGATTGTCTTCCGATAGATATAGAGAGTTTTGCTGTGAAGGTGTACAAATATTTCCATATCTACACAATGCGTGTGAAGGAGCTCAAAGACTTTTGTGATTTTGTGCAGCTGGACTATCAGAAATGACTGCAGCATGGCAACACATGTTTCCTCTCTCTTGGTCCAGCTCTTGAAAGAATACTACACATTTTCGATGGTCTGCGTGCATACTTTCTCAAGAAAAATGCCCAAAGTTTCTAAGAGACATTTTCAGCGATCCTTGCACTAAATTTTGGGTTGGCTTCGCACTGAAGCAAACAGACACTATTAGCTGTGCACTGGAGATCACATTAGCTGTGCACTGTGTACAGCAAGACCACATATCAGCCACCAAAGTGGCTTTGCACATTCATGACCTGAGAAAAATCATTCATACCCTCTGACATTAAAAAGCAGTTGGATGCCCTGGTTGAAGCTGGTGACATGCGATTCATTTGATTGATGAAACCATAATCTTTGATGAGTGGGCTTGCTTGAAAAACATTGTCACTCGTCGCATCACTGAGTGAAACATGAACAAGACGGCCATGTAGTGTATGTGTATGTGCTCATATGTGACCACAGGGGTGTTTGTTGAAGGTTGGGGTGGGATTGGGGATTGGGAGGGGGAGCGGTGGTAGTAGGGGTTAAATGTTGTCTCTGTATATATATGTTTTGCTTTTCTTTGTTTGTTGTGTGAATCAATAAATATGTTAATCACAAAAAAGAACTCCCTAAACTGACGGCAAAAAAATTCTCTTGATTCTGAGATAAACTTGTAGGAGTTTGGTGAGGTAATTAAGGCCTTGCCTACAGGCAAGGCTCCAGGGCCAGATGGCTTTGCTGCTGAATTTTTTAGATCTTATGCTACAGAACTGGCTCCACTTTTGTGGAGAAGTTTAATACAGAATCATTAAAGAATGGAAAGCTTCCGCCAACCATGACTGAAGCCCGGATCAGTCTGATTCTTAAAAAGGACAAAGATCCAAACAAGTGTAAGAGTTACCGTCCAATTTCCCTGATCCAGCTAGACGTTAAAATATTGTCAAAAATTTTGGCTAACCGATTAAGTAAAGTTATGACATCTCTTATACATATAGATCAGGTGGGGTTTATTTGGGGCCGCAGCTCTTCTGATAACATTAGGCATTTCATCAATATCATGTGGTCAGTGGTGAATGATCAGACTCTAGTCGCTGCCATCTCAATTGACGCCGAAAAGGTGTTTGATATGGTAGAATGGGATTATCTTTTTAAGATTTCGGAAATATACGGGTTCAGAAAAACTTTTATTGGATGGATTAAGTTACTTTATAGACACCCGGTAGCGGCGGTACAAACAAATGGATTAATTTCAGGTTATTTTACTCTGGATATGAGCTCCCTGCAGGGTTGACCTCTTTCCCCATTTTTTTTCTGTCTTACCCTGGAACCATTAGCAGCCGTGATAAAAAAGGAGGATGATTTTCCAGGGGTGGTAGCGGGAGGTATGGCGCATAAGCTTTTGCTTTATGCAGATTATATTTTATTATTCGTCTCCGACCCCACTAGATCTATGCCTTGCCTCCACAGAATTATGAATTCCTTATCTAAATTCTCAGGACACAAAGTCAATTGGTCTAAATCCAAAGCTTTGGCTCTGACTGCCCAGTAACGGCTTTTCAGCCAGGCGACTTCCAGTAGCCCAAATAGGGCATTAAATATTTGGGCATTTTATTCCCAGCAAATTTGTGTGATTTAGTTAGAGTTAATTTTGACCCCTAAATAAAAAAGATTTTCGAGTGATATGGGCAGGTGGGCTTCATTACATTCATCTATGATTGGGAAGGTTAATGTTATTAAAATTAATTGTATTCCAAAATTCAACATTGTATTCAGGTGCTGGCTCTGGGATGGACGAGGCTTCAAGCGCTGGCTCTGGGATGGACGAGGCTTCAGGCGCTGGCACTGAGACGGACGAGGCTTCAATAACTGGCTCGTTGGCCGTGGCAGGCATGTGCGCTGGCTCATTGGCCATGGCAGGTGTGGGTGCTGGCAGCGGCAGGGGAACGACCTCTGTGGGCACTGGCAGCAGCAGGGGAATGGCCTCCGTGGCTGTGGGTGCTGACAGCAGCAAGGGAACGGCCTCCGTGGCCGTGGGCGCTGTCAGCGACTGAGGAGTGCTTGCCCTCCTCCTCCTCCTCCTAGCGGTCAGCAGCAGCGGGCTCGGGCGAGGTGTCCACTTCCGTGTGGGGGGGCGCCCATTCCAATTGACAAACAAGACGAGAGAATGCATAGCTAGCCAAACAAAGTGATCCCACGCATTCTCACATTAAACTAAACCTGAGTGTACATCGCGAGGCAAACGGCACGCGATGCACGCAACAGGCGTCAAAAACAAGACAGGACACCTGTGCGAGAGTTCAGCCACACACAACCACGAAACCTCAGACTGAATTGACTAAACCTCAGCACAACATGAAGACAGCTCGCGACCCGAGAGCACGGCACAAAGCTTGCACAACATATGTCCATGGTTGCGAGAGACAGACACAGATTATTGATGCGAGTGCATGCCACCAAGATGACAAGCGCGATGCACTCACACCAATACAGGACAAAACATGGAACATGTGTGTCTAGATCCTGACACCAAAACCGAAACCGAAACCGAACCAGGCAGAAGGGTCAGGATCCAGACACCATGCTTCAGACATGAAACAAGACCAACTGAAAACACAAGACAGGCATGGGATGATAATGCCATGGTCCTGTCAGACAAAAACCCAGACTAACAGAGTGACAGGACCGTGACACCTTAGAAGAACAATAGGGCATCCGCACTTTCAGTGCTTGGGCCCTAATAATAATCTTTAGAAGAACAATAGGGTCTCTGCACTTTCAGTGCTTGGGCCATAATAATAATCCTTTGAAAAGCAATAGGATCTCCGCACTTTTAGTGCTTGGGCACTAATAATAATAACTTGATTATTTGTCAGAAAATGTGTCTTGGACTAATGAAATTGTGTTGTGTGACTGAATTTCAGTTTAGTAAATTCCACTTTCTATCATTCCAATTTAAATTCCAATTCAGCTTCTTGTGGGGCATGGCAAATTGTGTGTATGTGTATATACAGGTGCATCTCAATAAATTAGAATGTCATGGAAAAGTTCGTTTATTTCAGTAATTCAACTCAAATTGTGAAAATCGTGTATTAAATAAATTCAATGCACACAGACTGAAGTAGTTTAAGTCTTTGGTTCTTTTAATTGTGATGATTTTAGCTCACATTTAACAAAAACCCACCAATTCACTATCTCAAAAAATTAGAATACGGTGACATGCCAATCAGCTAATCAACTCAAAACACCTGCAAAGGTTTCCTGAGCCTTCAAAATGGTCTCTCAGTTTGGTTCACTAGGCTACACAATCATGGGAAAGACTGCTGATCTGACAGTTGTCCAGAAGACAATCATTGACACCCTTCACAAGGAGGGTAAGCCACAAACATTCATTGCCAAAGAAGCTGGCTGTTCACAGAGTGCTGTATCCAAGCATGTTAATAGAAAGTTGAGTGGAAGGAAAAAGTGTGGAAGAAAAAGATGCACAACCAACCAAGAGAACTGCAGCCTTATGATTGTCAAGCAAAATCGATTCAAGAATTTGGGTGAACTTCAAGGAATGGACTGAGGCTGGGGTCAAGGCATCAAGAGCCACCACACACAGACATGTCAAGGAATTTGGCTACAGTTGTCGTATTCCTCTTGTTAAGCCACTCCTGAACCACAGACAACGTCAGAGGCATCTTACCTGGGCAAAGGAGAAGAACTGGACTGTTGCCCAGTGTTCCAAAGTCCTCTTTTTCAGATGAGAGCAAGTTTTGTATTTCATTTGGAAACCAAGGTCCTAGAGTCTGGAGGAAGGGTGGAGAAGCTCATAGCCCAAGTTGCTTGAAGTCCAGTGTTAAGCTTCCACAGTCTGTGATGATTTGGGGTGCAATGTCATCTGCTGGTGTTGGTCCATTGTGTTTTTTGAAAACCAAAGTCACTGCACCCGTTTACCAAGAAATTTTGGAGCACTTCATGCTTCCTTCTGCTGACCAGCTTTTTAAAGATGCTGATTTCATTTTCCAGCAGGATTTGGCACCTGCCCACACTGCCAAAAGCACCAAAAGTTGGTTAAATGACCATGGTGTTGGTGTGCTTGACTGGCCAGCAAACTCACCAGACCTGAACCCCATAGAGAATCTATGGGGTATTGTCAAGAGGAAAATGAGAAACAAGAGACCAAAAAATGCAGATGAGCTGAAGGCCACTGTCAAATAAACCTGGGCTTCCATACCACCTCAGCAGTGCCACAAACTGATCACCTCCATGCCATGCCGAATTGAGGCAGTAATTAAAGCAAAAGGAGCCCCTACCAAGTATTGAGTACATATACAGTAAATGAACATACTTTCCAGAAGGCCAACAATTCACTAAAAATAATTTTTTTTATTGGTCTTATGATGTATTCTAATTTTTTGAGATAGTGAATTGGTGGGTTTTTGTTAAATGTGAGCCAAAATCGTCACAATTAAAAGAACCAAAGACTTAAACTACTTCAGTCTGTGTGCATTGAATTTATTTAATACACTAGTTTCACAATTTGAGTTGAATTACTGAAATAAATGAACTTTTCCACGACATTCTAATTTATTGAGATGCACCTGTATATACAGGGTTGGGAGGGTTACTTTTGAAATGTATTCCACTACAGATTACAGAATAAATGCTGTAAAATGAAATTTGTAACGTATTCCGTTAGATTACTCCAGGTCAGTAACGTATTCTAAATACTTTGGATTACTTCTTCAGCACTGGTAGATTTTTTCACTTGTTTTGACTATAAAAACTCAGCCAGTACAGTAAGACAAAATACACATGTTAAAAATATATTCTCTGAAAAACCTAAATATCTTATGCAGTGTTGTTTCTAAAATAAGATAAATCAAATTGATCTTGCTTTAAGGATTTTTAGATATTTGTACAGGAAAACAATACAAAAATTATTATCAAGCATATGATTTTTGCCCTAATATCAAAGGACTTACAAGAAAAAAAAGAAATTATGATCCAACGTGAATTTTCTTGATAATAAAATATGATGGTAACATGTGCTAGAAATAGCATTTTAGTTTAGCGTAAAGCTGACAATTTACACAAGGTTTATTTCTATTTCTTCTACTCCAAACTTACTTCAGACTTACTTCTCTGTCTGCTCGTATGAATGTTACACATCATAAGAAAGTGTTTCACCGCTGTTCAAATGCACTTTTGATCGCATCATTTATATGTATAAATGTTTTCCATCTGAAAGGACTAAATATTAAATTAATTAAATGACAATAAAATGCAAAGTAATCTCTTCAGTAATCAAAATACTTTTTGAATGTAACTGTATTCTAATTACCAATGATTTAAATTGTAACTGTAGTGGAATACAGTTATTTATATTTTGTATTTTAAATACGTAATTCCATTACATGTATTCCGTTACTCCCCAACCCTTTATTTATATATATATATATATATATATATATATATATATATATATATATATATATATATATATATATATAGATATACACCTAACAAGTATGTTCATTAAAAAAATGTTCATGGAAATAATATAAATAAAGTACTCATTTTCACATTTAATTTTTCTCAAATAAAGGAAACTTGTTTAACGTGATGTTTCTCCAACAACGAAAACAATACATGACTTTTATTTTGACATTTTGTAATGTCATTTGAGACGGTGAGCAACTTCATAGTGTATCAGCCGGTTCAATGGCATTTTATCAGTTATTTGTGTGTGTAGTGTTTGTTTTAAATGTGTCATGGGCTCAAATCTACTCAGCGCTTTATGATGACAAAACGTCACGTCTAATATTGAAAGAGGGATTTCAACAGGAATTTGTCGCAGTCGCGAATTTCACAGACGAAATCAATAACACAGGGTAAGTATGTACTTGCTCTAGCATTGTACTTAAATGACTGTGTAATGTGTTAGAAGTCTGCTGCTCTGAGTTGCTTCATGACCTAAATAAACACTTGACAGCAGCACATTCACTGTACTGTGGATTTTGGACTTTGCAATATTATGTTCGAAATAGCATACTGCCGAACTAGTACTATTTTTACAGTATAACTTTAAGAGAAATAGAGTTCATATTAGTAAAAAATATCTTGAAAATGTGTTGCTTTATTAGTCTCTCATAATGCCAACAACATAATTTTGCAGAGTGTCATGAGTTATGCAATTCTTCCGTGAAATTCCTCTTTCGCAACCATGCTACTTTAAGTTTAAATTTTCAAGTTTAATTTACAATCACTTTGATTCAGGGGTTAATGACGGATTAAATGGCTGTACACAACAGTTTTATTAAAATATGAATTTTAATTAGTTTAATGTGTTTTACCAGGTTTACAAAATTTTTTGTCTGACCATAAGATTTATTTAAAACGTTAAACCTTAAGTTGTTTGTAGTACAGAGAAGTGTTTTGAAAATGAGTTTGCAATTTTACACACACACACACACACACACATATATATATATATATATATATATATATATATATTAGTATTTTAATATCTATCTTTTTCAGAGCAGTGTCCCAGGTGTTTGAAATTTACAGATCCATTTTTTCTTTAAAAAACAAAACAAACAGGCCTTCGGAAAAAGCATCACAAAATGATCTGTTGTAGCCTAACTGTAACCTTGTTTTTTCTTAAAGAAAAAGAGGGACAAGTCAAAATAATATTTTTTGTGAGTAATCAACATTATGCCACAAATGCCACTGATTGAGCTTAACCTGTACTGAACCAGAATATTCCTTTAAAAACCCGTATGGATATTGACCTTGTTTACACCTGGTATTAAGATGTGTCTCAGGTGATCCGATCACATGTGGTCAGGTGAGTCACTTCGCTGTTTACACCTGGTCGCTCAAATGCATCTCCTGTGACCACTTGTGTTTGGATTTGGAGGGGAGGACTCTGTTTCATGTCAACAAACATCAGTCACTATGTCAGCATGTTACTGTTTGACATTAATGCACAACAAAGTCAGAAAAAACAAAGAAAGCATGAAAAAAAGAAAAAGAAAAACGGTACTATTTCTCCCAGATGCAGCTGAAAATTAATCTAAGCACAAAAGCAACATTTAGAGCAGAATTGTCCGTTAGGCTATTTTAGTGGATTGCCTGTATTAAAGGGATAGTTAACACAAAATGGAAATTCTCCCATGATTTCACACCCTCATGCCATCCCAGATGTGTATGACTTTCTTTTATCTGCTGAACACAAATGAAGATTTTTAGAAGAATATCTCAGCTCTTTTGGTCCACACAATGCAAGTGAATAGTGGCCAGAAATCTGAAGGTCCAAAAATCACATGAAATCAGCATAAAAGTAATCCATGTGATTCCAGTGGTTAAATCCATGTCTTCAGAAGATGTGGGTGAGAAACAGATAAATATTTAAGTCCTTTTTTACTATAAATTTTCCTTCCTGCTCAGTCAGTCTCCATTTTAACTTTCATTTTCACATTCTTCTGGATGGTTATTTCCTTTTAAAGATGCTCGTAACCAGCAAACTTTAAACTCTTAGCGCAGCGGTTGATTGACGTGATGGGAGGCGCTTCACTGCTGCCGGGACGTATACTGGACGGATTAGCGTTTACACCTCAAATGTGATATGTTTAGATGTGTTTTTGACCACATTCGTATGTGGTATTTTTGATCCGATCATAAAACATTTTAGACCCTGTTTAGGCCTGTTTTTAGCGCTGACCACATGTGATGGGATCACCAAAAAATGCATCTTAATACCAGGTGTAAACAGGGTCATTGGGGTAGAGATCATAGTGATCTCCTAAAATGAATATTTACCTTTTTTGGCATGCCCCCCAAAGCATTATTTCTGTGGCCTTCTCATGTATTATATTTTAAACTTGTGTTGTGGCATATGGCCTTGATGACTGCAATTGTATGGAAATTCATTCAAAACACACAATACAGATTTTTTTTAGTGGAAGTAATGAAGTTAATCCTCTTGTAGTACAGGTTCACAGCAAACGGGAATGAGAACACAGGGAAGCAGGTGGCCTTCCTTGTGCCAGACTCTCACTTTGCTGATGGCGTGGCTGCTTATATGCCGCTCTCCCCTTGCTCACTGGAATTAGAAACAGGTGTTAAACATGATCTAGCTCAGGTGCAAGCATCCTTACCGCTTTCTCTCTCTCCGGACGGACGCTTGACCACGCCCCCGTTGCCACATCCCCCCCCTCCAAATTTCTGGAAAGGAAGTCAGCGACAGCCATCTGTGGACCACCTTGAACTTAAACGGCTGAAGAGCCAGATACCAACTGGTGATCCGCACATTGGTATCTTTCATGTGGTGGAGACAATGGAGTGGGGCGTGATCCGAGCAGAGGGTGAAGGCCCGCCCCAACAGGTAGCACCGGAGAGTGAGGACCACCCACTTGATGGCAAGACACTCCTTTTCTACGGTGCTGTACTTAGTCTCCCTCAGCGAGAGCTTGCGGCTAATGCACAGCACCGGGCGCTCCTCCCCCTCCACCACCTGTGAGAGTACGGCCCCCAGCCCTCTATATGAAGCGTCCATCTGTAAGACAAAAGGGAGAGAGAAATCAAGTGAATGTAAAAGCGGCCCCCCGCAAAGTGCGGCTTTAACCTGCGTGAACGCCTGTTGACACTGCTCTGTCCACTGGACCGGGTCTGGAGCTCCCTTTTTAGTGAGATCACTCAGCGGGCTGGTGACATCTGAATAATTAGGCACAAATCTCCTATAATAGCCAGCCAGCCCCAGGAATTGTCTCACCCCCTTTTTGGTCTTGGGCCTCAGGCAGGTCGCAGTCGCCGCAGTCTTGTCAATTTGGGGATGCACCTGCCCGTGGCCCAAGTGGAACCCCAGATACCATACCTCCACCTGCCCAATCGCACACTTCTTGGGGTTTGCTGTGAGTCCCGCTCGTCGCAGCGATCTCAGAACCGCCCTCAGATGCTACATGTGCACGTAAGCCAAATGCGGTCTGAGGATTCGTCCATGAGATGCTGAAACGTAGCCGGGGCTCCAAACAAACCGAACAGAAGCGTCACAAATTGGTGTAATCCAAACGGTGTGGAGAAGGCTGTTTTTTTCAAGGGAAATTGGTGTCAAGGGGATCTGCCAATAACCCTTTGTCAAATCCAGTGTTGAATAAAATCAAGCAGTGCCGAACCGATCGAGCAACTCATCAACGCGAGGCATTGGGTATGTGTCAAATTTAGACACCGCATTGACTTTTCTATAATCCACACAGAACCGTACAGACCCGTCGCTCTTAGGAACTAGAACAACCGGGCTGGACCAATCGCTGTGGGATTCCTCTATTACCCCCATATCGAGCATTACATCCAGTTCTTCCCAGACAATTTTCTTTTTGTGCTCGGGTAACCGATAGGGGCAACTATGTACCACCACCCCTGGCTCGGTCTCGATGTGGTGCTGGATGAGGTTCATACGACCCGGAGGGGAAAACACATCTGCAAACTCCTTTTGCAACTTGGCAACCTCTGCGAGCTGACATGGTGAGAGGTGGTCTCCGCAAGTGGGTGAAATTATTGTGTTTTGTATTCACCTCTGGCCCGAGCTCCGCCCTCTTCAGAACTACCGTAGCCAACATCACAGGGACCGCCTCCCTCCACAATTTCAGGAGGTTGAGGTGATATATTTGATGTGCGCCCTCTATTGGTTCGCTTTACCTTATAAACGAGATCCCCCACTCATCGTGTGACCTCAAAGGGTCTTGCCACTTGGCGAGTAATTTGGAGCTCGATGTGGGGAGTAATACAAGTACCTTATCTCCCGGTGCAAATTCCTGCAGCCGAGTTCCCCTGTTATACAGTTGGCTCTGTCGTTCTTGAGCTTGGAGCAAATTCTCCTGTGTTAGTTGCCCCAAAGTGTGGAGTTTTGCTCTAAGATCAAGAACGTATTGAATTTAATTTTTGCTGTTTGAAAGTCCATCCTCCCAAGCTTTGTGTATAACATCAAGCACGCCGCACGGCCATCGCCCATACAGCAGCTCGAATGGGGAAAACCCAGTGGAGGCTTGCGGGACCTCTCGTACTGTGAATAACAGGGGATTGAGCCATTTGTCCCAATTTCTAGCATCCTTGTGCACAAATCATATCAATAAGGTTTTATTAAATCGCTCCACCAGGCCATCTATTTGTGGATGGTAAACGCTGGTGCAGATTGATTTAAATGCCCAATAATTCGTAAAGCTCGCATAGTGTCCGTGACCTAAAGTTGTGCCCTGATCAGTGAGGATTTCTTTTGGAATCCCCACCCTGGAGATTATTTTGAAGAGTGCCTCTGCAACACTACATGCTGAGATGCTGCGTAGAGGCACTGCTTCCGGATATCGCATTGCATATTTCACTAGGACCAATCCAAAGTGATGTCCGCATGGTGACCTCTCTCATGACCCGATGAGGTCCATTCCAATTCTCTCGAAGGGGACCTCGATCAGCGGAAGGGGGTGCAATGGCGCTTTTGGGGTGGCCGGTGGATTCACCAGCTGACATTTGCGGCAAGCCGCACACCACCTGCGGATATCGCCGCCAATGCCTGGCCAATAAAAACGGGCTAGTAGGCAGTTTAGTGTTTTCTTTCCCCTAGATGACCCACCATGGGATTATAATGAGCTGCCTGGAACACCATTTCCCGACGGCTCTGTGGTATTAAGAGCTGGGTTGTATCTTCCTTTGTTTGAGTGTCCTGCGGCACTCTATACAACCGCTCATTTATAATTGCGAAATAAGGATATGAAAGGGCGACACCTGGCTGGAGTTTTTGACCATCGATCACTCTCAATTGGTCAAAGGCGTGCTTGAGGGTTTCGTCTCGCAACTGCTCCAAAGGGAAATGGGGGAGGATGACCCGGAAGCCTTTCTCGATCTATTCGAACGTACCGCCAAGATTTGGAGCTGGCTGCATGATCAGTGGGCGGCCAGGCTCCTCACGTTGCTGTCCGGGGAAGCCCAGCTGGCTGCACCACAACTGCCGGTGGCTAACCTCCTGGCCTATGAAGACCTAAAAAAGTCCATCCTGCAGCAGGTTGGCTGCAGTCCAGAGCAGTACCACCAGCTCTTCCGGACCATGAAGCTGGAGAAGACCGGACAAAATTCAGCTTTGATCACAGGAATAAATTGCATTTTACAATATATTCAAATAGAAAAGTATTTTAAATTGTAAAAATATTTCACAATATCACTGTTTTTGCTGTATTTTGGATCAAATAAATGCAGCCGTGGTGAGCAGAAGAGACTTCTTTTAAAAACATTAAAAAATCTTACAGATCTAAAACTTCTAAACGGTAGTATAGGTCTAAAGTTTTTAAGTAAAGTCTTTATGTAAAGAAAATGTATTGTCAGATTACTTCTTTTAACTTAAACTTGATTTTGTGAATAAGCTACAAACAGTACATTAAATCATTAAGTCTCCTCACATTCATTCTCTCTCAGGGGAGGGGTCTTTGTCTCCTCAGGTGTGAATCACATCAATATTCAAGATCATTTACGCCTCCTTGCATATGGCCTTTCTAACACTAAAAGTGTCTTACAAAGGTTAAATGACTATATTGTTTTGAATGAATGAATGATCAGGATGGTTTTCACATCTTTTTGTAGCAAAAACTGTAGGCTACAAGATCCAGTTCTCAAAAGGCTTGTGAACAAATGTTTAGTATGTGTTATATGGCCTTATTTCAGTGATTTAAACATTTTTTGTTTTTTCAAAAATCACACATAAACACTATTTTCTCAAAAATACAAACATGTACATACATGTTGCTCACATATTATTGTAGCCCAGTTTGTGCTGAATACAGTGTTATCAGACTTTAGCCATTAATATGTTTTTAAGCAACTGAAAAAAGCACAAATGTCAAGGCATGTCAAAACTTCTCCAGGGCCCAAAACACCCTCAGACCCCAGAGGGTTAAACATGATCTAGCTCAGGTGCAACCGTCCTTACCGCTTTCTCTCTCTCCGGACGGATGCTTGACCACGCCCCCGCTGCCACACCTCTTAATAGAAATGTGTGAAAAAATTATTTAGAATGTTGTCAATCATAGTTTTTTTTTTTTTTTTTTGGTTTACTAAATAAGTAAGCAATGTTATTGCCATTAGCTTAAGCTAATTACCCCCAGCTCTTGCATAAAGATAAGCACCTGAGAGGAAATTAGGTTGCGGGTCGTGTATTATAACAATTTCAATGTGTATTTCATGTTGTTAATATCAGTCACCGTGATGCATGGACCGATCAGTTCGATTTATGCACGAATGAAGCCTGTGAAACCCATTTATAAATCAGTATAATAGATTTATTTGATGAAAACATATAGTGGGCCACAAGAATCCTGAAAATTCTGGTTAAATTTAGTCACTTAGTCCGACCCTGTCTGGAGGTCAGGTAGTTATAAGTGTTGATGTGCTTGCTGTCAGGTGGTCATATCTGGAGGTCAGCACCAATGGGATTTATAATGACACCCTGCAGGCATATGCTGCTGGAGTCGTGGAGGCTGCTGTCACGTCACAGGTACCAAAATCACTCGCAGTCTGATTCTCTCACTCACACTTACTTTAATTTCATCTTACTAGTGTAGTGTTTCCTAAACGAGGGTTCATGAAGGAACTGCAGAGGTTCATGTTCACTTCACTCTAATTTTCCTCTAATTTTAGATACGCAATGACCAAAAGTCTTTGATCAATCATAAGCTTTGATGTTATCATGTCAGTTAGTTATTATGTCAGCAGTATGAATGGAAGAGGACCCAGTACAGAGCCTTGAGGCACCCCAGTACTGAGAATCATGATAAAGAACGTAGATTGTTAACGTAGATTTGAACAAAGTTGTTGGTTGTGATGATCTAAGATCTCTAGCTTAGGATGTTTCTAACACATTAAGCTCTTTGAATCACAGCTCATCTACAAACACTGGATGAACACGCTGATGGGCTACTGTGGTCCGTTCACTCATGACGCAAGTTACTGTCAGCGGCTCAAAGACTACATCAGCACCAACCTGCAGTGGGTCACACAACAGATGGACACACATACGGACTTGCCGTACTGGCATCAGGTATATGACAGTGGTGTGCAGCCCATAAACCAGGTTGCCCTTCTGTAGTCATTCCACACACAACCATGTAGTAATGGACTACATGTAATCTGGATAACTTAATCAGTGCAATCATCAAATCTTCTCCACAATTGTTTTGCAGTTAATTTATCCCGAAGCTCTTATCATACAGATTTCATTCAGACATTGTTTTGGTGTGTAATCTACTTTTGGTTTTGTGAACTTTACACTTTTTAAGAAATGTAAGATTCTTCTGCATTCAGTATGTAACTTACAGTGATGTAATTTTAATAATTGGTTACTAATTTGTGATTGGTCTTCGTGCATTTAATTGCACGCTGAATTGTGATTGGTCAGTCAGAGGACTGAAAACAAGAGTCATACTGAGTTTTGTGCAGCCTTGCAAGCAATGCTATTTCCTACAGGAGATGCAAATCTAGCTTGCATTGTGTTTTTGTGTCTTATTCTAGCTTAGTGTTTCCTTTTTGTGTTGAATATTCATCCAGTTCTTTGCGATGTTCTTTTTTAGGTGCGTTTGTCTTTGCTGCAGCTGCAGGGTTTGGAGGATGGATACAATGGACAGGTTGAATTTCCCACTGGAAGCCTTTCCATTAATCCGTTTGGCTTCCTGTGAGTGCACACATGCAGGCGGTTTATTTTTTATTTCTTTTGTCTCTCTATTATCTTTCTTTTTTATTATTCCACATCTAGACCTTCACCTCTCCATTCATTGTTCCACTTTAATGTTCAGGCTTTTCCAGATGGGTGGAGACCTGGAGGACTTGGAAGCAGCACTGAACAAATCCAGCAAGTCTCATGCTGTGGGCTCAGGCTCGTGCTCCGCGCTTATCAAACTCCTGCCGGACAGAAAGGATTTGCTGATGTCACATGATACATGGAACACCTACCAGTCAATGCTAAGAATAATGAAGAGATATGATTTTGCTTACCGCACTTCTCCAAAAGGTAAAAACACATAAATATTTGACTGCTGTTTGTCCACTGCATCTAGGGAAAGGAATCTCATGAGGAAATAAGGATTTGGTTCTGGATCCGGTTCCTTAACACTTCCGTTAAAGGGATAGTTCATCCAGAAATGAATATTCTCTCATTATTTACTCACCCTCATGATATCTCAGGTGTGTATGACTTTATGACTGTATGACAGGTGTGGTTTCAGAACACATTTGAAGAAAATAGAAAAATATCTTAGCTCAGTAGGTCCTTAAAATGCAAGTGAATGGAGATTTCACTTTTGAAGTTCCAGAAATCACAGACAGTCAGCATAAATGTCGTGATACGACTCCAGCGGGTAATTTAATGTCTTCTAAAGCGACACAATTGCTTTTGGTGTATTGGATGAATCAGATATTCGAAAACATTTGATTTGGGACAGAAAGGGGCTCTCAGAAAGAGAGAGACTGTGAGAGAAACTGTCAAATAATCAATGCAAAATAATTTTAATTAACAAAACGATCATTTGCGCTGCATGCACTGCTCCATTAATGCAATATCAGATGGTTTATAATTGTCATAATTATGCTCTTATGTGCATGTAACGATTATGTTGACTGTTCCTGCAGAAAAGACCTTTATTCCTGGGAGAATTCAAGTGTTTTCCTCGTATCCTGGCTCAATATTCTCAGGCGATGACTTCTATATCCTCAGCAGTGGTCTGGTAAAACAATTTCTGTTAAAGCTTATACAGTAGATTAATCATTATTACACTTATTTGGTTAGATGCTATGTGTTCATTGACTTTTTTTGTCAACATAAAGAGTTTAGATTAATATTTATATTTATTACACGGCTCTCTGGAATACTCGATTCTGACTGGTCAATGCCGCCATCTATTGGCCTGATATTTCTCTGAAACAATCGCACATCCATGTATCAGACTGCTCATGCGGTATCCTGCTTCTCAGCTCACTGTGCGATCTCTACAAGTAAGCTTATAAAATCATTTCAACTTAAATCAATATTTCATGTGCATTTATTTATTTGGCAAGTAGTCTAGTAATACGCTGGAAATGAGCACCAACAGAACTCTGACGCAAACCAGAGGTGGATTTCAGCTGTTCAACGATTTATTTATTCACACATAATTTCATAATTGCAACACAAATCAATAAAAAATGTCCATGTATTTATTTGGTTAGTAGCCATGTTATAAGTGGGATAATGTAGAGTCAGCCGGTTGTTATTGCAAAATAAACCCCTTCAGGGTGATACAAGAGTCTCCGCTTTGCGTCAGAGTCCTGATCACCCTGTCAGGGTTTATTTTGCAATAACAACTGGCTGATTGGACATTATCCCTTACATATATGTATGTATAGGGGTAATGTTAAAAATTAGCTGGAAAATATAATAATAAGAGATGGTGTATATCACGTCACACTGCGGACATTCCAAAAACTAAATTTTTCAAAAATTGTGAACATCAGCTACCCATATAAAAACACTCATTGGCTATGTTTACACGCACCCTCATAATGCGATTAAACTGTTGCTCATGTTAACAGAATATTGCAGTTAAGATTATGCGGTTATTCTAATAATCAGAGTAATGATAATCGCAGTACGCTATGTGGAGTACTCCTATTTTAATCACTTTATACTGGCATGTTAATGCTTTTATTGCATTTACTTGATCCACTCTGACCAAAGTGCGCCTGCACCAGTGCTTCAGACGGATCGGATGATGTTACACTCAAGCACAGGTTCAAAAACATCACGAAACAGAAGCTGTACTTACTTCATGGCTTCATGCGAAACGGCAGTTTCTTACACTGTTTTCCAGCAGTGGTGCTCCCCAACAGAGGTGGGTAGAGTAGCCAAAAACTGTACTCAAGTAAAAGTACAATTACTTCAAAAAAATAATTACTCAAGTAGAAGTAAAAGTACTAACATAAATAATTACTTGAGTAAGAGTAAGAAAGTATCCAATTAAAAGAGTACTGAAGTAGTGAGTAACTCATTAATTTCACAAATGACATAATAGACGTTTACTCCCCTATATTCCATTACATAATACACATTTAACATGTATTACAGAATTATTATTAATGGAAATTCTGTCATCATTCACCATCATGTTGTTCCAAACCCGTATGACTTTCTTTCTTCCATGCAACTCGAAGTAGATATTAGACAGAATGAGTCACTATTTACTTTCAGTAAAAAAAAATGTTCTCTCCATATTTTGAAAGTGAATGGTGACCGTGACTGTCAGTCCCTAACATTCTGTCTAACGTATTTTGTGTTCCACATAATACAAAGCATCACACTGGTTTGGAACAAAATGAGGGTAGAGAAATGATGACAGAATATTAAATTATGGCTGAGCTTTAAAGAGAGAGTTTACCCAAAATTGAAAATTCTCTCATCATTTACTCACCCTCATGCCATCCCAGATATATATGACTTTCTTTCTTCTGCAGAACACAAATTCAGATTTTTAAAAGAATATTTTAGCTCTGTAGGCCAAAATGTTGATGCTCCATAAAGCAAATAAAGGCAGCATAAAAGTAATCCATAAGACTCCAGTAGTTAAATCCATATCTTCTGAAGTGATATGACAGGTGTGGGTGAGAAACAGATCAATATTTGTCATTTGTTGCTAGACAGCAGGGGGCGATATGCAGAGAAGAATGTGAATCACCAAAAACACAAGAAGAAGAATTTGAAAGTGATCTGTTTCTCATCTACACCTATCACATCGCTTCTGAAGATACTGATTTAACCACTAGAGTCTTATGAATTACTTTTATGCTGACTTATGTTTGTTTGTGTAGCTTTAAAATGTTGCCACACATTCACTTGCATTGTATGGACCTACAGAGCTGAGAAATTCTTCTAAATATCTTCATTTGAGTTCAGCAGATGAAAGAAAGTTATACACATCTGGGGTGGCAAGAGGGTGAGTAAATAATGAGAATTGTAATTTTTGGGTGAACTATCCCTTTAAGGGCTCTTGTCAGATCTGGATGAATTTGTCAATTAGAAGAGAGGTTTGGAAAAATTTCTAGCAATTATTACAGTGAAAATGTACCACAAGGACATTATATATAATGCTGAAATATAAACCAAAGCAAGATCATGCTTTATTAATACCTTCTTTCGCTATTTCATAGCTTTTAAAGTCCTGTGGATTCTTACTTCAGTGTAGTTACAGTTTTCAGTGTCATAAGTATTTAGATCATTAGTTCTGTACAGCAATACTGCCGCTCTCTAAATGCAGAGTACGCAGCCTAGTGTGTAGGGCACCAACCCTGGTCATGGAACACATGCTGTGTCCGAAACCGCCCCCATCCACTATATAGTGCACTATTTCGAGTGTCCGCTATTTTGTAGGAGGGTCTGAATTCTGAGTGAGCCACTCGTTCCCTACTTTTGTTCACTCATTCTTAACCACAATGCACTCTAATTTCAAGTGTACATTTGATGTACACTCAACAATGGTTAATTTCCCACAATCCACCACGGAAAAGACGTACGAGCTGGGAGTTTACTGCTTCCTTCACTCCTGCATGTTTTATTTCATGCTGAATGCTGTAAATTACTTTGACAAATCATTATTTGATTAAAATAACATACAGAGAGACAAAACATACAGATACATTTTAAAATATACTCTTTATTTGATCAAATGTGTTTACTCTTTATATTAACACAGTATATATTAAAAATGACAAACAGAATGAAGATTTATTGTATTAATATATTATTTAATAAGAATAACAAGTAAGG